>NC_140603.1:13460229-13932729 GCF_057381915.1 Diplotaxodon limnothrissa | reverse complement strand
AAAAACAAACAAAAAATCTCTCAACGCTTGTTAAGCCCAAATTTCAAAAAGACATAAACTGTAATGAATGTAGTTGTAAGGTAATGCTTTACTTTAAGGTGGACATTGGTGAGTTACACCAGTCAATCTAGCATTTCTGATCTGTTGGCACGTGGTGTTGAAGATAACATCTCCTGTAATGAAATATTCCTGCTTATGTATTCCTGCTTAATTAATCCATCCATCCATTCATTCTGGGATGACTGGATGGAGCCTATTCCAGCTGT
This sequence comes from Diplotaxodon limnothrissa, assembly GCF_057381915.1. Taxonomy (NCBI): domain Eukaryota; kingdom Metazoa; phylum Chordata; class Actinopteri; order Cichliformes; family Cichlidae; genus Diplotaxodon; species Diplotaxodon limnothrissa. Next base: position 13,932,463 of record NC_140603.1, on the reverse strand, counting down.
CTTAGGGCGAGAGGCAGAGTACACCCTGGACAGGTCAGGCTGTGCCATCAATTACTGTAAATTTAAATGTTATGGTCATACAAAAGAGGGTTTATAGAGAATACTGTTAAATGTTCCATTTCTATGCCATATGTGGGAACAATTTCCAGAGTGTGATCACAGTGCTGTGTGGGCTCATTCACATTTTCAGAGAAACCAAGTGAGTCTAAAAATAGAATACATCCACTGTTAAGGCTCTTGCTTTCAGCATCTAGATGAATATTATAACTGTCCGCTGCTATTATTTTATCTAAACTGAGCACTAAACCAGCTAAAAAAGACTGAGAAATCAGATGAAAACTCTGAGTAAGGGCAGGTGGATGATAGATGACAACAAACTACAATCCTTTGCCAGTGAGGGACAGGTCTAACAGTCAGGCTGTCAAATGAAGGCTTTCTATAGCTGACAATGTATTTATATAACACATAATACAATTAATATACCCACACTTGAATGATTTGTGAAACTCATGATCTGATAAGAAAATAGAAGCCCTTATTTAAATGTTACTCTAACATTTAGAAGTACAAAGTGTAAAACTGATTATATATATTATATATAAGTTGTAAAGTTACTTACTCACTGATAAGTGACTACAGCTCAGAACACATGCTCATACAGAATTACTCATACCCTCACCAGGGATCTTACCACCCTTGGTGACCACAGAGCTTATCCATGCCTAAAAATAGCCCTGGTTCAATTTGTCAGAAACTTCAACATCTGCCAGCATTCAGAGTCCAATAAGGTACTGACCTTCACTGAAAGAGACAACCATCATGGCTACTGTGCAGCATGCTTTATGTGGGTTCAAAGTAAACTCTAAGGATAAGTATGTGTTGTTATACGGCAATAGAAAGCTTTGGTAAATTCATTATACATCCTGCGCAATGATAATATAATAAGCAGTAATGTTAAAAGAACAACAAAAAGCTATAAAGTGTTAGCATTTCATTTGTCTTGTCACATTCTAGCATAGCTCTGCAAAGTATGTCAGTATTGTGATTACCAGAGCCCGCTGCCCACAGCAGGCAAGACTAATAATAAATGTCACAATAAACAATAAACCTCTCCATTGTGGCAGGGAGCACATGTCAGGCACACACACAGGTGAGGAAATTTATTATGAAACCATAGAGAAGCGTCCTGCAACAACAACATCTGTAAACGCACAAGTGTCAAGACAAACAATAACCCCAAGTACATACAGAAGACTAGAGCCTATTCAAATGCATATGCATATTTTTACCAGGTTTAAAAAAACAAATTCACACAGCATTCAACAGTCAAGTACTGTTTTGTAGCAAAGATAGCACTGTGAAAGTTCTGCTTAATAATAATGTTAAACCGCTCAGCAGCAGCTCACAAAGGCCTGAAGGGTTACATTCATCTGGGTGCACAAATATAATACCCCAAATGTGACTCTGTGTTCAGAGGTTTAGGTAATAAATCAGTTCTCAATGAACGAGGTGCACTCAAAGTGCTCAAAATGTCTGTGAAGGTATTCATTAGAGGAAGATTTGTAAGTCTCTTCTGCTGGACTAAAACCATGTTTTTAATTACAAGGTTGAAACTAAACAATCTGATGAGGCCAACAAAGGGAAAATTATAACAGATTTTAGGGGGATGAAACTTATTAATACTAAGCAAACTGGTGGTTAACAAAGTAATGCTTTTTTACTATTGTGATAGTTAATCACATTAGCTAATAGCTCATTTTGAAAAAAAGCACCATTTATTTAAGTATTGGTTACTACTATGTAATGTGATTTGGCTTGTGTTAGAATTTAATTAAGTAACTAAAGCTTTTAAATAAATGGTTTGGCAAAAGCTCAATATTTGTTTGCAAAAATAAAGCAGAAAGCAGCATAACATGGCAATATTTCAACATTTCAAAATAAATAAAAAAAATCAAAATTTATTTATACAGCACATATTAAAACAACAGTGTTGACCGTAGTGCTTCACAGTCAGTAAAAGCATGAGACAATTAAAACAAACAATAGGTAACAACACAACAAGCTAGAACAGCCAACTAGTTAGAATCAAAAGCCAAAGTAAAAAGATAAGTTTTAAGACGTGATTTAAAAGACTGGATAGACTCGGCAGTACGAATATGAACAGGGAGGTTATTCCAGAGTCTAAGTGCCACGGTTGCAAAGGCCCGGTCACCTCTCGACTTCATTCGAGACCTAGGTTGTGCTAGGAGCCTGTGATTGGATCATCTAAGTGCTCTGTTGGGATTGTATAAGTGGAGTAGTTCAGAAAGATAGCTGGGCGCTAAATTATTCAGAATTTATAAGTGAACAAAAGAACATTTGTCCATCCAGTCCGAGACACGGTCAGTGACACCCTCAGCAGTTGTGAGTCACTATGGAAAAAATGTTTATTTTCTGACATCAACCAGTTGGAAAAAAATAAATCTCAGATTCTGGTTTGCTGGTGAGGGGCGGTATTGTACAAGTAGGGGAGGCATCATTGGGGCCACTGCCACCCCTGCCACTACTCTTGACACACCCCTGCTCCATGCTTCGATCTTAATCATCGAGCAAAATATGGACACAGAAATGTAATTACGTATGACTAAGACAATATACTACTCAAAAAGATTTGATAGTGTCACTTAATGTACATTTAATCAATGGATGCTTTGACAGCAAGAAAAGTAAAAAATTTCAAACAATTTGAGAAAAATAACATAGAGCTATATTCTAAAAATAACACCAAAGGAGAAATCGGTATTCAAAGGCAGATGGTGGGCAGGGCATCACGGATTACTCCGTGGAGCTTCAACTTGCAGTTTCTTCCACACACGCTCAGGACCAAACATCTCCACAGCCCACAGCGCATCTGAGAGCAGCGCAGTTCATTTCCAAAGGACGTAAAAGCTGTAAGTAAATACATGTTTTCTTTGTTTTCCATAACCTGTTAGAGCTGTTCCACAGATGTCCCCAAATACTGTTGTTATTTCTTTATATAAAAGGAAAGTGTTAGCACTCTGCAAAAATATGCTGCAGGACTCAATTAATTTATTTACTAACGTAGCGTCGCATTTTTAAGGGAATTTCCGAGGTTGAAAAATCGACAGATTTAAAAGAAAAAAAGAGAAAAAAACTAAAAAGTTAATTTTGCTTCAGTTTGCCTTGCCCTTTGTTTGTACCTTTTTTTCCAGCCATATTAAACGGCTCGCTTTTTGTTAACATTCAAGTTTTGTTCCCTGTTCCTTGGAGTCTGCATTTTGGGTCCTTTTTCAATTCATACAGTCTGCCCTCGCCAGACTGTGACACATTGTCTTTGCAAGTACAAAAAGTGTGATGTGCTTAAGACTTCACACCTTCATTCTCTTCTTGTTAAAATGCTTTGAGTTTCTTGCTCTTATAGTTTTATTCTATGTTAAAATGCATTAATCTTAATGGGAAGACCCCACAGCTACTGTGCATCCCTTCACAGCAGTCCTTTCAGTGAAACCACACAATATTAGAAGGTTAGTTTTCATCTGGTTTAATGAGCAGTTTAGGATAAACTTATTTTGGATTGGGGTTTAAAAAGCTGGAACAAGCATGTAGAGATCCCACACTTGGAAAGAAACATTTGTGAGGGAAATGCTGTGCAGTGTTTATCTTTGCAGTGCTGGAAGCAGACAGGTTTTTTTTTAAATAGTGGAGTCTGTCAGAGATGATTGCTGATATCAGGGCAGCGAGGATAGCTATGTCCCCTGAATGTTTTTTTTCTCCCTCCACTGTTTAGTTCAAATATTTTATTTTCTGTTAATCTTCTCAGATGCTCAGTTTGCCTAAGTTATACTTGATAAATAGCCAGCACATCTCACAGGATTATTACAGTTAAACTGCCATGCGTGGGAACAAACACCACTGAAATATATTTTAACTAACCAAAGAAAGAAAGAAATACAACACTGCTATTTTACTACACATGACCCCAGTTCAATGAGTATGTGCCTTCACCACTGGTTGAGTGGGGTGGGGTGGGGGGGGGCAAAGAGGTGTCGTGAGTCAAGACTGAGGTAACCATGGCCACACTTAGCAAGTCCCTGGCTCCAGTTGTTTACAAGAATCGCATTTCTGTCTTTGGATTTTTTTTTTATCACTACTTGAGTGACAGGCCAGAGGAAGCTCCACATGGGGCAGGTTAGAAAGAAACCAAGCCCCATGTGATGCTTCACGCTGCTGCAGGGAATGATTCAGAAATGCCGCCTGCCAGGAGACAGAAATCAGTGTTTTGGCAGCTTATTGGTACACAGTGGCAGGCTGCACTCAGCCTAAGGTGGACCTCCCACAGATGGTTGGGACATGGAGCCCCTGAGAGGCTTTTGCTAATAGTGGAGTTCCTGTGCAGTAGCACCAGTGGGTTAACCTTTAGCCATGTCACACAGCACAGAGGTAGAGAGGCGGGTATACTCTGGACAGGTCGCCAGTCAGCATTATTTTATTTAAGAAAGTCAAAAGAGGAAAAGCATTTTTTCCAAATTTTATTGTACAATTTAAACTGCTGTCTGGTCAAAGACTGATAATGAGATTTAAAAACAAAACAAAAAATACATACAGTATAAAAGTATATATATAAGTCTGATTTTAAATGAGTATGTGCACGGTGTTAACAATGAAGTAATCTTGTGATTGAGATTTTTTTTTCATTTTTATTACCTGCTAAAATGTTTGTTAGAGCTCTGATCTCTCTTAGTTTCAGCATTTTTCAGACTACCAGAACACATCTGCTCGACACATCTGTGAACAAGTATTTGTATTGGGAACAAAACCTCATTCTGCTGTAGGCAACTTCAGAGGACAAAAGTATTGACTGCTTTGAACTTCTGAGGTAGCTTCATTTCCCGGTGAAAAGGCCAAAATTAACTATCAAAGAACTACAACAAGATTGTTGAGCACTGATCCACAAACTATGAATCATGAGCTGACTGAGCTGCGAAAGGCCCTTAAAGCGAAACAGGCTGAGAATTTTCAGTTAAGCAGGACGCGTAAAGAGCTAAGCAAACCTTGCAAAGGCTGCTAGGTGAAAGAGCAGATATGTGCATCAACCTAGACAAGAACAAGGTGACAATCGGGAAACTCAGCAAGGTCTGAGGTCCCGAAAAGGAGGAACTCGATGAGCTGAGTGCAAAAAGGATGCGAATTATGCAAAAACACTTGAAATGAGCAAAATAGGAATTCATTAGACAAAGATGGAAATGTAAAAAATACAAAGAAGAAATTGTTGGAAGTCCAGAAAACACTTGAACACGAGAAGATCGAAGTGATGGAAGAGTGGGAGAGAGTGGAGATCTTGTTAGACCTCCCATGTGCAGCCCCATTTTTGTATTTTAGTACCATCAGAAACGATTAAACTTAAGAAAAATTGGTTGAATTAAACTGAATGAATTGAAAATGTCCAGGACTGCAGGACAAAGTCTGTGCTTTTAGAGCTGTAATAGCTCAGATCCATTTTGAGGTTACTGGAGTGCTTTAGAAAAGATATGGCCATTGAAGTTCAATTCATGAAAAATCACTCTCTCAAATGTTTTTACTCTGTGATCTTAACCACTTTCTAACAACTTCTAACAACTTCCATCCGTCACATATACTGTACTTCACTGCCTCCTCTCAATTTTGCAGATAAAGAAGAACAAGTCTGCAGCGATGGACCTTACTCACAACTTTATAGTGCTGACCTGCCTGCTGTTCCTCCACCCACTTAAGGTTAGCCAGTGAAAATAGACAAAGAGGATATCTACGGCTGTTTTTTTTATTATCTAACTTTGATACATCTCTTCAATTAATCCTCTTCATGAAACAAGCCGGTTTAGCTCTTCTGGTTTTAAGGTTATCCCCTGTTTTAGTAGTTTTCGTTCTGATTGGCTGCCCTTCATAAACAAAAGGTTTAAAGTGAAGGTCTGAGCCTGAGAGCGAGTAAATCATGATAGAGCCAGAGCTCTTCTTTGACATCATGTTCTGAATAGTGTTTTTATATGTATCTCATTACAGGTTGAAAAGGTGAGTGCTAAAGTTCTGGAGGAGACTTATCGAAAGTGGGTTCAGTACAAAGAAGACTGTTTCAACACGATAAGAAATGAGTCACTGCCTCAAAGTAAGCAACTGCGTGGTAGAGGAAATATGGCAATATGTGATGGAATAGCAAAGGAGTTATTGAAATGTTAAATCAAACCTGGGGTTTTCTCCTAAGTTTCTTTTTGTTTGGCCTTCCAGCGGGCTTGTTCTGTAACCGGACGTTTGACAGGTATGCCTGCTGGCCAGATACTCCTGCTGGTGTTATGATCAACATCTCATGCCCTTTCTACCTGCCCTGGTATGACAAAGGTAACAACAAAAAACTGTCTGTGTCTGTCAGTTTGTCCTTTTCCCCTTTCAGTAGCTGCCAGTCTCTTCTTATTACTGGTCAGTGAGATTTTGCTGTGGATAACCAATCTTACATTTAATTGTACATTTTGATCCTCACTGCTGACACTAAAATGAAAGTAAAGCATACACTAAGTGTTGGCAGTGAGAGCTTAACTAGAAAACAGGAGATGGTGCACATTCTGTCAGAGCTAAGCCAACTGCAAATAGAAGTTATGCTGATCATCTACAAACCAAATGTTTGGATGCTCTGTAAATAGTAAATATTTATGAGATATGCAAAATGATTTATATATCTCTGGATCATGTTCATATCTGGGTTCTTCTTCTTCTTCTTCTCCTTCTTCTTCTTCTTTCTGGAAGAGTTGCAGTGACTTCCAGGACAGAATGAACTATGGGTTTTTATATAGTAGCTTTAAGTCAGTTTTTTTTCCTGTGTTCATCAATCATGAACATTATGCATCTTTATGTCCTGTGAGCAGTGATTTAGCTTGCCTCTGCATGCTTGAGCCCCCAGTTTCCCTTAACTTGTACTAGGCAGGTGGTGACTGAAGGACTAACTGTGTTTCGTCCAGTGTCCCAGGGTGTTGTGCGTAGGCGATGTGGATACGATGGCCACTGGGAGAGAGAGGACAATGGACAGGTGTGGAGGGATATGACACAATGTGAGGAGGAAAAAGAGGTTGCGTCTCAGGAGGTATGGCTACAAAGTAGTTTTTTTTCTTTTGTTTTCCTCTGTGGGGAAACATAGTTTCTTTTGTTTAGTGCTTAGTGTGTGTTAAAACTGTGGTCCTTTCTTATCACACACAGGTCTCCATGAGTAAACAACTCAACTCATTCCTGACAATTTGCCTTGTGGAACAATAAAGTATCTATTTGTATGGCACTAAATCACAGCAACAGTCACCTCGAGGCTTGTTTTTATTAATAATATTAATAATAACACAGTTGTGTACAAGAGCGTAAGGGGTTACACAAGTTCTTTGTACAAACAAGAATACACCAAAGTCATAAATACCTTTACAAAATGCACATTAGCCACTGAAAAAACAGGAATATAAAAAAAAACATTCAGTGCTGGAAAAAACTAAAATGTGAAAAAACTGCATCTAAAAATTTTGTTTTTAAAACTTGGGTAAATGCAACCTATGACGACCTGCTAAACATGACACACTGCAACGTATCCTTTTCACAGTTTTGCCAAAAACTCAGTGAATTGGACCAATTTTGTAGACGGGCCGATAAAGTCAGACAGGAAACAAATACTTGAACTTATTGCTCCTAAAGGTGGTTCTACAAGCTACTCAATCACTCTGTGTACTTCATTTTTCACACATTGCTTCATTTTGGGTTAACGTTTGTGTAATAAATAAACACACAGTGTAAAATATCAGTGCTGCAGTCAACAAGTTTCAAAGGGCGAAACGTTTACTTTTTACGGTCTCCATTTCCATTTTATTTTGTACTTTTGAAAGTTTCTATAAAGCTTGAAGAGTAGCTGCTTGTACAAAAGTCCTTCACTCCCATTCAAACTACAACTTCAGCCACATTTCTTTCACCCTGCAAGAGTGTGAGTCACTGTGAAAGCTTCCCATGGCTCAAAAATAACCGGCAAATCATTCATTCAAAATAGCTCCATTAAGAAAATTATAAGCCTGCGGTGAAAAGAAGCCAGGACGGCTTGCTTCCAAGAGCACTGGTGTATTCAACTCGTCCTGATATGGTGAATGACAATCATCTGATAATGCCAAAAGTTTTTATCTGCAAACAAAGCAGAGGCCCTTCCTGATTTGGCTTTTGTTCACTCTTCACTTTAAGTAATTTTAGTTTTTTAGTTAATAAAAGTGAAAATTTGTCTTTACAGCTGTGGTTCAAACAGTTAATGGTGAGCTTCAGGATGCTGTACACCGTTGGCTATTCCTTGTCCCTCTTCACGCTTATAACAGCTCTCATCATTCTTCTAAGCTTTAGGTAAGCTCTGTGATAGATGTGGAAATCTTGTTTTTCACTATACTGTCAAACAAAACTCCACAAAACATAAAAAGTTTGTAAAAAGTCTGATCATCAGATCATCACATAACATGCTGAAACTTTTATTTCCTTACTCAGTGACCGCTGCTAAGATCCGTAATCCAAGATTCTAAAAGCACAATAGTTGTAAATTATGTTCCTTGGTGAATCAGATCATTTTTTTAAAAGCGCCAGAATCCACAGCATGTTTTTAAATCCAGGCAATTTGAAATTGTATTACTCTGTGTTCCTTGGCAGGAAACTGCATTGCACCAGAAACTACATTCACGCTAACCTCTTCCTGTCCTTCATCCTGCGAGCTGTAGCGGTCATTGTTAAAGACACAATGTTGGAACATCACTGGGGAAGAGAAATCATGAAGCCGACTGATGTGAGTGAGATGCTCAGTCATCAGGTACGTCTCGAAATTTACTGCTAATTATTTGCTTAGATTATTTGGCAATAGATCAGTGTGTAGGACGTACTGCTTTGATGCTAGTGCATTCAGGTAATTACGTAAAGCATGTTTAAAGACCACTCCCATGGAAATGGGTGGCTAATTTGCAAACTATTTTATGAAAAATAGCAAGTTTTAGAAATTTTACAAGTGCCATGCAAAGACCTTTGATATGCAATTTGTATTTTTTATGGGGGTTTTTTCCAATTTCTTTTAGGCTGCTGTTGGTTGCAGGATAGCACAGGTGATCATGCAGTACTGTGTCCTGGCCAATCATTATTGGTTCTTCGGAGAGGCTATTTATCTGTACTCAGTGCTTATTGCTTCAGTCTTCATTGACAGCAACAAATACCTACTTTACATCTATCTCGGTTGGGGTGAGTTCCATCTCTTCGTAAAAAAAAGAATCATACATTCAAGGGGTTAAATCTGCTTTTTGTCAAAGAACACTTTATCTTGACAGTACTTTAAGCTGACATGTTGCAGAACAATAGAAATGTGTCACCACGACGCCTCTGCTCCTCTTTAGCGCTGCCTTTACTCTAGCACTCAAAGGACAAAGCACGCTCTGCATCAGCAGGAGAGCTTTTATAATATGGATACCATGGAACAATACACACAGCATGCTATTTGATTCTTAAACTTATTCTTGAAACCTGCAGTACTGAACCCGGTGATCTCTGATGCTTTCACATTAGGAACTCCACTGTTGTTCGTTGTTCCCTGGGTGGTGGCGAAGATGTTGAAAGAAAACAAAGAGTAAGTGTGCAGACGTGTCCTCATGTGACAGATCATTGTGGAGAAGGGGTGGTGACATCTATCTACCTTTTTTTCTTAGGTGTTGGGCTGTCAATGAGAACATGAACTACTGGTGGATTATTCGTTTCCCGGTTCTTTTAGCTTCACTTGTAAGATGATTTCTGCAAATAGTCCCAAAAGTCTGCATTTATATTGCATGGCTCATAATACTTTGCATGATATACATCTGAATAAATAACAATACATATTATGATTTTCTGATCAACAGATAAATTTTCTGATTTTCATGAAGATCCTGAAGGTCATATTTTCCAAATTGCGAGCCAGCAACCCAACTCATTACACCGATTACAAACTTCGGCAAGTTTTCTCAGCATTTGTTTAGTGAGCTGGATCAGAGATAGACAGATCATAGTTCTGCAGTGGGACAAGTTACCTATCTGTTTTATTTGCATTTTTTTAGGCTCGCCAAGGCAACTCTTACCCTCATTCCTCTGTTTGGAATTCATGAGGTGATTTTCGTCTTTGCTACAGATGAGCAGACGACAGGCGTTCTGCGCTACATCAAAGTGTTCTTCACACTTTTTATCAGTTCCTTTCAGGTAGGCAAGAACTTGTGAGTGACCGCTGGTTTTGCAGGCACACTGATCAGATATGACGTTAAAACCAAGTGCGTGATACTTCCTCCTCTGATGATCAGGCTTCCCTAGATGCTTGAGTGGAGTTTTTTTATGGTGTGACAGGACGCTTTGTTCACCTCAGAAAGGCGCCTCCGTGTCGTGGTCCTGAGTCTTTGGCCCAGGTTTTTGAGTTTGTTTGGACTTTTGAGATGGTTATGTTTAGTTGTTATGTTTGTTGATGTTCTTTGAGTTTTAGTTATCTTCTACTTTTGGCTACTGCTCTATTTCATGTATGTTCCCTTTTTCATGTCCAGTCTGTGTTTTGTCTCCCAGGTCTGTCATGTATTTCCATGTCTGTTTATCCCCTGTCCTAATGTCAAGCTCACATCCTTGTGAGTCTTACTGTGTATGTCACTTCCTGTTTTACTTTGACTGTTCCTCGTCTCATGTGCATTATGTTCAGTTTTGCTTCCTGTTTAATTAGTTGGATTCCAGCTGTCTTTCCACCTGTTGCCCATCCTCTTGTTATTCTGTGTATTTAAGCCCTCAGTCTCCCTTGCTTTCTTGTCATGTTGACATCGTACTTCTTCTCATGTTGTGTGTGAGTCAGTCAGTCAGTCAGTCAGACAGGAGCATTAGTGGTTCAGTTAGTTTACTCCAGCTGTGCTCTGTGTTAAAGCTGAGTTTTGAGTTAAGCCTGCATTTTGAGTCCTCTCTCTGCCACACAGCATTACATGAGAAGTCAGGGAGTACACTGGTGCTGAGGGGCCAAAGCTGTGACAACGTGATCATTGTAATTCTGAACACATGTCAGAGACTTCAACGTTGTGGCTGATCAATTTATGTGTGTCACTGGGGGGGGGGGAAGAAAAGTAAAGCTGCCTAGATGTGATCTAATTGATTCATTGAGCAAAGAACATCTTGCTCAAACTAAACTGGACTATTTTTATGAACTGGTGTCTCCAGGGATTTCTGGTGGCTGTGCTCTACTGCTTTGGCAATAAAGAGGTTTGTTGTTTCATTTCTTTCTCAGAAGGTGCTAATAACTATTAGCTATAAGTGATTTTGTAAATAACAGACAAAATACTTAAACCATAAGTTTAAAAGTGTATATTTTTAATGTTGAGACGTTGTTCTTAGGGCTGATGGGACAACATCACAATTAAAAAACAGGCATTATTGTTTCTGTATTCTTTTATTTTTTTACTCTAAATGTTCTGTTGCAGGATTTGCATCCTTAACAGTCTAATTTTAATGACATCACAACAAATGGGCTTTAAGTTTACGTCTAAACTGCCGGAAGCTTTATGAAAAAGAACATTAATTCTTAAATAAGTTATCATCCTCTTTGGGTGCAGGTGCAGGCAGAGCTAAAGAGGAAGGTGGGCAGGTGGAGAATGGCGACAGAGACTGTATGCTGTGGACAGTGACTAGCTGTGCTGGATCCTCGAGAAGACAATTTTTCCATTGCCACAGTGCCACAGCGCAATGGATCCTTTGTGTCAGCAAGTCAACCGGTGCCTGATTGTTCCCTGAGTCCTGGTAGTGCACGCATTTTGAGGCGTCAGCAGCCACCAACCTCTCCACAACCACATGCTTCTTTACAGCACTTTCCATCAGAGTTAGAGAAAGACAACATCCAAAGCCATGTGGATCAGGATGCGATTGGATTGGACAAGTCACAGGGAATGCAGGTGTCCTTCCTGTGGAGGACACCTGCATTCCCTGTGGAGCTACTCCCACATGTTGTGAATACAGATTCAGACTGAATACAGCCTTGCGTTCATTGTACATTTCATTTTCGGTGAATAGTAAATGAACTGGTACTTATATAACACTTGAACAGTAAATATTACAAGCTTCATTCACCCACTCACTGACACATTCATACAGCACGTTCTAAATATCACTTGGATGGCGGCATCAGGAGCAATGTGGGGTTCGGTATTTTGCACCTACTGTTAGATAATCCACTAAACCTCCTGAGTCCCAGCTGGACACTACTTAGTGTAGTTTGTATGTTTAAAACTGTGAATATGAGGATGCACTTTGTAAAAACCGGTGACAGTGATGAGTTAAAACATGAGATATCACATGAGAAATGAGTGTTATAAGCAGGATAAGGATTACATGGATATTTGTTTTTACTGACACTTTTAATGTGTGAATAAAGCGGCTCTACTAAAAAGTTTATACATCAGCCAAGCAAATAGATTTGTTTATGGGTTGATGAGACCTTTCTTCTTCTTTTGGTTGCTTTAGTTGTCGCCATAGCAGATCATCAGCCTTCATCTCACCCTGTCCCTACCATCCTCCTCTGTCACACCAACCTTCTACATGTCCTCCTTCACTCCATCTATAACCTTGTCTGTGGTCTTCATCTTCATCTCCATCTTCAGCATCCTTTGTGCATGTCCAGACCATCTCAGCCTTGCCTCTCTAATTTTGTCTCACATCTTTTTGAAAGTACCACCATCTTCAAATCATATATCATAGCTTTCACTCAGGTCTCATTACCATCTTGCAAATCTTCCCTTTGACTCTTTACACTTGTGACACTCATCTCCACCTGCTTTCCCCTGCCTGCACTCTCTTCATCACCTCTCTACTTCACTTCTTCATGTTTGCTTTGGATGGCTGACCCCAGGTATTTATAGTAAAATATGACCGATGAGTAAACTAAACTGTTGTGAAGTAAAGAATAGAACAGTTCGATCAAGTCAAGTCACAGACTAGATCGCAAACTTAAAAGAAAAAGCAGTTATACACGGAAATTCGATGTAGAGTCATCTTTGCGAGATGTCCTGTAATATAGTTTGCTTTTTTCATTATTAATTTTCTTCTATAAACGTTATCACCCAGGAGTACAGGGATTGAAAACCCCAGCTTTGCTTTATGGGAAGACGGCAAATGTGCTAAATTTGTTGCAGTAATTGTTAAAAAATTAATGCGATCGATAGATATCGAAAAGACTCATAGAACATACAGTATATTTACTTTGGATATAGATTGTGCATTGCTGGACACAACTCTGTACCGAAAGGGGGATCACATGTGCATACTGCCATGTGAAACCGAGGGAAGAAGAAGAAGAAGGAAGCAACCCGCTAGTAAGCGTCATGACGTCATGGCCGTCGTGCTGTCGTTGGCAACGGCGGAGGCTGGAGCGGGAAGCAAATAACAGCTTTGATATGTATCAAATGTTGAACGAGCTGCTGTTTACACGGTACCGGGAAAACTGGAAAACCCCGCATCTTATGATGTGAACAATAAAAGGTTATGTTTGGCTTTGAGCTCCGGAGAAGGCAGAAGGAACTTTCCCGGTTATTTAGTTAACTGTCTGCTTGCTAGCTAACTTCCAGACTGGGATATCAACAGGTGGATTTTCTGTTTGCTGCATTTATCAATGGCCTACAAAGGTAAAGTGCACTTTAAAGGTTTGAATGAAATCCATATAAAATACAACAACGAAGACCGAGAGACAGAAACCCTGATTTTAAACGAGAGTCAAACGTTGTTAATAACTAGTTAAACCTAACTCCAGCTTTTCTAATTGTGCAGATTGGCAGCATCCCTACGTTAACATATTCAAATATGTCCGAGTAGAAGAGTGGAAGAGGTCGGCAAAAGAGGGGGATGTGTCAGCATACACGGTAACTTTGTACACACTACACTTGCCTGAATTACCCTTATGAAATCAGTAAAGACTAGTTTGTCTCCTCACACAGGTTGAGGATTAGTTTTTCTAAAGATAAATAGAATTTTAATTGTTTGAATGTTTTGTCCAACATTGCGTCTCTCAGGATAAGACACTGAAGTGTCCGGTGTTCAGGATCAGGGGCCCTGTTCCTGCCAACAGCTTCATCCTGCTTCCCAAAAACAGCAGCCAGTCCCTGGGGCTGACAGGACGCTTCTTCTACCTCCTCTTCAGGCCGACCCCCGGCAAATACTTTGTGGTCCACCTAGATGTCGCTGCAGGGGTATCATCCCTTATTTGGCTGCATGATCCATTGTGCATATCATTCATTTTTGCTCAGAGAAATCAAGACTGCGTTCCCTCTTTCTCTGTGCTGTGTTTTATAGGAGGGTCAGGTTGTCCGTATCTCCTTTTCCAACACGTTCAAAGAGTTCAAGTCCACAGCTACATGGCTTCAGTTTCCTTTCCTGTGTGGAGCTGCAAAGGATTCAGTTTATGAAAACACAGCTAAATCTGCAAGACGGGGTAAAAACTATTCACACTCACGCTGCCTGGTATACTTAAGCCATTTCCAGTAATTGCACAGATTGTATAAGAAGGATCTAAAAAGTGAAGCTAATGCAGAAATGCCTAAAATCAGCATTATTTCTAAGGGCTGACTTAGAGGAGTGTCAGTTTGGTTTCATAAAGAAGCCCCATCTCTGCTTTTGTATTGAAGTCTATGAGAAAACAACCCTACTGCTTACTTGAGCTATGCCCTCAGACGCTTTTTTAATGAGCTTGTGGACTCTTAGAAATCCTATAAAAGTATTATTTAATACAGAGGGACTGTTACTTTGTAAAAATCACACATTTTTATTTGATATAGGTTTGGTGGGTCCAGCTCCTACATCAGTGCGCTGGACGTGTCTGATGCTGGACCTGCAGCTCACGCTTTCTGACTACCTCAGCCGCTCCTACAGTCACCTGAAGAATATCAAGTTATGTGCCAACATGACAGTGAAAAACATGTTTACCAGTGACTTACTGCTAGACCCAGGTGAGGGCAAAACTTTCAAACAATGGACGTCTTACTGTACATGTATATATTTTATATGTGCAGTTAGTTGTTTAACTGCTATTTTTCGTTTAAAATGGCCAGATCAAGTTATGAAAAAGAAAACTGGACAGTGTTTTTCTGTGTCTCTGAACAGAAAACTGCAAAACCAGTCAATTCAACGAGCAAAGATGATGAAATACAGCTGCACACAGACACACATGTTGAAGCTTTTAAAATCTTTAACCCAGTCATTGCTTATTCATTGTTATTATCTTTTAACAGGAGTTTCCTTCAGTCAAGCTAAGTTAATGGGTCTGACCTCGTCTCAGGGAACAGGTGCCATACCCAGAGAGATGTCATTTCCTGTGCCCAAGGGAGGCTCCTGGCATGATCTGTATGATTACATCAGGTACAGCTATAGATATTCAGTTTAAAGCAAAGTCCAGAAAAAACACTTTTCTTGATACAAAAACTGAAATTTTGGTGCAAAGTGGTAAAGATTAGTCTCATAGCCACGCTGAATATTTGTAATCCATATCAACAACTTCTTTGTTTGCAAAGTCATTTAGGCTCTCAATATGTGGACATGTACTTGAATACTGTCTTAAGGGTGGATTTTTCCTTTTGTGATGATTTTAGAAATATTTACACCTATCTGCAGCCTAAATTGTTATTGATTTAATACAGATGTTATCTGCCTTTACCACTGCTACAAAGTCATTCAACTTTTCCTAACCCAACAGGTTTCCCTCTGAAGGTACAAAGTTACCGTTTGACTCCATTCAGAATGGCAGTCCACAGTCAGAGCATCGTAAGTAATGAAAAGGACACTCGTCACCAAATATACTGAAGAAAGAGCTCGCCTCACCTCAAAACACAATTATGCTTAAATCGGTTCTTTCTTTCTGGTGTTAAATTAAGTCTTAACTCAAAGAAAATGAAACTACTGGCTCAATATTACATGCCTGATTCATGGGATGTGGAATCTGAGGTGCTTGTGTTCATCAAGGTAATAATACCAGTAGTAATGTATCGTAGATGACTGGTTTCCATTTTCCATTGTATTCTCCAGGGTCTACTCCCAGCCTCAGCAAACCAGTTCAAGATCGTGTGTCCCTCATCCACCAGATCACCAACCCAAAATTAGTAAGACTGATAACATTTAGCACATTTTTCCTTCCATGGTGAATAGTACGGTATAGATACTTTTACCTGGATAAATAAAGGAATATGTATCTTTGAGATTAAGAATCCTTTTTTAAAGAGAGACCAGGCCAGGAGAACGGCATAAATTACAATAAATATTACATTGAACATGTGAAGAAAAGAGATACAGCTGACATTCAGTACAGGCAAACATCTGAATCATGTGCAGTAACAGGTCACTACATGAGCAACATCAAAACCAGTCACTCTGACCAAATGAACTGTTTTCTCACCCTTTAAAACAGATTTAAACTCCTGCATTGTAACCAGATGTAACCAGACCACTTTTAAAAGCCCCTTTTTCCTCATTTCTCACTTTAGACGGTCATTAGTAAAAATACTTTGAGAGCGTTTGCTGTACTGGTTGTCATTTTTACACATACAGTATAGACACACAAATAAGAAGAAATTGGTCCAAGCAGAGAGAACTTTCAATTGGACCAGTTTTCACTCCAAGTATATAATTAGGTGGAGGCTTATGATTTTTTTTTTTTTAAGCGTACATCTTTCTATATATGTTATTTTCTTCTTAGCTATCAAGAAATAACACCCCTGTGGTGGCCAGCATACCTGAGCTGGGTGTAGTCTCCACTCACCAGAATGATCTGTTGGCATCCTCCGGTTCACACAAACTCGCGTCCAGGCCGCCTTCTGAGGCTGATGATGGTGGAGTTCATGTGTATGTGCACGCTGAGGAAGGCCTGAGCAAACGTGGGGAAGAAAGTGAAGATGAGGTGATGCTTCAGTCCTCCTATTAAAATAAATGTCCAAGCTTAGGATGCCCTGTTATATAGCACATTCTATTCTTTGTACATTCTGCTGTATTTGTCCTTCAGTGCTCTTTGTACAGTTGTGTGTGAGCTTGAGAAAACCTGTCGACCTTGTTATGTTACAGTTTGTGTGCACTCCTGTTCCACGGCCTATGCGTCTGTCACTGTCCAGAGAAGCCAAACAGCAGGTAAAAGGGTGGAGATTGAAACGAAAACAGCCGCCAGGACGTGGTTTGTTTCTAAAATCTTAGCATTTTTTTTCTGCTCTTTCTTTTAGAAGCTGCTCCCAGATCCGATTCTCAGGCTCAATCGAATCATCGGCTTTGGAGGAGCTACTTTTAAATGTGTATGGTTCTCTGGAATTAAACCCCTAAATAAAACGCATAACCATCAATCCTGAAAAAAATTTTAATAACTGCACTTCATTGCACCGTAGGCCCTGTGGTCCAAATCTGGCGATGAAGTGGTGTATCCGTGCCATGCAATTATCGTCTCTATGAAGATATCCTCTAACCAGCAGAGATTCTTCATCGGCCACACCGATAAAGTAAATGAGATCCGGTGTCCTGCTCCAACTCAGCAATGTGAAACATCCAAAATAAGATACTTAAAATTCAATATTACACTTGGTGTCTTTGTAGGTGTCTGCGCTGGCTTTTAATGGTAACACAACCCTCCTGGCCTCAGCGCAAACTGGCAACAACAGTGTAGTTCGGGTGTGGAACTATCACAAAGCAAACTGTGTGGCCATGTTCAGGACTCATGCACATTCGTTATCCTGTCTTAGGTAACCGACTGCAATCACACAGAACAATAACGTGTAAGTTTGTTAAAAACCTTGTTTTGTTAAATTAGATTTTTCTTCTATTCATCTCTTCCTATTTTGAAGCTTCTCCTACGGCGGTGGCATTCTCTGTGGAGTTGGTAAAGATAAGCACAATAAAACAGTGAGTTCCATTCATTCAAATCTTATGAAAATCCATGTATGAAAAGAATTATCTCTAGATGTAGAGTCACAGAGGTCGTTAGATCAAGATGAAACAATTCTAAGAAGCTTTTAATAATATTAACCCAAACTGACCCACTTTATTTTTATCAGGCTATAAATGGCTCTTCTTGTTGGAGTCTGATTCTGCAAAGCTGTCGGGTGATTGCGTCTGTGTGTTATTTCACAGATGGTTGTGGTGTGGAACACTCTGAATGTTAGCAAAGGTGGAGAGGTGTCCATCTTGGCCAAAACGCACACAGATGTGGACATTCACACCATGAAGGTCGCCTTCTTTGACGATACAAGGTACCTCCGTACTGCATATGTGTGTTTTACCATTTGCACTTGTGTAAATGTGAAATCACACATTCTACCATACTGTATAGCATCATGTTATTAGTCTTCAACGAATGGATTGTCACTCTCTCAGCTGTTGGAAGCTTTGAGGACACTGTCCTCTGAAGGTTGATCAGTTTGATCTCTAGTGCTGACATCATGTGGATCTTGTGAAGCTCTTCATAAACTGCAAACAGGTGAAGGTTTATCAGATTTAAATGCAGGCATGCAAAGAGTCACACTGCAAACAGTGTTGTGGGGATTGTGAGGAAGAGCCCAAGAATGAAGACTTCATTGTGGAGTGAGATATTCCGCAAAGACAGTTTCAACCAATCGACTCATCATTTATAACAATTCAACCTCAGATGAACAACAGTACACTCTGCCATTAATTATTTATTAAAAACAAATAAAAATGCAGAAGCAATGTGTGAAAAATTAAGTGTATCGCACTGTAGTTGAGAATGGAGACAATGGGAAAATCTGCATGTGTGCTGCTTTTAGGATGGTGTCATGCGGTCGGGGAAATATTCGTCTGTGGCGAGTGCGGAATGGCACACTGCGTTCCTGTCCAGTCAACCTGGATGAATACCAAACACTGGATTTCACAGATGTGGCCTTTGAGGAGGGAAACTCTGATGAGCAGCATCTTGATGATCGAACACTGTGAGCGAGCAAATCAGCACGCGGGTTTTCTTAACTTCAGGAGAAGTGTGAAACGAATCTGACTCCACTGAACATGTTCGCTCTGTAACTTCTTCCCCATAGATACGCCAGCACTCGGAGTGGGCATATCTTTGAAATAGACTACAGCAGCGTTGTTATTAAAAACGTGAGGAGGCTGTTACCTGCACAGACGCAACATGCTGACCGCAGAGAGAAATGGACTTTTAATACAGGTGGGTTGTTAGAATTCACAGTCGTGATTCTCTTCAGGTGACATTATCTAAACTTAACTTGTCTTCAATTTAACATTTGATAATTTACATGATTAACCCCCACCTGAAAAAATAAGTCAAACGACCATAATGTGACTGTGTTCGTCCCATCCCAGGTCCAGGCATTGCTATCAACAGCATCAGTGTGTCCTCATCATTCTGCGCCACAGGCTCTGAAGATGGCTTCCTGCGGCTCTGGCCCTTTGATTTTTCTACAGTCTTCCTGGAAGCTGGTAGGCGCAGTCATGAGATGGCCTAACATTCACCTGTAGCTAACAGTTACCAGAGGCAGTGATTTAATCTTTAGGTGATGAATATTTAGAGCTTTGATGGGTAAGATTTATTTATGTTTTTGTTTCTCAGACCTTTCTGATTTAACTAATGTTATAGACACACATTAGATAACTGAATTAAAACATTCTCACTACTTTGATGACATTGTAGATGGATGGATGAGGTTGAGCTAAGCTTTAAGTGTACTCTCTGTTTTAGTGGTGTTTAAATTAAGAGTATGAGCAGTATTTGCCTGATATGAGAAATCTGTGAACTCGATACACTCACTTTCCGTCTTCAGGAGTTTCGGTGTATGAGCGGATTTGAATTTGAAGCAGCCACCTCTACAGGCTCTCCATCAAGGAGTACAGCAGCTATGGCATTTTCTGCTGTTAGTGTGGCTAACTGTTGGTGATCCTGGGCTGTTTAAAAATAGCTGGCTATGTACATTATTTGTATTTTTCCAGAGCACGAGGGACCTGTGAGCACGGCGCTAATCTCATTTGATAGCCTTCGCGTCCTAGCTGCCACCTCTACTGGTAACCTGGGCTTCCTTGATGTGAGCAGCCGTGGTTACAACACACTGATGAGGTCACATACAGACACTGTGCTCGGCTTCAGCGTCGACGGCATTCATCGGCATCTCACAACAGCTTCTTCTGATGGCACAGTGCGAATCTGGAATATGGATTCCCTCCACCAGGTCTAACTAAAAAAGAAAACAAGTATACAGAAACTGTCCCCATTACCAGTAGCACATTTATTGATCAGAGCGATGTTTCTCTTGTCTTGTGTTCAGCTGTATGATTTTGTATCTGAAGACAGCCCCTGCTCAGTAGCCTTCCATCCGGGGGAGCAGATCTTCTCCTGTGGTTTCAGCTCTGGCATGGTCAGAGTCTTTGCAATCTCCAGTGCCAAGCTGCTGGCGGATCATAAGTACGTTTTAACTAGCCCGGAGTCGGCACCGGTGGCAGTGAAGAAGCTTTTTCCATTTATATGTATTTATTTTTACACAGGCAGCACAGAGGTGAAGTGGTGGGTCTTGCCTTTTCTCCAGACGGCGAGTTCATGTACAGCGCCGACTCACAGGGGTCTCTGGCACTTTATAATTCCTCTGAGGAAGAGCACAGTGTCATCAAAGTTGTGTGTATGTATACAAACAACCACTTCAAGTTATTCTTAGTACACCATATGTTACCCATAAGTAGAACTTTTCTGCAGACACAGCATCAAATGGGAATAACTCACTGTGCCATAACATGTACTGTTTAATTTTAAAAGCCTATAAGATAACACGTAAACCAGACTTTTAGTTTGGTTATTAGTTTTAGAAAAAGTGTAGTTAAACTGGACTCTTATGTCTATCTACCCTCTGCTGCAGGCTGCTGCAGAGCCACATGTTGGATTTATCTGCCCACAAAGCTTAAAAGCTGTTATTCTTTTCTTTTCCTTTGGATTAGTTTTTTCTCCAACGTTTGTTTTATTGCAACAAAAGTGCTGATTTTCATTCATTGCACTTCTACTAGGAACAACTGTGTTATGTAGATAATGTTTTTTATTTGGTTGAACATGGTCAATTACTTACACTATTTTAAATTACAAATATAAGCTGGCTTGACACTCTATACCTTTTCGGTTAGGTAATGTGGTGGCTCGAGGCACTGAGCGCGCTCCAGACGCGCTCACAGTAAGCAGCGACAGTCGCTGCCTGGCTTTTGTCGGTCCCTCAGAGTACACTGTCACCGTTGCTGACGCACGGACTCTTGATGAGGTCAACTCTCACACCGTACAATCTGCACTTTTCACTTTGAGCATTAGAGTCTGGGTTCTTCTGTCTTACCCTGTCCACACTGACACATAACTTCTTTTGTAGCTGCTACATGTAGATGTGAGTATTTTGGATGTAGAGAGTCCCCGTCTGGATTCTGCCCTGAAGGTCTGCTTCCCTCCGGCCTCCACCAAACACTTGTTGGTTGCCACATCTGGTAACAAGATCCTCTGGGTTTGCACCAAGACAGGCCGCCTCCTCCGAGAGGTAACTGTTCACAACAGCTTTGTTGTAAAATCCATGAATTACTTGTTGAGTGGTTCCAAGACTATTTGCTTAAGACAGAAACATGGGAGATGCCTGGGGTTGGTTTTCTCTTTAGAGATATATGGTGCTACAAGACAAGAAGCTTAGAAGTTTGTCATAATATAGTAACTAAGATATTATTGTATCGTTTTATGAACACAGTTTGTATCTCTTTGTTTCTGAGTGTTGTTTTTCGGTTTTTCTGACAGCTGTCTAAAGTGCACAAACACTACTGCTCGTCCCTGGCTGTGAGTGACGATGGTCGTTTCCTGCTGACAGCCGGACACAACGCTGTGAAAGTGTGGGATTATAACATGCAGCTTGATATTAACTCACAGGTAGTCAACAAAAGAGTAACTTAGACTCTTTAGAACAAATATTATCAACTAAAGTACTTGGTAAAACTTTACAATACAGCTCATGACAAAGGGTGTAATTTTAATATGATTATATATAATAATGATGAATACAATTACATGGAATTTAAATGTATTTTATTTCAAATTACATTATAATTTTTACCTAAAAAGTGCTTAAAGGTAGACACACCAGAATTAGAGGATAACAAGCCAGGTTTTTATAGAAAGCAAGAAAATAATTAGAATGTAGGTGCATTTTAAATTGTATACACACCATACTTTTGTGTGTGTCACATCAAGGAGTGGATTACTTGTGCCTTTATTTCACCAATATAAATGTGATAAGGACTGTTCTCACTTAGAAATGGAAAGAAAGAAAATAATAGCATCAACATTTGCATCACCGTGTGACCTTATAGTGATGGAGCCAAGTCTGACTTATTTATTTTCTTTCACAATCACTGTTCAAATGTAAATTTCAAAAGTAAAACACCTTGAAATTAGGAAAGTTTAAACCCCGCCATCATATGGCCCGCGCCCTGAAAAGTACACTGTTGTACTTGTAAAACTGTAAAATATGGGTTTTTTTTTCTAAAATTATCAAGAAATTATGTAGTGCTTAAAGTTGCTTACAGCATAACTTGTTTGGCCTTTTTTGAAATTACTTACAGTAATTTTGTTTTTCTTGTGTTTGTGTGTGTGTGTGTGTGTGTGTGTGTGTGTGTGTGTGTGTGTGTGTGTGTGTGTGTGTGTGTGTGTGTAAAAACCTGACTTGTTATTCCCTTATTCTCGTGTATCTATCTTTAAGTGTATGCTGTACTTTCAAACTAAGGTACATTGATTTACCATTTGATAAAAAGGAAATGATCCCTTAGACATGGACTGTATTATAAAGTATTACTAAATGTTTGATAAAGTCGTGCTTGCTGCCTTATTTTACAAGTACGGGTGACATAATCATACATGTTGAAAAAGTCTAAAGAAGGCTTATTATGTCAGTGTTTTAATGGATTCTAAAAGATTTTATTGTAATGGATCATATTATTTCATACAATTGTCTGATTGTAGTTATAGTTTTGCAAGTATTGAGTGGCTACAGGTCACATTGCACTAATTTTGATGAGGATTGTAGAAATTATGTCAGCTGTAGAGAACAGACAGTAGTAGGAGGCTGATGTTTTAGGAGTTAATGTTGTGAAGTTAAATGTGTTCATTTCTACCAGATGTTCATAGGCCACAGTCATCCTATTCGGCAGCTTAGCTTCACCCCTGACCAACTGGGAGTGATCTCAGTCGGGGACGCCATTTTTCTTTGGGACTTCCTGGCAAATCCTGTAAACTCTACAGCTCACAGTTGGTAATAATCACTCTTGAGGCTTCTTAACAAATGTTTATAACCTATATTGGTTCATATTTATTTGTCTCTGTCTTCACTCACAGCTCACCTTTCAAAATAAGCTACGCTCCGAAACCAGGTGACATATTTAGTTTGCTCCAGTTCAGTCTTGCTTTAATGATGCAAAATGCATCTCATTCTTTTGCTTTTACCAATTTGAAATAAATAGTTGGTCTTGCAATTTTATATAACAACTTAACAGACACTGAAGTTGATGATATACAATTGTCCAACGGTATGCCTCGAAAGACAGCGCCGCTCCCCTCCTCACCACCACCACGACTGGACATCAGCAGCATTGACCGGGTTGGACACCGAGGTAAATTTGTGTTTTGTTCGTCTGCTTCCGCTTGTAGTTCCTGTCTGTGGTGGACTGTATGATTAGCTGATCAGTCTGGGACTTTGTGCACAGTCTTATACTGATGGTTTGCTCTGAGAAACTGATAATCAATCTGCTTGTAGATTTTAAGTTGTTAGAGTTATTGCCATTGATAATTTTTGTCATATAATCTGTAAATTTAATACAGTCAAGTTTGCTTTTAAAGCAACAGTTTTTTTCTGTCTCACTCAGATTTGGGGTCCTTGTTTTCTTGTGACACCCCAGCAAAGACAATCCCAACTGCATCAGCACCAGAGACTGGTTCAGGTCTTTCCTCTGATCCCAGACCTGCTGTCTCCTTCCTCAAAGTGACAGATCTGATCAACGGTTCTCCCCTAAATAGCAGTTATATGGACACTTGTAAATGCAATGTTTTGGGGGGTTTTGGTATTATATTGCTGTTGTTTAGCTTTCTCATTTTTTTGTTTGTTTTGTTTTTTAAATTGGTGCCATTTTGCCTTTCAGCTGAGTTGAAACAAAAGAAGCCAGTACGTCCAGACTATTACAAGCACTTTATCCCACGTTTCAAGACATCATCACTTGATCAGGTAAACAGACACTGCAGCCACAATATGCTTCTTTAGATTTGCTGTCCTGTCTTATTTTCTTCTCTCTTCTAGTCTGTTGTAGCTCCAGAAGCACAAGAAGAAGGCATAAGGCTCAAAGCAGTGATTGGCTACAATGGCAATGGGCGTGGCAACATGGTGTGGAGCCCCGACCAAGGTTAAGATGATATTCTGAAAGAAAAACATAAAAGTAAAACTGAAAATATTGTGTGACATCAGAGTTATGGTATGAACTTAAGCTTGATCAAACAAATAAAAGTAACCTAAAGCACACTGGCTACTACTATTGAAACCTGAGTAAAAATCCAACTTTCAAATCAAATGCACGAAACACTTTTCTACTCATAGCAGCTTTTAAAACGAGCCACCTAGTATAGCATTGCTTAAACCCAGCAGTTATTTTCCGTTGCAGGTTTATTTGCATACTCTTGCGGATGTGTGGTGGTCGTGGAGGATCTTCATACAGGAAGTCAGAGACACTTGCAGGGCCACAGAGAAGAGATCTCGTGCCTTGCGGTTACAAATGATGCACAGGTAAAAAAAATTTAGTTCGAAACTCAGTACTCAAACTCTACAGGTATGTTATCTGAAATATTATCTGATATGAAATGACTGGTGGAGCATCAGGTGTGGTCTGCTATGATCAAGGTACAAAATAACCACATTTTTTAGTTGTGTGCTGAAACCAAACACTCCTGGTCATTATGAAAAGGCTTCTCTAATAAAATCAAAGAGAAACGAGAGGGAAAGTGACCACAGCCAAATAGTGATTGATAATTATATTTAATTAAAATGAATGCACATATAGGGAACTAGAGTTGTATTATATGAAAAGTTTCTAGAAGATTACACTTCTTTGCTTTGTATCCAAGAAGGCAACTGTTGTTTGGCCTGACAAAAGCAAGAGGAACCTGGGAACCCTGCAGTCATTGAGTCGACCATGAACTCCTCTATTTATCAAAGTATTCTAGGGTAAAATGTGGGGACAGCAGCTACAGCCTGGCTGAAATGATCCCAAGCACAGCAGCAAATCTACGACAGAATGACTGAAAAAGAAAGCAATCAGAGCGTCACAATAGCACAGTCAAAGTCCAGACCTCAACCTGACCTCAAGCAAGACCGTTTGGAGAGCTGTGCACAAACAAATGCCCACAAACCTCAATCAACTGAAGCAATGTTGTAAAGTAAAGTAGGTCAAAATTCCTCCACAACAATGTGACAGTCATTTTTTGTTGTGTTTTTCCGAGAGTGTAATGCTTTCATCACAGAGAGCTATATGATGTAACTGTCAGCAATATGAATCAACTGTGTATTGGGTTGTTTGTGTCTTTATTTCATTCTCAGACTATAGCATCAGCTGGTGGCACTAACTCCAGCAGGAGCCTTATCTCCATTTGGGACGTCCAGAGTGGAACATGTCGTCGCAGTGTCTCCTACCACAGCGGCGCCGTCCAGTGTCTTGCGTTTTCCAGGGATGATTGTTTCTTTCTCTCTGTTGGTCAGTGTCGTATCCGATTGCAGTTGAACTTTTCTTTTCTTTGTGTTTGTTCCGTATTATACTTGATAAAGTAGCTGACAGCAATCGTCTCATCTGCTGCAAATCGTATAACTGCTACTGGCTTGTGACTCTTCACCATTACACAGGAGACTTCTCTGACCCGGAAGTGGCTCTGTGGAGCAGTAGGAACTTCCAGATGCTGTCAAGTGTAAGGGTGTCAGGACCAGTCCACGATGCTGCTTTCAGCCCATCAGCAGCCAGTCAGATGGCCTGCGTGGGCACCGATGGGGTATACTTCTGCTTTCTCCACACACAGGGCCAGGATGCAGACCTCAAGGTTAACGACCACAAAAAATCCATAAACACACACAATAAGATTTTCTTACCTGATCAGGAGTTTTGGGCCACATAATGTAGCCATCATTGAAATGTAAAAGAAATGCATTTAGTTTTGAAGTGGGTGAAGATTTTACTTTACTTACATGAAGATTGACTTTTCCTTTACCCATATAGGTCCAGAGGGTGAAAACACCAGCAGAGGTGGGTGATGTGGAGCTGACGGCTCTCTGCTACCACATGGATGACTTCCTGTTCACCGGCACAAACCGAGGACATGTTTGCACCTGGGATGTTAGAACGCAGCGCTGCTTAATGACCTGGGAAGCCGACGAAGGAGAAATTGGTACAAATAGGCAAAATCCTCCATGTGTTCATGATAGCGTGACATTTCACCACACAGGAAAAAAACACAACAGCATCACTAGTGCAGCTTAGATAGAGATATCTTGGATATACAGCTTCTGCCACTTGAAACTGAATTGATGTGTTTTCTTGGTGTAGGTGTGCTGCTGTGTCGAGGGAACCGCCTCCTCACAGGCAGCAACACCCGCTGGCTGCGACTGTGGGAGGTAGAAGCGGTTCAGAGCTTGAAGGCTGAGGAAAAGGGCAGAGGTGTGGAAGACAGGTCTGTTGCTCAATTTTGAATGATCCCTCCTGTCTCATTATATCATCTCATTAATACAAATATACAATCCTCAGTCAGTTTACTAACGAGAATACAGGGCAAAAGGTAAATAATGTTTAACTGTTTTACTGCTTTCATCCATTGCACTGTCTGGGTGTATGTTGCAGGAGCAATAACATAATCATAGCATAGATTTACAGGTAATTCTGTATTTTTATATTTTTATATTACTGACTTGTAAATAATGGGTAGAAGAGCATAAGTCTGTGTCTGTGGTCGACTTGAGCTCTAGAAAAGAAGAGAAATGGTCTTTCATCTCTCATCCCAGAGGTCTCTTTAATTCTAGAAGAGGGGGAAAGCGTTAGGAAGAAAAGATGTTTGTCAAGTGTGTGCAAAACAACCAAGTAAAAGGTAAAAAGTTCACAGGTTATGGACAGATTTTGCCGGTTTTCCTCTGATTCAGTATTGTAAGTCAAGAGAAGAATTCTGAAGGTGTGAGCATGGTAAAATAACTCATGTGGAAATGTGCAAGTAAGAGAAACCTTGTAAATTAACCATGTTTAAAATTTAGTGTTCTTCAAGTTGCCTGACATTCGAGTTGTTTTGCACATACTTGCCATTCTCTCAGCCAGTTTGTTGTCATCATCGGATAGTCTTGAAATATTTTCCACATTTGCAGAACATTTCATGACTACTTCTCCTTCACTGTGGGCCAACTCATTCCCCCCTTTTCACTTTAGGTCTGTTTTCTATCCTTTGTCTTCATAAAAATAAGTTATCTGGGCAGTTGTCTTAAAATGTGCTTAATAAAATGGTTGTCATTGGCTGTCTGTCTCTAACAGTGAGCAGTGTTATTTGTGTTATGAATAAGAACAAAAAATGAGAAACAGTATTTATGCAGATTTCTTTTTCACTTCGTGGTTCACTTATAAGCTGACCTCTTTCTCTGCATAATGCTCTGTCGTGTTTTTTGAAACATTAAGAACCAGGTAAAGAATAAAACAGAGACCTGTCTCTACTTTAATGGTGGATCAGTGCTTATGAGCACCTCTGTCTGTGCTTCAGTGGGACAGCAGTGGTGTTGGCGCAAGAGATAATGCTGGATGGGGCAACAGTGAGTGCATCGTTCGATAACACAATGGACATGGGGATTGTTGGAACCACGGCAGGAACCCTCTGGTACATCAACTGGTCAGATAACAGCAACATCCGACTGGTCAGCGGCCACAAAACTAAGGTACCAGTGTGACATTTAGGAATCATTAGCTCGTGACACAGAAATAATAATGTTCTTGTGGGCTGATTGCATGTTATACCTTAAATGTGTATTAATGAATGTGACTGTTAAAATATACAACTGCACATAGCATCATTATAAAAACTGATTTGTTATAGAGCTGATGTGTCCTGTGTTGTTTACAGAAGGCTCTCTGTAATGTCGACTTGACACTCTTTTCCTTTTTCATTTAGAAAATGTTTCTTTATATTTGTATAGCTGCAGGTATAATCAATCCAAGCTGCTGATTTTACCCCTCACAGATCCAGTCCATGTATGATAAGAATCGAAAGTGCTTCAAGCTCAGATGTTGAAGACTATTAATCATTTCCTCTTCATTTCAAATAAATTAGCCCACCATTATCTCTTTTATACTCAGCAGAAAACCTTTCTGCCTCTCCTGCTAATAGATAGAGTCCATAATCCTGTTTGAACAGGGAAAAATGATAAAGAAATAACAGACCTCAACAAAATTAACACTTAAATGATTATAAAGCATTAGAGACTTGGAGATTCTGGTAGTTCTAAGACAAAAGCATAAAAATGACTCCCTGGAGTTCAGAGGAACGGAAAATATAAAATTATTAAGGGTTTAATGATTAGTTAATTGGCTTCTTTATGAAATTCAAAGGCTGCCTGTCATTAAGTAAGTGCAATCTGTCCACAGCACAAAGAGTAGACTGTGAAAAGCCTGACATTATCAGATCAGTTTTTATTAAATGCTTCTTTTTTGACATTGCTTTTGGTTATTCACGTTCAGTTTACATATTGATTTGTCTGTTTATCTGACCTCCCACAGCTGTTCTCTTGTTTATTTTTTGGTCTTTCTATAAGCCTTTTTTCTCTCTTAAGAGAGATGCACAGCAGGCATTAATCACAATAATAATCTGCGCCTGATACAACAGAATGGGCTGTTGTGAAAAAATATGCAGAACCTGTAGCAAGAAAATGCCAGAAATGTCTTAATAAGATCTCTGAGGATGCTGTGTTTGCTTGTTGAATGTTATCTTCAGGCTAGAGAAAACACTTGCGTCTCTGTGTGTTCTCTGCTCTCCAGGTGAATGACGTAGCGTTTAGCTTTGACGAGAGCCACTTTGCCACCTGCAGCGAGGACGGCAGCGTGAGGGTGTGGTCAACCTCGAGCTATGAGCTGGTGGTGCAGTTCCAGGTGCTCAACCAGGTGAGTGAGTACACTCAAAGGGGATTTTGCCACAAGAATCATGTTGGATAGTTTCTACACCAACTGAAAGCATCAAAGCAAAACTGTAATGAACACATTGGCATCGATGCTAATCTCAGTAATATCACAGAATTATTGAAGCTGAAAATTAATAAGCAGCTCATGCATTTGTTTCATGTCTTCATCAGGCTTGTGACTGTGTGTGCTGGAGCCCTTTTTCCAGTGCAGACAGCACGTACGTGGCTGGGGGATACAGTGACGGGACTGTAAGGATCTTTCGGCTCGCCTCAACAGAGATGGAGATGAAGCTGCATCCCCATCACGTGGCTATCTCTGCCATCCAGTACTCAGCTAATGGTGAGAGAGGAGAGCTGAATGTAGTGTATTTACATTTTATCTGCTTTGCAGGAATAAGAGTGTGATAATATATTTCAGCTACGTCACTTTGTTCAGTGAAAATACTCACAGGAAGGACTTGCTCTTTTGTGCATTACTGTTCTGGAAGTAAAATTTAATGTTTCATCCAGTTGTAGCTTTGGAACTTTTTTTTGTCCCCCACTGTACAGGTCATGTGATCCTTTCAGCTGGGAAGAATGGTCTGGTAGCCGTCAGCAGCCCGGTAAATGGAGCAACTATTCGAGTCATAAAGGACCACAAAGGAGCGATGATCACCACAATCCAGTGTGTGATTGAACAGGTCAGCTCTCTGAAGTCAGAACAACAGAAACCGTGGCAGATGTTGGAAACCAACCACAAGAGATTAAGCAATATATATGAAAATGATATATAAACAACCTGCAGCTGAGGTCGTTTCGATAGAACCAGTCACAGAATCAAAACAGTGTTCTGAATCATTCCTTTTTGGATATTTTCATCCTTAAGTTTAAAGTTCTGCAGAGACTCACATGTTGCTCATAGACCCCACAGCACACGTTCTCACACCTGCGCGACACTGATGTAGGTACAACGTGCAGGCAGGACACATAACCCACACACTTTCTTTAATTACCTGCACTGTTGACACCTAACTGGGCCTAACTGGACATCACATAGACTGTGCTAAAGCGAAGTCTGATTCATTTGGGTATGTGCATTGTCACTCCTCTGGGTAATGTCTGCAAATCCCACTGCATGTGTGAAAATGAAGCTGAAGATGTAAATGTGAACTGGTAATAAACTCTATGGTCAGTATTAATCAGTGAGAGAAACACTAAAATTCCTCAGTGAACCCTGCTTCTTATACACAGAAATATATTAGCTAGAGTTAATGATCCTGTGTGAAACTATTTAAAAGCAAGACGTCTAACTTTAGTGATACTTAAAACCATTTTTCTTTCATCAGTACCTTTCTGACACTGTTTTATCTTCTCGACCCCAGTGTGAAAATTTTGGGCTGGAAGGAAATGACCTGTGGTTGGCCACGAGCGCTGACAGGCGCGTCAGTGTGTGGGCTGCCGACTGGATGAAGGACAAGTGTAATCTGCTAGACTGGCTGTCATTTCCTGCTCCCGCCCATTTCACGGTACAATCGGTATTTTAAGTAACAGTGCATAGTAATGAGTTGAAATGTCACTTCAATGGCTTTTTGTTTTGTTTGGGGGTTTTTGGTTTTTTTGGGGGGGATGTCAAGTTTCTGATGCAGCTAATATATGAAGTAAATTTTTGATAAGTGCATAAATAGAAACTGCTGCTACAGCTGGACTGGCATAAACAGGGTCACACAGAACTATATAGAACTCTATATTGGCTTGCAGTGTCTGCAAAAACATTCCAACAGCATAGCGAGAGCCCTTCAACCCCAATGTAGGATTGAAGGGCTGTATTTCTTTTGCTCATCCTCATTTTATGCTTGAGCATAAATCCTACCAGCACAGGACTGAAGTACATTTAGACTTTAAATATGCACAGAGTTTTAGTGAGTAATGCACTGTAAACAAAAGATTGTGTTGCTCTGTACAGTGAAAGGGAAAAAATATTAGTTGTAACCTGTTTAAAAAAAAAACTGCCCTCCTACAGTAACTTGCCAGATGACACAATGATGAGCTAATAATATGCTGATGATACGAGGATGTATCTGTATGTTAAAACCAAGAAGCAGGATTCTTCTGCCCCTCCACCTCCTCTTAATGAGTACATTAAACAAAGGGAATGTACATTCAGAGCGCTTTCCAGAGGTGACTGTAAAATATGCCTCAAGAAAACAAGTTTTTTGCAGTCGAGCTTCTAATTCGGTAACCAGAGAAATGTTGGGTATGTGCTTTGCGTTACATGTGTTTCTGTCTTTAATTCTGCTCACATGGCTCTGTTTTGTTGACGAATTTAATATGCTATCAACTAGCCAACGACTGCAGATGAAAATGAGTCTGTGTGGCTACATCAGGCATATTTATATGATGAGTTTAAGTTCTCTTGTTAATTAATAAACATTTTCCATTTTAAAGAAACAGGGGTTTTTTTACCCGTCTCCATCTAATATTTTTTGTTCCTTCCATATGTTGTAGGGTGACAGCCTGCCCCCCAGCATGGCTTCCTTCTGCCCAGCAGACCACAGCCTGGTGGTTTACACCGGCTACGGAGTAGAGAAAGAGCTGTCTTTTTATAGCCTCACTAAAAAACAGGTACCACTGTACATTTTCTCTTTGCTTCACTGCATTAGTGCTTCGAATTATTCTTTTTTTTTTTTTATTCTTATTTTTTATGAACGTATACTAGCAAATGTTGCACACAGACAGTGTGTGAAGCCTGTTTTTATTCCTATTTGCAGATAATCAAGAAGATTTCCTTCCCCCACTGGGCCACATGCATTAGCCTGTCTTCTAAGAGTCATCTTGTAGCTGTGGGATCACATGGTAAATGCTGAGGTTTTTTTCTTTTTCATTTGTTTGCTTATATTTTAGATGTGTCACATGGTTCCAGTAAAAACATTAAAGCTGCATTGGTTGGCTTCTGGCCAGTGATGAATTATTCGCTGTGTATCTCGTGTCTTATCAGAGCGAGTGCTGAAGCTGATCAAGTCAACAAGTGGCAGGTTTCAGGACTTCTTGCAGCACAGCGACTCACTGCAGACGTGCCAGTTCTCTCCCTCTGGGACACTTCTTTTCTCTGTGGCTTATAATGAGATCCTGCTGTGGGAAGTGCGAGGCCTCTGACCTGATCTGTGCAGGCTCATTATTTTTCACCTAGGTTTTATTTTTTTATGTAACCCTACTGTTTCTTAGATCGTTCAATCAGTTGAATATTTTTGGTGGAACTGGTGTTGTTTGTGGAAGACTTGTTGAAAGATTTGTCACATAAGTTTATCGACTGAATCATTTTTTATATGTATGTTTTTGAAATATAATGTTTTTTAAATTCAAGATCTTTTGTGTGTGTCTAGTTATTTCTATATATAGAGATGTATATATTGAGAGTTTTCATACAGAGTGTATGAATGTGTGTTAGTGTAAATGAGTGATAAACAGCTCTTGGCATTTACTATTTTTCCATTGGTGTGAAAATAAAAGGCAAGTGTAAAATTACAACATGTTTTTACTAAGGCTGTGGACCAGAATGACAGGTGGACAGGTGCCCTCCTCAAAATATGTTGTACTCATTGTCCCCGCGTTCCTTCTATAAAAGGACACACACAAGTGATATTCTGTGACAAAGTCTTGAAGTCTGGCTTCCCAGTCAATGACAGTCTCACTAATTACCAATACTAGTCACCACTTCTGTCAGGGGCTTTTCAACAGTTTTTTCTGGAAAAAAAAAAAAAATCCAATCATCTATACACCCAAATTATTCTGTTTACAAAAATAAGATTCTAATTAATGAAAAGCAAACTCTCTAATTATAGTATTGACTGGCAATAAATGGGACAAATGTTAAAATATAGACCCCGATGATGTGCTCCATGTATTTATATTTGCGAGGATGAAATGTGATTTAAAAATGCTAAACTGGGAGTGATGAACACAGATTGATGTGAAACCACATATCATGTTTGATATTATTTTTTTCTTGTTTGCACTTGTTGTGTATTCCCTGTGATTTCAGTGTGTAGTTGAGCAAACAAACCCTGATCCAGTGCAGTAAATCCAAAGACAACAGTGCAGTGAGTAACGCCTGGCCTGTGCCCAGCAGAGGGCGTGGTTTCACAGTCTCCTCTGTGAACCGGAAAGATATGATTTCACCTTGGCTGCATATCGCTGTGGAGTGGCACACGTTTGTTTTAAGCTAGAAATTTGACATTCAAATGAATGGTGGATGTCACTTTAGTGCCGCGACGTGTCTGACTGTTCTCCAGAGAGAGAGGAAACATGAAGCAAGACGTCAGGATACTTTTACTGGGGGAACGTAAGTCATTCACACTGACAGCCGAGCACAAGCTAAGCAACTAGCAGCCATTAGCTGCCGTAGCTAACTAACTTTTTGACTTCTAGTTGAATATGTTCTGGGTTACTGCTGATGCCAAGAGGCGATAAGTGTCTTTAAAAGGAAAGAAGTTACTCATATAAAAATATATGTTTTATGCTGGTACAATATACTCCTGTCTGTCGTTTATATTTCGCTAGCTTAAAATATTTGACTGGAAAGTTACAGTTAATAATGCGCTGCTGGATTCTAGCGCGGAGTAATCGCAATAACGTTATCATTTTATGTATTTTTATCTTATTGACTGAACAGTTTTAAGCCATACTGTGCAAAACATAAGTATATTTCATTGATCGTTTATTGTTAGTTTGGAAAGTTTGCTTTGAGTTAGGTAAGCTAACACATCAGTACTCTCTAACGGTCGATACAGTCATCAAGGAGCCATATAAACTAACTAAAGGTAAACAGAGTAACAGTTAGCTGCCAAACAATAGTATGTCTTTTATATAATCATGCTTTCTTCTGAGTGAACACGTTTCAATTAAGTGGGCTATGAAGCGGTCACTCCGCATAATAACTACTTTATAACTAGGTGCTATCAAAATACGAGCTAGATTAGCGCCTTTCATCCTCTCATTTTCTTCTCTGACAGCCAAAGTGGGGAAGACATCTCTCATCATGTCTCTGGTTGGAGAGGAGTTTCCTGAACAGGTAACTGTAAGCACAGCTCACCACTGCTGTGCCTTTCTAAGCATCTAAACATTTGCCTTTTCTTGCTATGTACACTCCTTCACTTTTTTGGGTGCACCTTTTGAACTGCCTACTAACACAAATATCTAAGCAGCCAATCAAATGGCAGCAACTCAGTGCAGTTAGGCACGTAGACATGTTCTAGATGACAAGCTGAAGTTCAAACCGAGCATCACAATTGCCAAAAGACGTGATTAAAGTGACTTTGAACGTGGCATTATGGTTGGTGCCAGACAGGCTGGTCTGAGTACTTCAGAAACCACTGATCTGATCTTCCCATGCAAGCATCTCTGGGAGTTGGTCTGAAAACCAAAAAATATCCACTGAGCAGCAGTTCTCAGGTTAGGCATCCTGTTCATGCAAGAGTTCAGAATAGCTAGATGGGTTCAAGCTGATAGAAAAGCAACAGTTACCTTGATAGTAAAAAGAGGTTATTGGAGTATGCAGAAAATTAAAGCTAAAAGCACATTATGTACAACACTAAAGTAGATACCATCCTGTCAGCTGTCAAAATGAAGTTATAGTTAGCACAGACTAACAACAATTGGATAATCGCAATTTTTTGAGTGACGACTTCTGCTGTGACATTTGGATGGCAGTCGCATTTTTGTGTAAGCAACATGAAAGCATGTAACCAGCCTGCCCTGTATCAACAGCTCAGGTTAGCAGTGGTGTAATGATGTGGGGGATATTTTACTGACGTACTGCTTGACACAAATTGAGCATGGGTTAAACACCACAGCCTACTTATTGTTGCTGACCATATCTGTCTTTTTATGACCAGAGTCTTATTATGACTGCATCCAACAGTAGTTTGTGATTATTAATTCAGTTAATGATGTTTAATTTCTAACAGGTTCCCCCCAGAGCTGAAGAGATAACCATCCCTGCTGATGTGACTCCAGAGAAGGTTCCCACACACATAGTGGACTATTCAGGTAGCACATCATTATTACACCATTGATTTGTTCTTGTTGTACACTGTGTGTGCAGTTTGTCGAAGTTGCAAATTGTGCACATGTGTCTGAATGGCATGAGTTTGAGATTAATGTTTATCTTCAACTTTAACAGAAAAAGAGCAGAGTGACGAGGTCCTTAGAGATGAGATCATCAAGGTAAATGCAGCAAGCAGCAAGAGAACATAATAAATGTTATTATTTCCAGCTGGAGTGCACCTTTGCATACTTGTAAATAAAAATATGAAAGCTGGGGCCATAAAACTTCAGACTGATCCTTTTCCTTTCTCTGACTCCAGTTACATATATGCACTCTTGCGAAATGTAATCAGTACTTAAAGTTCTTTTATTGTTCTAGTTTTTGTTTTGTTTGTCTTTGAAATGAGTGTAAAGTAGCAATCATTTAAACCGTTTAAACTGAGTCTGCTCTCAGTTTTTAGGATTAAGATCCAACTTTCTTTTTACACCCCTTACAGGCTAATGTGGTGTGTGTAGTGTATGATGTCACCAATGAGGACACAATAGACAAGGTAGTAAACTACTGTTTGTCTTATATTGTGTCATACTGTACAGTGATCCCACGCACATGTGTTACATGCCGCCTTTTCTTTTTTCAGATTAAAACCAAATGGATACCTTTAGTCAACGGAGATGCAGAGAAGGGAAACAAGTATGTATTAGAGTCTGTGTGTGTGTGTGTGTGTGTGTGTGTGTGTGTGTGTGTGTGTGTGTGTGTGTGTGTGTGTCTGCGGCTAGGTGTCCTCTAATCTGTTGAACTTTGCACTCTTTTACAGTGTTTGTTTGCATATGATGTTGGCAAACATTGTAATCTGGGAACTAGAGCTTCTTGTGACATTTTATAAAGTGGACCTTAGCGCATCAGTGAAATTCTCAAAATGTGGAACGAGTATTAGTATTTGAATCCCACAAGTGACCAGGAGCTTAGGTTGTGATGTATGTGTTTAATAAGTCCTGACGGTGTTGTGCTGAAAGTTCTTCTGTCTCCGTTTGCTACATCAGGGTTCCCATCATCCTCGTGGGAAACAAATCTGATCTGCGCTGTGGGAGTTCCATGGAAACCATTCTACCCATCATGAACCAGTTCTCTGAGATTGAGACATGTGTTGAGGTGAAACTTAACTCACACACACACATCTAATCTCTCCTGTCTGTACACACCTGCTTATTTTACCTGGACTCGCCTGGATTCATAAAAATATTTACACATGAACACCTTATCTGCCTTTGGGATTTCTGTGACAATGATATCTGAACCATTCTTTGCACTTTGTCTCTTTTTTCCAAGTGCTCTGCAAAGAACCTAAAAAACATTTCAGAGCTGTTCTATTATGCACAGAAGGCAGTGCTACACCCCACTGCTCCTCTTTATGACCCTGAGGACAAACAGGTCAGCCATTATTTTTTATTTATTTATTTATTTATTTTGGAGCTGCATGCCAGGTGTGGTTCTTCCTGTCTGAAACACTTCACTTGTATACAAGCATACATTCAAATTAATTAATTTTATATCTAATGTTTATCTCTAGCTAAAACCGTCGTGTGTCCGAGCCCTCACCCGAATATTCTACATTTCCGACCAGGACAACGATCGCATCCTCAGTGATGCTGAACTCAACAGCTTTCAGGTGCTCATTTTAAACAAATCAAATGTTTTCTCAGCTTTTACTTCAGACAAACATCTGATTTGTTTACTAAAAACACATGTCTTCATGTAGAAATCCTGTTTTGGGAATCCTCTGGCACCACAAGCCTTAGAAGATGTAAAGACTGTAGTTTGGAAGAACACCAGCGATGGAGTCCAGGACAATGGCCTGACCCTAAATGGTTAAAAAATAATTAAATACAAAGTTATGAATGTCAGCGTGTAACCTTAAACCAGGTTGTTTGAGGGCCATATTCAACTAATGGTGTCACGTTTCTTTTTCTTCTTCTTTTTTCAGGTTTCTTGTTCCTTAATACATTATTTATTCAGAGGGGTCGACATGAAACCACGTGGACTATCCTCAGAAAGTTTGGCTACGATGACAACCTTGAGCTGACTGATGATTACCTTTACCCTGAGTATGTGTAGTGCCTGCATCCTGTCTCAGTCCAAAAACATAACATTGCTGAAGGCCACAGTAAACCAGTGGGGCATATAATTACACTGAAAACGTCATTGCTCCTGTACAGTTACAGTAATCTGTCATCCTGTTCATCCAGGTGGTTTTGACTTTGTTTGGTTTTTCTGCATTAGTCAGAGAAATATTGAAATATCTAAATGTTCTTCTGTTGTCAGACTCAGAGTTCCTGTTGGCTGCACCACAGAGCTCAATCATCAGGGTTACCAGTTCATCCAGCAGTTGTTTGACAAGTACGATGAAGTAAGTAGCAAGTTCAGTTGTTTGAGTCATGAGCTCTATTTAAAAAGTTTCCTTGACCTTGATGCTGGAAGGTACCTCAGTACTTGTGCAATTTTGTCTATTATGCACAAGATTTGATGTATGTAGTCAAGGAAAGTGTCCGTACACACTTAGGTTTAGTAAACTGAATGTTTATATGCCTCTGACAACAAAAAGTGCACAAACTGGCTCTTGTTCTCTCTGCTTGTAATTTTATGTGTGCTGTTAATGTGACAGTATGAATTCAGTTCTGTGTTAAAGGAGGTACATAGATTTTTGTAATGACTGCTGTCTCAGCTTTGTTATGAAAAATAAACAGGGTGCCGCTAACACATAAAGCCAGATCGATTAATAGAATGCAGTGAGTGTTTGAAAGGGTCTCGTGTCATGCTGCACAGTAAAATTAGTGTAAACATGATCTCCCTGTTAAATGGTAGCTCATACCATGTTGAGTCTATCCATCCATTCATCCACAATTCACAGGATTCACTACTCCTACGGTATTGATAAGAATTTAATCAAAGTTACACACAGTGATCATCTATAGGGTCTCACAACATTTGTCATAATAAACAGTGAACTGCGATGGATTGTGAGCCAGATGAGCAGTTACATTACTGACATTCTGGTTTTGAAGAAGTGCATTGCTTTCCCTCTTAGGATAAGGACTCCGCCTTGTCACCGAAAGAGCTTAGAAACCTGTTTTGCGTATGTCCTTACATGCCATGGGGTCCTGAAGTCTACATGACTGTCCCAACCACAAATAAGGGCTACATCTCAAATCACGGCTACCTC
Source organism: Diplotaxodon limnothrissa (assembly GCF_057381915.1). Classification (NCBI taxonomy): domain Eukaryota; kingdom Metazoa; phylum Chordata; class Actinopteri; order Cichliformes; family Cichlidae; genus Diplotaxodon; species Diplotaxodon limnothrissa. The sequence goes on along the minus strand of NC_140603.1, from coordinate 13,894,014 downwards.
TGTCAGTGGACGTAAGTTTCTTTGTAAATTATTGACATTATGTGTTAAGTAAGCTCTGGGTTTACACTTTAATGCACGTCCAGGAGTTTATTGTCTGCACACGTATGACCTTCACAGGCTTTCTGCATACCTTGACATCCACCGTTGCCTGGAGCACCTAGGATATCTAGGCTACCCTATTCTCACTGAACAGGACTCACAGACTGCTGGAGTCACAGGTGTGTGTGTGTGTGTGTGTGTGTGTTTGTGTGTGTGTTTAACATGGATGGTGAATAAAAGGCATTATTACTGTGACACATAGGAGATATCAGTACTTCTTAAATGTAATTCTCATATGTTAAGCTCTATATTGGAAGATTAGTCTTAATGCTGTTGAATAAGTTTAGCTTGTGCACGGTGATCTGATCTAATAGTTCCCCTTGAAATGGAAGTTTATAAATTGCATGTGTTTCAATACATTTATGGATGCATGCGTTGAAGCACAGTGCACTCTCTGCATGGCAAAGTAACTGGGTATTAACTCAATGAGTGATGAAGTTTGTATTTTGTGATTGACAGTATATGACAGGATGTGACTTAAAGATATCTGCAGACACATTGTGGGCAGTTTGAGAACAGTTTTGTAAGGATGTGTGATGTAATGTTACACATTTGTCAGGAAAACATCAAAAGTCTTTCATTTTTTCAAAGAGACTTTTTGTGCATGTGCGTGCTGGTTTTAGTTTTCTTTTAGGTAGTTTGATGTCCATTGGTGAGTCAGCCTTTTTTGTGCAAGAAAACCTGATCTTACTTTGATTTTCTTTTAAATAAATAAATTAACCTCTTTGTGTACTTTGGTTTTAGCCATGTTAGCAGAATCATTCAGGGAAAGTCTGCTTAATAACTGCCTGTCATCAGGGGTTTTTGTACTGTGCGCAGGATAAAACCTCCTCATTTTAGTGTCATTGAGAACTACATTCAGGCTAAAGATTGCACTTAAGTAACATCAGTGAGTAGAAGCCAGTGTTTTGCTCTTCTTTTTATCTTTTCTGATAGATTTATTTTAAAGTTTAAATTCTTAGCTCTATTTCTATTGGTTGCTTTGAGCACAAACTTTAAACTTTACACTTCATTTAAAACTAATGCAGTGTTTATGTGTACGGGTATTGACAACCACTAGAGGTCACTTTACTCAAGGTTTATGTTCACCAGCAACTTTCATGTCAAATGTGAAATACGGCAAAACATTTTAAGATAACTAAAGTGGCTTATTAGATGGGGCAGTAGCAAATACATGTGTTGACCAGTTTATCTTTGGGTAATTTCTACACTGTTTTTACAGGCTGATCTTTTGGCATCTTATGTTTTGGTGTTTTATGTTTTTTTCCAGAATTTTAACATCTGAAATGTTTAACGTTTTTCTTTTGATGAGCATCGGTGGTGCTCTTACAGCTAAGCTAGTTGAAGTCTAACCAGCTTCATAGGAAAAAAATAGCATATCAGTGTTTTTGCCCGTTTTGTGATTTATTTGTTTGTTTGTTTGTTTAAATGTTCATATGTGAAGTGACACGAGAGAAAAAGGTGGACCTAGAAAAGCGACAGACCCAGAGATCAGTATTTCTCTGCAAAGTGATTGGACCAAGAGGGACAGGCAAGTCGGCCTTCCTCCAGGCCTTTTTGGATCGCCACACTGTGGTATGTCCCCATCACCTAGTCCGGAGCTGAATGTCATATGTTGCATTCTTAGGTAGTGATAGACAAATACCACTCTTTACTATTAACTCTGATCATGCTAAAGTGTCTTTTTTTCCTTTAATAGAATAAAGGCGATTCCAGCAGTGCCTTCTGCCCTTATGTCATAAATACTGTACAAGTCAGTAACCAGGAAAAGTACCTTATCGTAAGTAGCTCCCATGGGGATTTTTTTTAAATCACCGTCTCTCTCTATCTGACCCTGACTATAACCTGAGCAACCTTCTCTTCTCTGCAGCTTAACGAGGTAGATGTGGAGACAGAGTTCTTGAAGAAGTCAGACGCCTCCTGTGATGTTGCTTGTCTCATGTACGACATCAGTGACCCCCATTCCTTCAACTATTGTGCCAGCATATACAAGGTCAGTTGCAGGACCATTTGAAGGACAAAGTGTCAATTTCTATTTATTTTTTAATTTTGAGATCAGTTCTACTTTTACTGTGTGTTTTGCTGCTGTTTGCCCACAGTTACCCTATCTGATAATCCAGCACAGCTCACTTTGCAGCCTCTCCCAGTCTTTACCGTTCGTATATGTAATTACAGAAAGATAAGTTTGGAGAGCTGAAGATTGCAGAGATTAGACGGTCCAACATATTAAATAGACTTGAGACAGACATCCTTCCAGCATCATTATTAGTTTTTTAATATTTGTTTGACTAAAGAAAGATTCAGTTACAATTACTCTGCAGTTACTAAGCAACACATAAACATAAACTGTGATTTAATTTGCTTGTATTTGGACCCACTGGCTGTAATTAGTTGACAACCCCATAGTTATGTGTTATCTGAATTACATTAGGACACCCTTTTATATAAATTTGCTCCTCTCTCAACTCAGCTTTTCACTGTTTGAACTTGTTAATTTTTTTTAATTTAGCAACATTACATGGAAAGCAACATCCCATGCGTGCTGGTCGCCTGCAAGGTGGACCTTCCTGAAGTGAAGCAGTTCCACGGGATGACCCCAGCAGAGTTCTGTTATAAGCACAGACTGCCTCCACCGATGCCCTTCTCCACGCTGTCCCTTGACTCCACCAGCAAGAACATCTACACAAGACTTGCCTGGGCAGCCATGTACCCGTATGTTTCAGTTAGACAGCCTGCTGCACTCAGTCACCACCTCCTGTTTTCAGTCACCATTTAGGTTCTTTGGTACAGGGAGAACATCCCAGGTTGAGCCCATGTTAGATTTATTAATAGAGAAGTATATGTGAGGTAAATGTCTCTATATATTATATATATCCACCTATAGGAACCGTATATTGTTTTAGGTAAACTGCGCACAGATTAAAAATATCCTAAGTGCTGTCAGACATTAGATAACACTGTTACCTGTAACTGTATAGTACCAATGACAGTTTCATAAACATCATACACACAGATTCTGACAGTCACTTTGGTTTGCACGTGCAGAGGGAGATGATGGCAGGCAGGCAGCAGAAAGCCGAGGCAGGGGTTAATTGCATATTTATGGCTCTGCACATACTAAATGAAGTGTAGAGTTATATCTACCACATTTTATTATCATTAAAAATCATTTTGATATACAGAGTTTCTAGGGGTGTATTCAGGAGAAAGTTTCATTAAAACTGTAGAAACTATAAAGCTGAATGAATAAAAGGTGCTAGGTGAAGGTGTAAAGTAAGCTAGATGTTTGTAATATTAATGCTTGTTCATGGTTTTTTTTTATTTTATTGCTGACCCTCTGTGATTGCTCTTTTTCCCTTTCAATCTCCAGGCACCTGAATGGTTCAGACATGAGCAACACAACATTCTGGCTGAGAGTGGCTTTGGGCTCGGCTGTGGTTGCAGTTCTGGGTTTTGCTATCTACAGAGCTGTTGCCAGACTGAAATAACTGACAAGCTGGAAAGGCTTTCCCCCCCCAGCCTGATGCTCCATCCATCAAGACCAAACCTCTGTGACCAGATGCAGAACCGCCACAGCTTGAACTAGACAAAGTCCATGTCATCTTACTTTTTTTTTTTAATACCCTGAAGGCTTCCAGGACACTTTCCATATCTCTGCCATTTCCATCATCTGATCTCTTCTCCACTTTGAAGTCAGTTGATCACATCACACCAGCAGCAAGCTGATGATCGTATTATTCCCCATGCTGCCGGGCCCAGCTTTTTCCGCCTTACATTGTTCGTCCAGGCTAAGTAGTGGGTAGCCTTTCTGTGCTTGACACTCCAAGAACTGCTACTGTTAATATCCAAAAAGGTGCTTTATCAGAGGGGAGGAAATGCAGGAAGAAAGCAGTGTCAAGCCCACTGCTTTCCCCCTCAGTGTCAATATAGTGCTAATGATGAGAGATTTTTATATACGTGCATAAAGCAAAATATGCCAAATTGAAACACGAACCAAAGGGCAGCATGTGAAGCATTTTGGCAAAGACTACTTGCTGATTGGCTGCTGCTGAAACCCACACATGAGAATCGCTGTTTCTTCTGACTGAGATACCGGAGATACAAATTAATCGTATACGATTTGCCAAATTAATCCAGTGGCAGTGGGTAGTTGTAGCATGCTACTTTCCTCTTAGGCATGCTGTTTGGACTGATGAAGTATTGTTTTTCTTTTCTTTTTTAGTAGCAAAGTGTTAATGGGGAATGCTGTGGCAGGGAGAGATTTCTCTTTGTGCAGAAAGAAACTTTCCTTTCATGTGGAAGATGGTGGTTTTGCATTTGCCGGAATGTAGGAAATATTTTCTGCTCTAAAAGGAGACCAGGCACACCTACAAAATTTTACATTTTTAATGAAAAATGTGGTCATTTATCTTTGCTTCTGCTAGGTTTGTCAATTTCACTTTGAAGTTAAATTAATTTTAATCGATTTTAACTGTTTGATTTGTGCTTTTTTTTTTTTTTCTCCCCCCTAACACCCTTCCAATGATTTTCCTGTGTCACAGAGTCCACCATTGTATTGTTTTCCCACTATGACTCTTTGATTATTATACCTGTTTTGTTGACTGATTTAGCTCTGAACCCACTGTTTTCCCCGGACGTTTCTTTGACTTTTAAAACAGTTTTCTTACTGATTTTAGTTGCTTAATAAAAGACCAGACCAGACTGGGTGGAGACGTCATGACTGTTGAAAGAGATGTTGTGAAACTGTAATTATTATTGATGTTTAATAGTTGGCACTTTTATCTTTGGACCAAGTTTCTGTCGTTACTGAAGTTTTTTGTTTTTAGCGCTCAAGCGAGAGCAGATGTTTTTAATATCTGGCATCCGAGTGTATATGAGTCACAGGAGGAATGGATTCTCTGTAAACTTAATCACAAAACCTTATTTATTTATTTATTTATTTATATGCGTAAAGAGTTAAAATACTGAAAATTAGATTACTCCTCATTGATGCGGTTTCAACAGTGGCATGCTTTGGTTGGTCTGCCCGCTGCACATTGATTGCTCAGCAGGGAGCTTTTAAACAAGGTTAGTGCAGCAATCTTACATCCCTATATAAAGATAACAAGAGGGGAGTTATTTACATGTAATCCTGATTCCTGACTCTCATCATCAGTTGGGAATCCAGTCTGCTGCCGCCTTTGTGCCGACTGCAGTGAAGAGGAGCCCGTTTGTTCCTTCAGGACGCCACAAGATGGCAGAGTTGCTCCTCAGGTAAGGAGGAGGACGGCAAACGATGGGTGTGTCTGCAAAGGCACCTCCTCGGGGATCTGCAGCCCCTCTACATGATAGATGTTGAGTTTGATGTGCGAATGATTGTTACAGGTTAACCTGTATGTCCTCTATGTAGGAGCGTTTGAATTGTGGGTTTCACTAAAAAGCGTTAACCCCCAGTTATTTAATGCCCCTGCCATTGTATACAACTGCATTTTCATTGTATTAAAGTGCTTTATTCCTGTGCACATTTCCCGCTCTGTTGTGTGCAGGCTTCGTGCTTTATGTCACTCGGATTATAAATCAAACCTATTGTCTGCACCCACGGAGAGCAGGTTGCACTTGATAAGTTGAAGTATTGCTTCATAGTGTAAATTGCCACGTTATAACTTGAAGTCATCTCAAGTTTCACTATATTTAATCAGCTCTTATGCGATTAAAATGTCATTAAGGCTTCCGTAGGTGGGCTTTGTTAAATCCCAGCGCATAACTAATACTATGGAAAAGAGGGTTTATATGTCATCCCAAATATCCACACATCCAAAATTGAGAACACTGTGTTCTTTGTCCTTGCAGCCAAATAAATGACATATAAGCCTTTAGAGTTTTGCTGTGCACAGTATTTTATCCATCCGCTTCACGGAGCGAATTACGCACATGCGCGCAATAAGTTGAAAACACTTTTTTGTTTTTTAGAAGATGACAAAGGTTTATTGGGTCGCAGTGTAAGCAGTCTTTAAAAGTGACTGAATACAGAGTGGTGCTTGTACATCATGAGTCGTCTGAACATGGAAAAATATATATACAGGATGGAGTCTGAATGACCACTATAGAGGCTTTAGGAAATTCTTGCTGACGCTCGCCTCCCATGGTTTGTACATTGTGAAGGCTCAACAATGCTCAACATTGAAACATTTGTATTTTCAGCATGACCTCGTGCACTAACAACAACTATTCATGACTTCCACTGTATATACAAGTTTTCCTTATCAGCAAGATCTCACTCTAGCCCATAAGTAACCGAGGATCAGACGGGAATTAACAGTATTATTAATATTATTATTAACGCAATAATTAAAAAAACAAAAAAACAATGCTCACAATTATTTCTACAGCTTTTTTAGGCTATAGTGCAAATGGAGAGAAAACTACTGGTAAAAACAGTATAAGTTTGCATGACACCTTACAAAAATAATACATATACGAAAACATTTCCTTAAGTATTTACAGTGATTTTGCCTCCGCTATTGTCCATTCACTTCTTTTTTGATGTCTTGGCTGCCTTTTTGGGTGTCTTTGCCTTGGGCTTGGCTGCTTTCTTTGCTGGTTTTGCTTTGGGCTTGGCTGCCTTGGGTTTCTTCGCCGGTGCCTTTTTGGCTTTTACTGGCGTCGCCTTCTTCGCGACCTTCTTCACTTTCTTCGCAGCTGCTTTCTTGGGTTTCTCCGGTGTCTTGGCCACCTTCTTGGGCTTGGCCACCTTCTTGGGTTTGGCGGGCTTAGCCGCTTTCTTTGGCTTGGCGGCCGTCACCGCTACCGCCTTGGTGGACTTTTTGGAGTCCTCCGGTTTGGTGAGCCTGAAGGATCCGGACGCGCCGATTCCCTTGGTGTGTCGCAGCGTCCCAGCCGCCACCAGTCTCTTCAAGGCCATTTTAATCTGGACATCGGCGTTGTCGCCCACCTTGTAGTTTTTCCTCACGTACTTCTGGATGGACTGACGGGACGCTCCGCTCCGGCTCGCGTCGTGAACAATAGCCGCTTTAATCATGTCCGAGTACTTGGGATGAGAAGCGAGCTTCTTGGGCTTGGATGCCTTCTTGGCTTTGGCTGGAGCCGTGGATGTCTCCGTCATGATGACTTTTTTGTTCTTCTTTGTTTTGAGTAAGTTAACCAGCAAGTCCTGGAAGGTGTAAGTGTCACCCTGCTCTGTGCACAGGAACGTCGAGAAGAGCGAAATAAACGCGCAGTCAGAAATGAAGCTTTTCCTCTAAGTCCAGGTTATCGGACAATGCGCTACTTTATTTCTGCTTATAAATAATAAAAAATCTCATCCACACAAAGTCACGCTTTAATACCCGGGATCAGTTTAAGTGTCTTATTCCACAGGCGCGTTAGTGAGCCTATGAAGCCTATCTGCGGACGTGATTGAGAACACCAACTGCCAGCAGCTGATCTAGCGGACTCCATGGAACTGGCGCCGTCCCGTTTGTGTTTCTTCATCCTCCAACTCCTGACAAATATAAAAACTCCCGATGAATACTACCGAGCGGAACATCACGGGCTGATAGCAGAGACATTGGGCTTCACGCCGGCACACTTGTTGTCCTCCATCCGCGCCGGCCAACAACTTTTATTCCAGGAAAACCCGCTGGAAGTAACGCGTGCCGTGAACAATTTTGCACAATTCGCATTAAATTGACCCAAACACGCGGAACCTGGGACAAAATCACCCAACGCACATCGAAACTGCATCTATGCTCGTGCTGATGCACGCTGTTCGTGCAATGCAGGAGTCCGTTTTTCCTTTTAATACATGGATACATTTTCACAACTAACACAGTCCGGCCATTGACTTTGAGTGACGTGGTCGAGATTATTTACTGTTAAACCACGTATAAATTAAATGTCACGGTATCCAAGTTGCAGGTGACACTCGGGACGGTAATGTGGGTTTATTCGGATCGTGACACGCTTCGTGGGTTCCCCGTGTTTGCTCATATTGAGGCAGAATTGGTTATAACTGTCACTATGGCAGTCTCCACTCGAGCTTCATTGTCAGGAAAGTTGCCAACACCTTCAAAGATTAGGGATTCTGATAGCGGGTCTTAAAATTGATCACACCGTTTCTGACAGGGGTCACGGATGAGTGGTCGCTGTATGACCAGGTGTGAGTCCAGCTGCACACGGGGGACCGCAGCCGAAACCAAAGTCCTTCAGTATAGGGCGCAGTGATGGCTTTCTTTTGTTCAGGAACTGGCGCATCAGACCACAGTCAATAACAGGTTGGACGTGTGGTTTTGCTCATGATAGTGAGGGTCTGGGGTGCCGATGCAAAGCAGCAAAAAATAGATCCCAGATAATGAACTTTGCAACAATTCTGCTACATTATTTCTCATTTTAATATCAGGTTTACTGTCCCTCCCTGCAACGCCATTTTGATTCCTATATGAAACTCACAGCCACAGGAGTAGTGCTCTCACTCGACTTTTGTGACGTGCTTATCCAAGTTATTGGGGACTAATTTTTGGATGGATACCAGTTTCTGTCCTCCTGCGCATCACACTAAATCTTGCACACATACACACACAAAAACCACGCCGACAACTAGGCAGCTTTTCACAGAGGAGGTCCTCCACTGTAGGCTACTGCAGGATTCTGCCCATTTTGGAGTACCCACTAAAGTACCCACTATTATAAAATTACATTTAGCTAGATTGCAATAATATCTCGCGTGCCTGTTTCTATATAAATATATATGAATGACATATAAATTATTTCTCTCCCTTGTTTATCCACCTGTGTGTTTATAGTGAGTTTAAGGACTGAGTGGGTTTTGTTTTGGGGGGCTTCTGGCGTGTGTGTTTCTCTGTTAACCACAGTCTGGGTGAGTTAGTGGGTTAGTGAGTGAGGAGGGATTGAATGGGTGAAAACGATCAGAGAGGGGAGGGGGCGTAGAGTGAATGAATGTGTGTGTGTGTGTGTGTGTGTGTGTGTGTGTGTGTGTGTGTGTGTGTGTGTGTGTGTGTGTGTGTTTTTCCCCCCCTTTCATGTGGTACACATGGAGCTTAAGAGGGACGGAAAAGATGAAAGGATGAGTTATGAATGGATGAGTGTGTGTGTGTAGGAGGGTCCATATGAAATAGTATTTATACTCATATAGCACAAGTGCACGGGTGGCGTTGGTGGTGTAGGTAGGTGAAGGAGTGAATAATTGAGCTCAGGCGAGCTGGAGGGAACAAAAATATGAATGTGGTGTAAGTGAATGGAGGAGAATAATTGGGCTGTGCGTTGCGCGTGTACGCGTTTGACTGTATAAATACTCACTGTTGGTTTTATGATAATATGGACAACATCTCTATTGTTTGTGGCTCCTTTTCGGGGTCAGGAGTAACAAGAACAGCGTTCGCGTTTCGGCTTGTTTGATTGGAGTGGAGGGCTGACTCCGGGGCCGTTGTTTTTGTCACCGGTTGCTCGCAGTGACGCGTCATTGTTTTTGGCCGCTTGTGCCCCGTTTAGGAAGCGGTGCTGAAAAACAGCAGCCAAACACGGAGTTGTAGTCCAGTTAGACCACTCCCTGCGTTCACCGGCAGAGGGATGTCCTTCACACAGGCTGGACCTCCCGAGCCCCGCTCAGCGCGCAGCATCGAAGTAATTATCGGGGTAATGATATGTAACTTGACGAACGTGGCACTTTTATTAGGACCGTCGCGGAGGCGTTTCTGTTTCACAGGCGACTCATAATTAACAATTATCCGCCGATTGTCTGAATCCCTGCCACAATTGTAGCCTGCTGTGGCCCCTTCCCCCCCCCCCCTCCCCTCAAGCATTAGAGTCTCAGTGGTGTGGGACAAGTGATTAAGTCGATTAATCAATTAGTTGCTCGAAAGGAAATAATTTTTGATTGATTAGTATTTTATGCAAACATGGGTTGGTTCCCCGGTATCTGCTTCTTTTTGTGTTTCACATTACAATAAACTAAACAAAAGAAGCTGTTGAGGTGGCTTTGGACTCTGTCGCTTAATTACTTCTCAGTTTTGTAATAGTTGCAGCCTTATGTAGGCGGCGCTGAGATGGTAGAGCGGGTTGTACACTAATCAGAAGGTTGGTGGTTTGATTCCTGGATCCTCTACATCACAGTATTATTGGCAAGATGCTTCAATGTATTTATTAGAGTGTGAGTGTGTGTACATTAGGTTAAAAAAGAGAGATATGTTAGTGTTTAGAGTGTTCAAATAGAGTAAAGAGAAAAAAAACAGTCCATACATGCTGCCTGTGACCTTAAAAGATCCTGATGCCACTTTGGTGTTGACTGTGCATTTATGGGTCATGTGTGTCTGAGATTCGCCTTACATAATGTTTGACCCAGTGCTGGTGTAGTTGTCTAAAGTTGGAGAGAGTGGAGTCGGAGTTATGTTACATATGTATTTACAGAAGACAGCTACACCATCGCGTCACGTGTGTTAGCGTTCCCACTCTAAATTTATCTGATGCCAGTTTGTAATTTTAGCTGAAGTAAACAATCTCAAGTCTCGTCCTGTCGCTGGTCCAAAGCATTCTGGGTAACATCAGCCACCATTTTGCTTCTGAAGGCCTCATTGTGCTGCCTATCAGAGAAGTTGATCGGATGTCAGAGGGTCCAGAACTGCCCAGCAGACAATTACACTGTGTTACGTTTAAAAGAGCACTGCTTTAAATTCAGTATTTGTAAAACTGGTTTTATTACGGTCTCGTAAATACACCACACAAACAATTTCCCTCATTGTTTGAGCAGCATTGAGCATTGTTTGAGTAATTTGTCATATTTTACCTCATGTATATCTAGTGAGATTATCCTATGTGGAAGAGTTTCCAGTCAGTTACAGTAAAAGGACTGTTTTAAACTAAAATGTGTGACGGGAACATCTCTCTATGAATACATTTTGGAAGCGAGAGGGATGTAAAAGGCTCCAAATTTGTTTAGCTGCCAACAGTTAGTCTCAGAATCCATATCTACAACTATGATAATAAAACGGATGACTACACCACCTCTTAAACGGGAAGGTGGGAATCGCCAGACATCCCATGATACAAAATATCACAACACTCATCATATGATACGGCAGTTTTTAACATTTTGCAATAATTAGAAACGAGTATTGCAACAATTATAAAAATAATATTGCAAATTATGTCCGCAAAGTTAAACTCTGTCAGTATATGTCTTATCCAATAAAATCAATTTCTCTCAATTCAGTTATCACTTATTAAAATTGGCCGTAAATGTTGCCATAAGACTGAGTCAGTCTATTAGTCTTTGCATGAATGCGGTCAAGTTGGAAATGACATGCAATCGGTTTCTGATAATACAGTAGTTAACTGTGTTAAATCGTCAAAATCACACATCTGTTGTTGTCCACACAGACTGAAATTTACATTTAACTGTTCCATTTGTGCTCAGCGGTCTTCCTGTACCACAGGAATATAACCAGTTGGTTGCCTCTAAAACTCTGGTTACAATTTCTTAACAAGAATGATTGGAATGAAGAGGCTAGGACCTCAAGATGGTGCGCTTATGAGCTTGATTTTTTTTTTACTTAATAAGGTAGATGCAAGTTATGAAAACTGGGCAGGACAGGGCTTAACAGTATACTGTATGTTTTATGATAAGGGAACTGGGTTTGGGATGAACTCTTGTTTGGTTGTTTATACTCAGTAAACGTGGATAAAGTGACCAAGCTATTATGTGGCATTTTGAGTCTGGCTCCCTATTAAAAAAATGTATATTTTTGGTAAATTCTAAATAATGATAATTTTTTTTAAAAAAGGAACATAACCAGAATATGCCAGAATCAGCTGGCAGCCTGTCCCCTCTAGTTGTGCTCATTGACGGGGACTCATTCAGACTAATGCCAACATGTCGGCAATTTGTCTGCATTTATAAATTAGACAAATTATTTATTATTTGCAAACCTTTGACAGTCTCTCTCTGAGTGATTGCAGTCAGTCCAAGTCAGACTAGTGCAGAAAGCTCCCCTCCCATCGGGCAGTATGAGCTGACTTGGTTGTATTTTAATATATTTAATAAAATATTGATATTTGGTGTCCTTGTATCGATATAGTACTGACAAACAAAATTTCAAAAGTTTTGTGAATATTTTTTCCCCATTCCTGCTAAACACTGAACAAAAACCAGAGCTGTTACCTGTCAAGATCATCTTTTCCACACAGTATGTCAATTGATGGTCTGTACCATGATCTGCATGTGAGCTAGTGTAACATTGCTTCCAGAATAACCTAAATATTAAACACAGATCCTTGTACACTGTATAATTTATCCATGCTAGAAAAGGGCAAATCGAGGCTGATACGAAATGAAGCGTGTTAATCTTTTAACACTTGCACCTTCCAATAAATCCACTTTACTTAAAATCTGCTGTTTTGCATTGCTTTATGATAGACTTGAATGCAGGCCAGCCATTTAACCAGCAGCACCCAGCAGCACATTTTTGTTCTTCTGCAGGCTTTGTGCTTCAGCTTCTTTAAAAGTTCACCAGTTAAATCTTTCAAACTGCCAAGTCTGGGCTTTAGTCTGGCTGGTTTTATTTGAAAGAACCATTTGTGCCATGTTTCAGCACATAGTGGCAATATGGCAAGTCTCCAGAAGTAATCGGACACTTGGCTGACAAATGTGCGTTTGGTTCGCTGTGTGTCATTTCTGTGTTGGTTCACGCTGCTGTGGATCACAACTGCTGTACTGATTATCAGATCCTCTGTGGATCTATAAAATGTAAGCCCCTGGTAAGCCTTAGAAGCAAAAAAAAACTGAGCGTAAATCACAAACATCCACAAAGAAATGAGAAGAGTTCATATGAAGCTGTTCTGTCAAACATGGTGGTGCTTCTTTCCTGGGTTGGGTTAATAAAGCTGACAATAGAAGTGGCCCAGTGGCATCTGCCTGCGATTTCACAGCTGATGGAAGCAACAAGATGAATTCTTAGATTAATCTAAACTCCCCCACTCACAGCCAAAGCAACCAAAGAGGTTTTTAGGATGAAATTGTGAAATATTTGGTCATTTTTGCTTAATCTGGTTACATCAGGAAGTCTATCCGGAGCAAAAATCTGCCAAATCAAACATGCAGATCGACCTTCTGTGGAGCAGCCGAAAGTAGTTTGTTTTTGCTCACTTAAGGGAAATGGACTTATAGAGTTCTTTTCTACTCTACCTGAGCTCTTTATGCATGCACCCATTCACACACACTGTTTTCCACACCTAAGTGCTTTCTATCCAGCATTCACACTCTGATGAACACATCGGAGAGCAGATCAGGGTTCAGTATCTTGCCCAAGGATACTTTTGGCATTCAGGCTGGAGGAGCCAGGGATACACCCACAAATCTCCAATCAATATATGACCACCTCTAGCGTGTGTCAGCTTGGTGCATGCATAAGATGATTCTGTTTCTGCTGTTTATGATGTGTCTCACTACTTTAGAAACCTTTGGCACTGTCTGTATGACAACTTGTCTGTCCTTCAGTTTGTGCTGAGAGTCAAATCTCTCAGGTTGATTTGAATTGTGATGCAGTAGAGGGCCCGAAGAGTGACAAAAATGTGCAACTGCCCAAATTGTTACTGTCTGGACTGTATATCATCATTTTATCCCTGTTCAGGCTCAAAATGCCAGTTATGGATCTGAGGTGGACATTGTTTAGTTCAACTGTCATTTACGCTGTCACAGCTTTCTGTGAGATTAGACCTTTACCACGGTGACGCTAGGCCTTGCTGAGAAAGTGAGAACAGCTTTTTGACACTGCAGTGGTTTTAATATTGTTGTCTTCAGGCCAGCTGGGTGTGTGTGCTCTCCGTCGAAGTCTAAGTGTGTGTTCTGGTTTTGACAGCTGTGTCATCGCTTCGATGTCGGAGCAGGTGTCAACGGCCAAGTGCTGCGCTGACTGCTGCGCATCCGAATCAACAGAGGCCGTCAGTTCGCATCGCACCAAGAGGTTCTTTGTGAGCGTCTCTTCAAAAACGCCCTCTGTCATTTTGGTATGTAGAGTAGTTAACTATTTCCACAATGTCAGCTGTCAAACCACCTCTCGTATAACAGGCTGCTCACTGGACACAGTGTGTCAGAGCACCTGCGAGCTGTCAGTCACACCAGCAGAAGCTTTGGTGAGGGATTGTCAGCTGACAGTTGAAAGATTGTTTTGGGGTTTTTTAACTGAAGTGCTGAGTCATGATGTCAAGCAGCCATCTGGAGTTCTTTCAGTAAACTAAAGTTATCGTATTAAGGTGAGATGGCACAGGCAAAATCCTGTCCCATGCTACCTGAAAGAAATAGTTCCAATAATAAGTTTAAGTCTTTATCTGCAGTGAATGGGTCGTTTGGGCACTTTGCAAATTTGCAGTTGTATCAACAGTTCAGGCTGGTGGTGCTGTAATGGTGTGGGGGATATTTTCGTGCCCCTTACAACAAGCTGAGCATCATTTAAACATCACAGCACCTTGTTCAAACTACACCATGAAGAATTAAAGCAGTTCTATAGGTACAATCAGGTACTAGCAAGGTGTACTTAATAAAGTGGCCCACGAGTGTACACAGACTTTGTCAAATATACAAATGCAGCATTGGCAACTTGCATTTAAAAATCTAATTTCTGGCTGTGAATGTTTTACAGTCGGGTTTGTTTTTATGTCACCCAGAGCTCGACTAACAGAACTTTTTTCCCCTTAAAAATGGCAAAAATGTGCTTTTTCTGGCTTTTCCCATTTGTGGAAATCTGAAACAAGAATTTTGAGCAGTTGCTAATTTGCAACAAAACATTCAAAGAACTTACAATATAACAGGAAATGATTCTTAACTGGGGAAGAGCCAAAGTGATAACTGTTATTAAAAATGTAATTCGTCTGCAGTGTCTCTCTCTCTCTTTCTCAGTAGCAATAAAACTAAACCAGAGCAGCATTTAGTTTGTAATCAAACACTTATAGTGATATTTTGGTTATATGCTGTCACATCTGATTGACACTGGCACTCGTAAAGAATGCTGAATTTAGCTCTAATCCTGACTTTAGCCTTTGCCCCTTTAATACACTGGGACTTACAGTAGGTAGAGAACATGAGCAAAACAAGCTGCAGCAGCAGTCAGACACTAACTCTGAGCTGTGTAATGTGTGCCAGCTTCATTTTAATTGAACCTTTCTTTGGTTCGTCTGGGGTTGTTTTTGTTTTTGCGTTTTGGTCTTTCCCCCATTAGTTTCATGGTTTTATTTCAACATCTCCTATAAAAACTAAAATTTGATTGATTGTTTTTCACTTTTCCCGTGCTACCAAAATATTTTGCAAACTGTTTTTCAAAAAATCTGGGAGAATACTTTTGCACATAGTGCAGTTCTGGTGTCTTGCGGTGCTGAGTTTTACCAACAGAGGGCAGCAGCATTTTAAACACAGGTTAGAAATTGTGTTATTTGGCATCTATCAACATAATCACTGACTTGAGGGGAATTCAAATTACAAAAACCGTGTCAGAAATTTCTGCTTGTGTCAGATGATGATGATGAAAGTAAATGGTTGAAAAAGAAAAAATAAATGCAGGCAGTAGAGACACTTGGGTTGTTTTGTTCATTTGCAGTTCTGCCCAGATGTTTTGTTTTATACCACCAATAATAATCAGTATTTAGTCTGATCACTGGTGGTTACGGTTACGGAGGATACGGCTTTGTGGGGCATCTTTATGACCCCCCTCTTCTTCTTGTTCGCTGAAGACGGCTCTTTATGACTGATGGTCAGAGCGGTGCAGCACATTGAATAGAAATATTTACATCTGTAGGGCCTAAAACTTTAATCGCTGTACTTCATGTGTAAAACACATGAAAGCACGTGGAGGACAAGCTTGGATTCAGATGATGCAACTGCAGCCTTAAACAGCAGAGGTCTCTCCATGACTCCCAATCCTATCAATGAGAAGATCCTCGGAAAATCTGATTTTTACACCACATTTGTAGCACTGAAAACAAAATTTGGGTCTAATCTGCACTTCATGTTTTCGTGTGTGTGTGTGGGAGAGAGAGAAAGAGAATATTGTGAAGCTTAGAGTTGGCAGAGATCATAGAATATATAATACAGTCCTCTTTTTAGTAATTTTGTCATGGTCCTGGGCCGTGTTGGCCCAGTATTCTTAGTTCTCTTGTATTTTTGTATTCAGTTCCCTGTTTAGGTTCTGTTTCCTGAGTTGCCCTGTTATGTGGTTCCCTGTGTGCTTTCCCTTTGTGACTCTCACCCCCTGTGTGCCCCTCTATGTATTCATGAGCCCTTGTCCCCTTTCGTGTTTTATTCCATGTTTTCCCCAGCCTGTTATGTCTGTGTTCTCCCCGTGCTCTCTCCTCCTGTCTGAACCTCTGTACTTCCTGTTTTACTTTGACAGTCTCTCGTCAGTATGCGTCATGTTGTGTTCACTCCTGCCCTGTCTCGTTATGATTATCTGTGTCAGCTGTGTTCCCCGTGTGCTCCCACTTCCCTCGTTAACCCTCTGTGTATTTATGTCTGCGTCTCCCTCAGTTCTGTGTCGTAGTCTCCCTCATAGCTGCGTGGATTTCCCTGTGTCTCTCTGCAAGTGTTAGTTATTGTTCCCGGTTTAAGTTTTGTATTTCTTGTGATCTGCCTTCCAGCATTAAAGCTGTGATTTTGAGTTTATCCCCTGAGTCCGTGAGTTTGCATTTTGGGTCCTCATCCTGCCTGCCACACAGCCGAACCATGACAAATTTTCCCCTCTGCTTTTCCTTCCCCCCTCCTCATTTCCCTCCAATTTCTGCCTCCTTCCTCTGACTCTCTCCTTCCTCTTCCCCTCCTCTTCTGTTTTATGTCCCCAAGAAATCTTCTAAGTAGAGCAGTTTGGATTAAAACTGTGTCATTCAATGACCTGATTCATTTTTCTGCCATTTTTCTTTATTTTTTTTTATCATGTGGGTGATTCCCTCTATTGCACAATACCTGCTGCTTGATATTCAGTGGCTTGAGTGTGAAGCCCCTCATCTATTTTAATCCTTGTGATTAGCGGAGGCTAACGGGTTATTAGAAAACCCCCTCCTGGAACAAGCCGTGTCCTTAATTTACAGAAGATTAGATTAGAAAACAATAGAGCAACACTTAAATGCTGAGATCAAGCACATTGGCAGCATGCTGAGCGTTCATTATATTGTGCAGACTGGATTATATTTGCACTCCAAAACAACTTTCAGACCAGCCACTCTCCCTGAGTTTATTGTCTCTTTTCTCTCAGTGAATTCACAAACTTTCTCTTCCCCCTGGTTGTTTTCCAGCAATGTTTCCCAGCGCGCACCAGACAGCGCTCCAGCTGAGCGTCCACACAGAAACATCCTCAGGTGTCGATGTGTCTCCTTCCCACTACTCCCCTTTCAACAAACCAGACAAATAAGATTTCACGAGGTAATTTCTTGTTATTGCTTTCTGCAGCGCGGTTTATACTCTTCATAGACGGGGCCAGGAATCGATGAGTCTGGCTGAGATGTTTTACTTTACTGAATATGAGGTACAGCGAGGTAAACAAAGGCTCAAGAGGTATAGTGTATCATCTTGAAGCAGTATGCAATATCGGGGCATTCACGGGGCTTTTGATTGACTGGAGTGTTTAAGCGTTTTGTGTGAAATGGTATACTAGGCATGACACATGACACATCATAACAAACATCTCCACAAAGGGAACAAAACAAAAGGCAAAACGGATTTTTCTGCCTCTTTTGTTTAACGGACGTCTTTCAAACACTGAGATGGCAAGTTGTTTGTTTTGGGGGGTTTAAGTGTTATTTTGTGAAATAGTGGCTACTTAGAGAAATGAAACAAATACAAAAACATCATGACTGCGTGTACTCCAGCTTTTAACACAGTGTGTTTACAGGGTGAAGTGTAACTTTCAAACTGGTTGTAGATTCCTTACATATGAAGTTAAATTTAAACCTAAGGATCTGATCTCCAATAACTTCGTCTTCAGTTATGAAAACTCTAGATTTAGCCAATCAAACCTTGCTCGGTTGTGTTGTAAAAGAATTTACTCCACAGCAGACATGTGACAGCTGCCTCTTCCCAGATGCTGTGTTATTAAAGCCAAGTGCTTTAAAAAATATATATAAAATCTGTGTAGAACCTCACATTGCTGCAACAATCAAAACTGCATCGTTAACAGAGCCTTATTTTCAGTCCAGACTGAGCAGCAGGTCTGAATATCAATTAGATTTAATAAAGATTGGAACAAAAGAATTAACAAAAGTCTTTTAAAGATTGTTTAAGATAAACAATGATTTTTTCCCCCACCCTGTTTAAAATGAATCCATAGTTTGGAGTCTCTGCTTTGTAAACAGACGTATCCAACTCTCGTGCTAATAATGCTAGTGCAGGCTGTGTACAATTAAGCACACTGAATTCAGACCTTTTAAGGCATTCATTTATAGCTTCATCTTACCGCACTTTCAGTGAAGGACAGCTATTCTCACAAACACCTGCCTTATGGACCTGCAGGTCGTTAAGCTGGTGAGGAAGAGTGTAGACTGGTGGTCTAATTAACGTGCATTTCTGCACTCCCTGAACGGCCTTGTTATTCTCTCCCCATTCTCACGCAGAGGCTACACCAGTGTTTTGTCTGCAGCTCTCAGGGCTTGTTAAAGAGGAGCAGGTCTGCCTGGGCTCATCCTGCCGTCTGCATCCATCCACCAGAGGTGAAGGGTTTAGTCGGGCTCGTTCAGTTGGCGATGCTTCAGGCAGCCGAAGACTGGACTTTCTTTGGGTCGACTAATGTCACTTGGTTTCGGTTTAATGGCAACAATGATGCTTGTTTGACCTTTGGTGGGGCCGTGAGCTTTGTTGGCATGTTATTTACACCGCTGAAAATGCTGTTTACTTGCATCAAGTGCCATTTTGTTCCATAGAGGGCATTTGACTTGACGTAGTGTGGCTCAATAGAGCGGTATGTGTTTAATTTTGGATTTCTATGCTAAGAAATCTCATGAAGACTACATTAAATTCATCTTTTGTGTTCAGTTTTCCAAAGTCTGGGCGTTTCTCTTAGGAGGGTTCTCTGCTGTTTTTCTTACCGCACCGGATATGTATTTTTTTACTTGTCTATCATTGTTTGATGGAAGTCCTTTGAGGTTACCAAGGCAACAGTTGAATCCAGGTTCACTTTGGCAGCTTTTTCAATCTGTCTCGCTCATTGCAGTTTGCAGATCCTCCAGCAGTGACCTCGTAATTAGCTCGGTCGTATTCAGGCTCACAACTACCGAGTATTGGAGACAAATTAATTCTTAACATTGATTAGTAGTCGAACAAAGAACGTCATGGTGTGACTTCAGTCTTTCCACGCAGGGAGGAAAAAAATGGAATCCTGTCATCTCCAAAGACTTGGAGGGTAATTATTAAGGTTTTGTTCAAACAGGAGTGTCAGACTGGCATAATGGGAGGTGACAAAGGGAAGGTCTGGGAGCTATGCCATATTCACTGTGGCCCAGGCCAAAACCATTAGAATAAATACGGCAGTTACTTATGGCTTTGTATAGCTCGCAGGCTCCATCTGACCCAATAAAGCACAAGACAATACTGTCCTTGTAATGAGGTATATATATATTTTATTTATTCCTTTCTCACATTGAAGAGAACTTATAAACCACTTTGCATCTATATGAAGAGAAAGGTCCAAACATGTGGTGCAATCACTGCAATCGTTTCAGCAAGCAGAGGGACTGTGAGTTACACAGAAGACATTAAACATCGCCGCCTCACCCATTATCTGTTAGCTGAAGCGGTCCCTGAGTCACAGCCTTGACACTGTGCTCCACTGGAGAGGGTTTAAAAAAATAAAATAAAACTAAGATTTACATTACACTGCCATTATCACCATTGTCCTGAGGAGGAGGGGTCACTGTGGATTTGTGCAGGAAGAAAACACCTTTTAAACAATCTCAAGAAAGGACTGACGCCCACCTGAGCGCTAACAACTTCAGCTATTTTTATGTTCTCCTCCCCGCAACCAGTCTCTTTATTACCTGTCAGGTGTTGTAGATTGAACCATTGTTCTGATATTACTTAATGAACAGTTATGGGTTCTGGGTCGGTGTTATTGTTGTTGTGGTATTCGTCTGAGCTCAGTGGACGATCAGTGAGCCAGCCAAGCTGTCTGATTCAATTTCATGTTTGTGTGCGTTGGAGGTGGGAGTCCGTTTGATCATTAGAGCAGTCCTTACAACGAGCTAATGTGTCAGAGATTATAATTAGAACGTAAAGGGCTGCAGAACAGCTAAGGTTTGATCAGTGGTATCAGTAGTTCTTTTTCCTTGTGATCCTTTATGCAACACATCTCGTGTGTGGCTGAAATTGACAGACACAACATGGATAGTATTTTACCATATGTCTGTGTATTAGTAGCTTTTGTCTTGTTTACACTGTGTGGTTTTGTGTATGTATGAATGTAACAGACCAGACATGTGTCTGTGTGTGTGCATGTGTGTGGGTGGGGGTGTCTGTAGCAGTAGTAAGCGCAAAGCCGCAGTGGAACCCATCCTCTCCTCCTTCCCCGAGACGCCTTACTTGTAGTGAGGAGAGGAGCCGCAGCCCCTGGCCACTCCTTCCCCTCCTGCAATTGGAAGCGAGAGGCCGCCTCCCTCCTCTGCCTCATTGGTATGCAGGCGGTGCAGTGTGTGTGTGTGTGTGTGTGTGTGTGTGTGAGAGAGAGAGAGAGAGAGAGAGAGAGAGAGGAGAGGGATGAGAGAGAGAGGGAGAGCAGGAGAGAGAGGTAGCAGTCAGTGCAATGGGATAGAGGAGAGCAAGAAGGAGGAGGAGAGTGAATGAGAGCTGCTGGATCTGCCTTGCCTTGCGTGCCTGCCTGTCGTCTGCTGAAGCTGGGTTTACCACCGCGCCACGCTGTACTGACACGGAGCAGAGTCACAGTCCATTTGCACCACCCGACGAGCACTCAGCACCCCCGTTTATCACCCCGGCGACGCCACTAGCAAGAAAACCCAGGGACCATTAACAGGAAAAGGGGGGGGGGAAACACGGCAGTAACGAAACGGCCTGACGCTACTATTTAGGCACCAGCGGCTACCTAACCGTATCTCCCCCCTCCACCTTCTCCCATCTTTTCCAACCAGACCACCACTCCTCTCTCTCGCTCCTCCCTATGCCCTTGTCCTCGGCGGCTCCTCTCACCTCCCTGGCCAGTATATGGATAGAAGCTCCCTGTTTCAGCTCATACAAGAGCAGGTAAGCAAGGAAGCAGCGGCAGAGGTTTCTATGGTTACAGGATCCCGGCCACCTCGCCGTCTACCCAGGGACTGAGACATGGAGGCTGTGCTGAGAACTGATGTTGGGATTGATAGCAGGGACTGTGCGTGCACGGGCACAAATGAAAGCATCTCGGAGCGATGTTGGCCACAAGAATGTGAGGTCAGATCTTGAGCCACAGCAGGAGGCAGACCATCGTGTCACGGTCTATAGAAGGAATTCTGAAGGAGATGTGTGTGCTGATGGATGGATACTGAATATACTGAATGCATGGATGCTTGGATAGACAGATCGCTGTGTTCTCTAAATGAAGGATGGTTTTTAGTCTTTTGGTCAACTGTAAATGCTGCAGCAATCCTTCTGCATGTCTATGGTTGTGTTTGTTTTTCCTGCAGTTTAGGTTGAGTTGCTGCACTTGCCACACACCCGATATTAACACCCGAGGGTTTTGAGTTTGCAGGATTATTTAACATTTTATTTCTGAGACAGTGAGACAGTTTCCCTGAAGCCCTGGTTTTATATAAATATATATGTCATTTTTTCCCCTTTAAGGCCAAATAACAGTGTCTGTTTTTAAACTTTTCCATCTTTCTTTTTTTTTTGTCCCCAGCCATGTTGGAGGTTCTTGCCAAGTTGAAACACAGGGTTTGTGACTATATTTAGGCTAGTGAAAAATGTGCCTCTTGACATCTGTCTTCAAGCCAAGCTGCCATATTTACTCTTCAGTCATATTTATCTTTGGTCTGCCATCTCCAAATTTACCAAAACCAAAATGGTTTAAACCAAAAAAATCGTGTGCACGCTTGGGTTGGGCTGCTTGAAGGCAGACGTTCAACTGGATTTTGATGTCTGTTTTTTAACTAGCATGTCTTCTGTTTTTAATGAGAACCCGGCCCACTGGGGGCGTTCACTGATTGTCAGGGTGTATGGACAGTCATTATGTCCAAGAAGGAAGAAATTGATTGTGTGCTGCAGAGTCTAGGCGGGTCACGAGTGGCTCATCTGCAACATATTGACTCAAGGGACTGCAAACATGTTCACATTAAAGTGCTTACACAGTAAACTGCCTCGCAGACACACACATCTAGACTTTGTACTTAGGATGCGTGTGCGTTTGTGATTGCGTTTTTTATGAATGCGTGTGGTTTTTAAAGTAATTGGAAAAAGCCCGTGTGGGTTATTTGAAAAGATGCAGTGTGGTGGCACCGGTGAGTCATGCGCTGTATACGCGATTTAAGATTAAATACATTAGTGATTTAGCCACAGTTCATATTCCTTCACAGATACTTTGCAGTGTGAGGCTGACTAATCTCTGTCAATATCCATTTTCAGTGTAACAGGTCTTTAGCCGGGGGACAAAGCCAATATTTCCACACTGTAAATTACTAGTTGTTTTATTGATTGGGGGGGTTATGTTTTTTGTTTTTGCTTGGACCAGTATTTGCATACAGTCAGTTTGCAAGGCCACAGCTGAGCAGTTCTGTTAAGCTCAAGTCTAGACCAAAATCATTCACACTGGCTGACGACAGGCTTTCTCCACCTTTGGGACTCCATGCGGCGGCCTTTGATTTGGAAAAGGTCTCTCTAATTAAACTAAAATGAGGTGAAATCTGCCAACAGCATTTGGACGGAGAGCAGGAAAGCTTGGTTTTTTTTGTTTTTTTACAAAGCCTTCTGCCTGCCTAAACATCGAGCACTTTCCTCCCTCATCTTTATCCAGGAAAATGTTTTGCTGAACATGCCTCATGTTGATGCAGCTCTGCCCTCCAGATTTCTCTTGTCACATTCACTGGAGGCTTTCCACAACAACAGCAATATCCTGCCAGCTTCTAAGCAAATCTACAAGTGCACCTGGAGATCAAGTGCTTCTCTCAAGGGTATTTTAACTGTAGTCGGATGTAAAGGGAGATGATCATGCAGTCACTGTCGCCTCTTAGTTTTTCCGCTGTCTAGCATGCCGAATCTGCCGTCTTTTACTTTTAAAGAAAAATAGATTTGGATATAATTTGAATGCTATTTCCCTTCGTTTTAGAGTGATGCATTTATCAGACAATCAAGTCAACGGGCAAATAAAAGGTATATGTTGGAGGGATAGGTCCAAACCAGGAATGTTGTAATTATGCATCATTCATTTCACTGCTGCTGGAAAACTGAGGCAAACTTGGCCTGATAGATCCTCAGATCGAGCATCTTTTAGTTGTTGTAGAGTTTAAGCATTTGGGAGTTTCAGTGAAGTCTTCCGAAACCACTATAGGTGGAGACTTGACGTCTTATGCATATGTGAGGACTGCAGGTCTGAAGAGAGGGGTTGTTGCGGGTCTGTCAGACTGAACCACGTGAAAATGCTGCAGGGGGAGAAGAAGGCGAGCGAAACCGTAGAAACA
The DNA here is from genome assembly GCF_057381915.1 of Diplotaxodon limnothrissa. Classification (NCBI taxonomy): domain Eukaryota; kingdom Metazoa; phylum Chordata; class Actinopteri; order Cichliformes; family Cichlidae; genus Diplotaxodon; species Diplotaxodon limnothrissa. Next base: position 13,870,296 of record NC_140603.1, on the reverse strand, counting down.
TGAGTTTATTAGTCTTTGTCTGCAGGAGGTTGTAGTGCTGAGCGTGGGCTATTTTTGGCCTATGCAGCCTCACACATAAACGCATGCTTACGGTGGCCTTTCTATTCTAGTGTCCCTGATAAGGTAACTTGATGGTTGGCAGCATTCAGCCGCGAAAGCATTCAGGTCTAATCGTATTTAGATCTCACCCATAAGGCCTTGGGGTTCTGAATGCTTTTCTGACACATTTCTGTCCACCACTCTTTTTTTCTTCTTCTTTGTATTCAGCTGTATTTGAAATTGAAATTCCCTGTGTTTGCATTGTCTTAACATGAGAAAGTGGAGTCCGATGACCGTTTGGGCGCGATTTAGATCTTAGGCCTGTGACGTCGCAGCACTAGAGCGGTAAAGTTTAACAACACGCTGATATTAATAGCACAGCAGAACAAGCATTGTGATAATTACAGAGTCGGTGGCCCAGTTGTTGGTGAACACCAGTGCATCCCGAGGGCAGCAGAGACAATTCAGAAGGTTTTGTTGTTTTTTTAATCTGATGTCATGCAAATACGCTTTGCCCTGTAAATGCCACAGCAGCGTTCAAGCTTGGTGCTCTTGTTCACAGACACCAAAGTGGACTGTCTTTTTTTTGGCTCCGTGCCACAGGGTTAGCATTGTGTCACTGAGTGTGTACCAGGGAGCCACGCCAGCAGTGCTGCTACGTTCCTGTTAGTTAGGCGTTACTGAAACCACTATCCTTCCAATGACTAAATGCTATTTATCAAGCAACCATTCATTTAGTACTTGTAGCTACTGTGCATAGCCTGTATGTAAAAGATGGACACGTCCATAAAGACACTGGTTACTTAAGTCACATTATGAAACTACAAATATGACTAGTGTGGGGCTAATTAGACTTAGAAACTAATTTGTTCAAATCTGCTCGATAGAGACTTGTAAATCCACTCTTGAAAGTGTTTTTCTTTATCCTGCTTTTTGACAATAATTTATAAAATGAAGATCATGCAGTATTTTGTAAAACTTGAGACAACAAACTCATCAGGAAAGTGTCTTCTTAGGTCACAGACCAGGGGAGCAAGGGGTTGTTTTCTCTTAAAGTTTATACTACTGAACACATTTTGAAAACTAAAAGCGGTATTCATCAGGAAATAGAATCCTTGTTGTGCTTTTCATTGTCAGATCCACAGTCCAAAATTAAGAGCTTTTGTGTACTTTAATCAATCAGTCATCAGTATTGTTGTTGAATAATTTTCTTTAGATCAAAGAGCCCAAAAAGCAGTAAAGATTAAAGTGGATGGATACAAGCTGTAGACAGTTTAATCATCTCTGCTTTCTGCCCTTGATAATGTCACTGCAGTGTTAGCTACAGCTCCATTAGTGCTACAGAGCAACTGTCAGTGTCAGTTCCGCATGTAAGATTATACACCAGTTTTACACAGCATTTAAACCGGCTGCCCTATTGTATTCGTCCCTCTTGTAACCCCTAAACAGCTCTGGATGCAGACCCTCTGGAGGGTGTCCTTCAGTGTCTGACACTGGGACGTTAATAGAAGATCCTCTGGGTTGTGAAGATGAGCATCCATGAATCAGGCTCTGAACGTGACAAAGTAACGTCCACGTGAATGCCAGGTCTCGAGGTTTTCACAACAAAATGATCAATGTTAATTCATGTCATCTGTCAGTGGTTTTAATGTTATGGCCGAACCATGTTTCAGCACTGCCGTCTGTATCCGTGTCACAGCTGGGGGTTTGTGGTTTGTCCCTGTTCTCGAGGGTTTGCCCTCGAGTTCCTGTGGAACAGACAGATAAATCAGTCTTTGGCTGGGGTCAGTCAGTCGCTGTGCTGAAGGTAATGGAGGTCCCAGGGGTTAACACTGAGATCATTTCCCTGCAGTCAGCACTCTTCTCCTCTCTACCCTCCGCATGTATACATTTTCATCCTGTGTCTTGTCCACCTCCTCACACTTGCTCTTGAGGCAGCTCGATTCGGTTGATCCGTCTGCCTCGACACCATCATAATTTCCCGCTCCGCCTCCCTTTACATCTACACCCAGAGTTCATCGTAGCACCGCCTCATTCTTATCTCGTTGGTCTCTTTCTTATCCATCTTCATTTTTATTTTCACTTCCTGCCGTCTTTTCCCTTTTTTACAGCCTTTTTCTCTCTCGCCCCCTCCCTGTTGTGTCTTTCCTTTGCCTCTCGAATGCCAATATGTTTGTAGGGGTAAATGCAAGAAAGGGATGACACGCAGGCAAACCACGTAACCATGGCAACGCATGCAGCTTGTCAAAGTGTCGCCCTCACCAGTGTCGCCCTCACCAGTGTTGGATCGCTTCAATAACTGCTTCCCTCTCAGTGCTTTTCCCTCCTTCTTCCAAACCCTTTCTTCCCTCTGTTTCTCTGCCCAGCTCCCTTGTTCATGCACGTCAACAGCCTGTCCAAGGGAGGGGGGAAAAAGAAAAAAATCAGGCCCTCCCTCTTGCCAACACTCATTTATCTCACTGTGCCTCATCTTGGTAATTGATAACCCTAATTGGCTACAAGAACCAGTCCTCCACCTTCGTGTATCCTCTGCAGACAGTCTCCCCTATGTGACGTTCTTCCTGAATAAGGTCATACCATGGAGGGAGAAGTACCTGTGCAGTATGACAGCTCAGTGTCAACACTTGTGGTTTGTGTAAATGTGCACAGCCATATACAGCGTGCCTGTGCACTTCTGCTGTATGTGTAGGGTAGTGATGTGCTGACATATGGAGGCTGACAGTAATCAGACGTCCCCAGTGTGGCTCTCTGTTCCCCCTGTCAGCCCGGGCTGAGCCGGGAGCACATTAGAATCTGATCTATCTCTCCTCTGTGGCAAAAGGATGCAGAGCACTGGAGTGTGTCACAGCCTTCTTATAGGAAAGAGAAGTAGAGGACTCACTGCCAGACCGCTGGGTTAGCCAGACGTGCACAGACGGCAGTGAGGCATTTTTACTTTCAGTCCCGTCTCCTTTCTGGCGCTCTCCCCCCTCTTGTTTCATACCTTCTCGTCCTTCAACTTTAATCTCGCCATTTTCCATTTTCTTTCATTTCATCAACCCGCCAACCACCCACCTACCTCTTCCATTTTTCACCTCTTGCCTCCTTGCTGTCACCCCCTCCCCCCTCTATATCTCGGTACACTACACATCAACACTGAAGAGAACTGTGCTGCTGCGCTCGGTTCTTCTGTTTTAACAAACATCCGTGGAACGCAGAGTTAAGGAGATTACCTAAAAATAAACAGGGGGGCTGTGTTGTTCCTATTTTGGTTCATTTGTGTCCACAAATTTGGTAATATGTTCATTCCAGTCTGCCATGGGAGTGCTGGCTATCACATTCACAGTCAATATGTGATGTGTAAACAGTCATCAGTCAAACATAAATGTAAATTTAGTAAGTTTATGTGAGTACAAACACTTTGTTGAGGGTATAAGATTTATTTTTTCCTGGTGATGAGTTATTTAGTGGTTGTAGAGTATTAACAATATCCCTTCACTACATCACGTAGCAGTAGAAAACACTCATCCTAATTAAATCATTAAAACTTACTATGAACTTCCTGCTTTCACTAACGCTCTCCCAGATGACTAAAAAGTGTCCAGGGAGTGAAAATCTGAAATGCACACTCTCACACCAATGCATTCCCTGATTCATGTTCTTTGCTCCTTCGTTGAGCAGTAAAGCCTTTAGCTTTGAACTTCCTGCAGTAGAGACCGACACAGTGTCGGTGCAGATCACGTCCAGACTAAGGCAGCTTTTAGATCAGATCCTTCTCATGGACTTGTGATACGACCAACAATGATCCAGCATGACTGACTACATCCTGACGCAACATCTGAAAAGCTCACCTCACCCCCCCTCCCTTCCTGGGGCGACAAAAGGCCGTCGGTATGCTCTCCAGAACCTAATGAGGCACTGTTAGCATTCAGGAAACAGTCAAAAGAGAAGCAGCAAGGACTCTTCCCATGCGGTCTCTTTGTGCTGCTTCGGTTTGTCCTCGGGCACAGTCTCACAAACACAGATGCACTAAGGAGAGCGGGCATGAGAAATTAACGCTCCATCACTAAAAAGAGAAGAAAATGAAGTAGTGCTGTATGTTATGCTGGAGAAAAAAAAGGGGCGGGGGGGGGAGACCCCACATTACATAAACCAAGCATAGACACACACCCTATACTTTACAAGCCATTTTTAACCTGGTGCTATTTCAAACAAAAACACTCAGATGATTTTATGAGATTCTCCTGCTTAAATCAATTACAAGGAGCAGCTCGGGCATACAGACATCAGCAGTAATAACCCACGGGGCTGTGGGTCTTTGTGAGTGGCGATTATAAAAAAAAAACACACGGACTGTGAGTCGCAAATGTGGCCAAAAACAGACTTGTGTGGAGGCACCCACACAGGAATAAAGACTGAAAAGTTGGTCAGGATTTTTTTTGGTTTTGATTTGTTTTTCGTGTTTTTAGGAAACCTAGAATGACAAACTCGCCCTTCTCTTGTTGCTGCTTTCAACAGCCTAACATGTTGGGTTTCAATGGATTTGCTCCTTTTATGAGGTTTAAAGTGTCTTTTAAAGACATCATATAAGCATCAGCTTAATGAAATCTGGTGTCAAGCCCCGAATAGACTCTGTTGTGTCTGTAAATACTGGTACACCCCAGCTGTCTATTACTTGATGTGTTCTCCCAGAGGGCAGACTGACACCTGCTTATTAAAAAATAAAGATGCATAATAGTGCATTGTAGCGGCTGCCTTGCGGTTTTTACTCCAAGGGCTTTGTTTTTGTCTTTTTATTTATTTTCAGCTGGACCCAGAGAACACCGGTTTCATTGCAGTGGAGAACTTTACCAGTTTGGTGGAGCACCATGAGCTGCAGCTGGACCCATCCAAGCTGGACATGCTGTTAGCCCTCGTCCAGAGCAATGAAGACGGGCAGGTGTGCTACCAGGAGCTCATCGAGTTGGTGAGTGGAAACCGCGAGCGCACGTGCACGGGCGCAAATAGCGATGCGAGTTGGGAGTTGCTTTGTATCCCGCTGCGCACAACAACACGCACACAAACATCCCACCTTTTTTTTCCTCTTTTTGTTGGATTTCAGAAAGGTTACAGAATTGATTCAGACAGAGCCGGCGAGCTCTGCAGTGGCGAAAATTGACTCGACCATTTAGGTCGTTGTCCTCCAAAAGAAGGATCAATCTTTCCAGTTAATGTGTCGGTAAATCCAGACACTTAACCTCACAAGCCGGCAACAGCAAGTGTGGGAAACACCCACACCGAGCTGGCAGAGCACCGTGTCGAAGCAATAGATTCTGTTTATTATAACACATATATACTGAAACACACTAATACTGTAAGGAGTAACATATTAAACGCAATATGGCTGAATAGTGTTGTTTTTCCAATATTCCAGATACATCTCATGGTTTAATTTGAACCGTTTTCTAATGTTTGACTCCCTGATGAGTGATTATGTGCCAGAAAGTGTTCTATAAGCTGATGTGAGGACAGTCTGTGTGCAGTCATCTCTTAACCACAGCCACAGATGACTTAATGTGAAGCATGCATTCCTTTTAATTCATTCCCTGCTCTTCTTTTTGCAGTTACAAATTCATGTAGAGCTTTATATCTGAAAGCCTGAGTCTCTCCAAGCCCACAGATGAGCACCTGCTTTTGGCTCCTGGTGCTGTAGGGTGTAAGCATAGTGATTAATTCAAGGCAGTGCAATTCCTGGGATGTTTTCTCTTCCTTAAGCTCATTTTCCCCCGCTCCTGCTTTCTTTTTCTGTTTATCTCTTTTTCTGTGTGTGTGTGCCTCTATGCATGCTTCTGTGTTTGCATGTTGTGCTCCCTATGATTTGTAGCAAAGGCCACATGAGGCCATTCAATTTGGAGCTGGTCCCATTTCTGAGGTCTGTGCCACTACAGACTGTAGAGGTGCTGCTCCCACAGAACAGCCTCTCTTTCGCAACCATTGTTGAAGTGTGGGTTGTTTTTTTTCCGTATCCTTCTCATCTTGTTGCATCTCATCTGAATCCTCCCCTTCTGAGTCCATGCAATATTGCCTCCCCTTCATTATGAACCTGTCTCCTTGAGCACTCGGATCTCATTTCCTTGTCTTTTTCTTGTGAACATATGTTCTGCAAAGGAAAGAGGTTAAAAAAAAAAAAAAAAAACACAGCCTCGCCTCCAACATCATCAGGGAGACACTTTTAAAATTGCCCATCAGCCAAATGCAAATTGCATTCGATTAGTAGCCGGCATTGGTAGTAGTCGGCAGCAATCTAAGGTAATTTGAGAGCGCCCATGTCTCACACAGATATCGACCCCCAGGTCTGTTTTTTAAAGATTCGTCTGATTCGCACATGTGAACGCGAACAATACCCACGCTGTTGTGCACATGCGTGCAATTTGCATATATGCAAACATTTTCAAGAAGTTTATTATTAATTGATGCAGCCTCCCACTTCCTTGCTGTCTGTCTCACCGCCTCCCCTCTCCCTGATGTGCACAGACACACACAGACACACTGCAGGCAGACTCTCATTCATACACATGAGCCCTGTGTGTGCAGCTTTGCTGAGTAATTTAGAGGATATTTGAATGTTGACGCGAATCTGGCCTCTCATCGTGCAGCACGTGACGCGTGAGCTCTGCAGACAGAGTGCAGAGCGTAATATGACATTTTCATCCGGATCATGGGCGAATACCTTGGGCCTTCTTTCCCCTCCTCGCTCTGCGTGTGTCAAGGTCTGCGGAGGCAGACCGTGCGGAAAGGTGTGTGGTGGACCCAGGTGCGAACACAAACGAGGATGCAGGAGTGGATTCCAACAAAAACGAGCCTTTTATTATGGCTGAAAAACTCATAGAAAAGAACAACAAAGTAACTGAGGGAAAACCTGAACATAGACTGGGAAACTATGACTCTAATGAGATTTAGACAGCAAAATACAAACTATGGCTGGGATACTACGACAAGGGGTAGGGGAGATAACACAGACGACGCGACACAGACTACATGAAACACAGAGACTAAATACACATGAGGGATGATCAGGGGAAGTGGATGCACACGGGGAACACAGGTGACACTGATAATCATAACAAGACACGGCAGGAGTGAACGTAACACTGATGGGAGATGGGCAAAGTAAAGCAGGACGTACACAGAGGTTCAAACAGGAGGAGAGAGAGAGCACGGGGAGAACGCAGACATAACGGGCTGGGGAAAACATAGAATAAAGCACAAAGAGAGACGAGGGCTCATAAATACACAGAGGGGCACACAGGGGGTAAGAGTCACGAAGGGAAAACACATAAGGAACAACACAACAGGGCAACTCAGAAGACATGGCCTAAATAAGGAACGAAATACAAAAATACAAAGAACTAAGAATACTGGGCCCACATGGCCCAGGACCATGACATCACCCCCCCCTAAAGGGCTGGCTCCCGACAGCCCAAACCCGAGAAACAAAAACAAAAACAGAAAACAACCCACCCAGGGCGGGAGGCGGGGGACCAGGACGGAGGGACCAGAACGGGAAACAAAATAAACAACAGAAAACACGGGAGCACATGACCATAGTCAAAATAAAGTTCAGGGGGCCGACCCAGAGCCCACAGGCACCAGAGTTCACGGGTCACACGGTCGGGGGGCCGACCAGGCGGGTGGCACAGGTGGCAGAGCTGGTCCGGAGGCCGGCCGCGCGGAAGGCAGCGGCGGCGGCGAAGGAGACGACGGAGCAGTTCAGGGGGCCGGCCGCGCGCAAGGCAGCGGCGGCGACGAAGGAGACGACGGAGCAGTCCAGGGGGCCGGCCGCGCGCAAGGCAGCGGCGGCGGCTCTCCAGTGTCAGGCGTACTGGCCGAGGCCCGGTGGGCACAGGACCAGTCGAGGCGGGACCAGTCAAGGCGGGACCAGGCGAAGCACAGGCTGAGGCTGCAGCAGACGAAGGCTCTGAGGCTGCAGCAGATGAAGGCTCTGAGGCTGCAGCAGACGAAGGCTCTGAGGCTGCAGCAGACGAAGGCTCTGAGGCTGCAGCAGACGAAGCACAGGCTGGACCAGGCGTAGCAGAAGGTGGCTGGATGGGCTCCTCGGGCCCTCCAGCAGACGAGGCGTGAGGCTGGACGGACTCCTCGGGCCCTCCAGCTGAGACAGGAGGCTGAACGGGCCCCTCGGACCCTCCAGCGGAGACAGAAGGCTGAACGGGCCCCTCGGACCCTCCAGCTGACGAGGAAGGTTGCTGAACGGGCCCCTCGGACCCTCCAGCAGAGACAGGAGGCTGAACGGGCCCCTCGGACCCTCCAGCTGACGTGGCATGAGGCTGGTGCGGTTCTCCAGAACCCCCAGCTGACGAGGAAGGTTGCTGAACGGGCCCCTCGGACCCTCCAGCGGAGACAGGAGGCTGAACGGGCCCCTCGGACCCTCCAGCTGACGAGGCTTGAGGCTGAACGGGCCCCTCGGACCCTCCAGCGGAGACAGGTGGCTGAACGGGCTCCTCGGGCCCTCCAGCTGACGAGGCTTGAGGCTGAACGGGCCCCTCGGACCCTCCAGCGGAGACAGGTGGCTGGACGGGCTCCTCGGGCCCTCCAGCAGACGAGGCGTGAGGCTGAACGGGCCCCTCGGACCCTCCAGCGGAGACAGGTGGCTGAACGGGCTCCTCGGGCCCTCCAGCTGACGAGGCTTGAGGCTGAACAGGCTCCTCGGGCCCTCCAGCTGACGAGGCTTGAGGCTGAACGGGCCCCTCGGACCCTCCAGCGGAGACAGGTGGCTGGATGGGCTCCCCGGGCCCTCCAGCGGAGACAGGTGGCTGAACGGGCCCCTCGGACCCTCCAGCTGACGAGGTAGATGGCGGCGTGGGAGCCGCGGAGTCCTGGATGAGCTCATCCGAGCTCCCAGCAGGAGCTGATGCAGAGCCAGAGAGATTTGAGACCCCTGGCTGAATGTGAAGCTGACCGGCGGACCGTACTGCTATCGGGGACTGGGCTACAGGAGCTACTGGGGCCTGCGCTACAGGCGGCACTGGAGCTACTGGGGCCTGCGCTACAGGCGGCACTGGAGCTACTGGGGCCTGCGCTACAGGCGGCACTGGAGCTACTGGGGCCTGCGCTACAGGCGGCACTGGAGGCACTGGAGACTGAACTGAGGGTGGCTGCGAGGGAGCTAACTGAACTGAGGGTGGCTGCGAGGGAGCTAACTGAACTGAGGGTGGCTGCGAGGGAGCTAACTGAACTGAGGGTGGCTGTGAGGGAGCTAACTGAACTGAGGGTGGCTGCGAGGGAGCTAACTGAACTGAGGGTGGCTGCGAGGGAGCTAACTGAACTGTGAGGGGCTCAGAGCGCCGGCGGCGAGAGTGCCGCTTCTTTCTATCCGTGGAAGCGGGCGGGGTGAGCGGTGGAAGTCCCTGGCAACTCCGGGGACCCCCGAGAGCGAGGCGCGTTCCCCGAAAGACTTGCTCACAGTCGGGGGTCAGCCACGGCTTCCACCGGAGCTTCTCCTCCAGCTCCGCGAGAACCACCTGCTCCCGTTCAGCTATGTCCCGGGCAGTGATTTGTGGGGACATCTCCTCAGAGCCGAAAATCACTGCTGACACGGACTCGGAGGCGGCTTCGGCCAGCGGTTCCGGCCCAGGCGACTGCTCTGACGACACCCCGGACTCTGGCTGCGCTGATGTGCGGCGGCGACGAAGGCGCCGCTTCCTCCTAGCAGCGGCTGTTGACACAACATTGATAGCTGTGACGGCTGGCTCCTCATCCTCCGACCACATCCGTGCCAGAAAGGAGGCTGGAGAAGCGAAGTCCGAACGAAACGGCGAGGGTGAGCGGCTCGTGTACGAAGGAATGGATGGTAGCGACCCCAGGTTGCGTCCGAGTCTCAGTGAGCCAACTTTAATCACCCCGGAGCCGCAAGATGGTGGAGGCGGTGATGGGGAAGTTGCGTGACAGCGGAACGGTGGTGACGCGGCCCGTGCGCTGGGCGCCTGCTCCTGAGGACGGGGTTGGAGGATGGTGCGGAGGTAATCAGAAATCAGGGGGGGTAGCGCCTCCCACAGCCAGGGGAACACGGTTACGCTCACCCGCAATGGGTGAAGCAACTCCTCCGTATCCTCCTCCCCGGAACGCTGCATCCACTGACAGCATAGCGCTTCCACTGTCTGAACGACCTCCCTTCTCTGTGTTGCTGGGTCCATACTGGTCGCGTCGTACTGTCAAGGTCTGCGGAGGCAGACCGTGCGGAAAGGTGTGTGGTGGACCCAGGTGCGAACACAAACGAGGATGCAGGAGTGGATTCCAACAAAAACGAGCCTTTTATTATGGCTGAAAAACTCATAGAAAAGAACAACAAAGTAACTGAGGGAAAACCTGAACATAGACTGGGAAACTATGACTCTAATGAGATTTAGACAGCAAAATACAAACTATGGCTGGGATACTACGACAAGGGGTAGGGGAGATAACACAGACGACGCGACACAGACTACATGAAACACAGAGACTAAATACACATGAGGGATGATCAGGGGAAGTGGATGCACACGGGGAACACAGGTGACACTGATAATCATAACAAGACACGGCAGGAGTGAACGTAACACTGATGGGAGATGGGCAAAGTAAAGCAGGACGTACACAGAGGTTCAAACAGGAGGAGAGAGAGAGCACGGGGAGAACGCAGACATAACGGGCTGGGGAAAACATAGAATAAAGCACAAAGAGAGACGAGGGCTCATAAATACACAGAGGGGCACACAGGGGGTAAGAGTCACGAAGGGAAAACACATAAGGAACAACACAACAGGGCAACTCAGAAGACATGGCCTAAATAAGGAACGAAATACAAAAATACAAAGAACTAAGAATACTGGGCCCACATGGCCCAGGACCATGACAGCGTGGCTCTCACCTCATTGGCTTCTTCGCTCTCTGAAGATTGGATTTAGTCCAGTTCTCCCTTAGCTTATTTATTTATTTTGCTTGCTTCTTTTCACATAACTGTATCTGAAGCAGATTTGTAAGTGATACTCCACAGTGTATAACAGATGACAGTCGTGTTGTCATTTGGAAGGTTCAGTGCTGCTACAGTGTTATAGCCGCTGCCTGAAGTCTGGTGTCTGTATTGATTTTGTGGTCTGGCCTCTGTGGAAAATGTAACACCCCTGCACATTATTAAAATGGACATAGCAAGATGCATTGTGTGTCTGTGTGTGTGTGTGTGTGTGTGTGTGTGTGTGTGTGTGTATTCTCAATCTGTGCCTTTTCAGCTCACAAGCTGGTGAGATTTCTCTCTGTTGTGTCTCTTAGCGGCTGTGTTCAACATTTTTCTTTTTTTTCCTGATTTGTTGTTCTACATTCGCTCCGTGAGTTTTACAGCCATGAATTCACACTGCCTCGCTCGACCTCAGTGGGTGTAAATGTGTTTTGAATCACACCGTTAGGCAACAGCTTCTCTGGTGTCTGCGCGAGACCGTGCGCGCTCGCACTAGTACAAGACAAGCCTCGCGCGTCGTTCACGTTCGAGTCATCTTTCATGCAGGGCGATCCGAGCCAGAGAACTCCATCAGTTCAGCCAGAGGGGTGAATAAGTAACGCTCTGCTAAAGCCTCTCTTGGGGAACTGTGCATACACTCACGCACGCCTGCACACACACACTCGTACATACACGAAAGACTAGTGGTCTGTGTCTGACTGCTAATCAGTGCAGACTTCTGCACAAGGAAACCAATAGATATTTTCAAGCAGCTCCACAGTAAAACGCAGACATTTGATCAATTCAGAAGGCTAAAAGACACCTGAGGTTTCAAAGGTCATACATTAGGGGTTTGGAGGGGATGAAAGTGTGAAAGATGAGCATGGGTTTAAGAACTCGGGGAAAAAGGATTTCACCGGGAAGTCTGATGTATTCCTATCCTATGTTTAATTTCACCTATTGAGCCCTCTGATGCTATCATGTTCCAGCTATGTAGCTGAAGAAGTGTGTCACCGCTCTCCTTCGGGTGGTAATTTGGCTAATGTTCGAAAGAGATACAAAATGGCAGCCATGGTTAATTACATGGGTGAAGTGTGTGCTTCAGAGATTATAGCAGGGGTTTCTCTGTGTTCAGGTTGAAGGATTTTTAGGACTTCGCCTTTTCCTGTTTTCATTTTTATCCTTTTGCCCAGATGTTGCGCTAATATTCTCCAGTCCCTCAGGAGGTGATGTTGGGGAAACACTTTTGAATTTGAATAAATATTAAATGTCTTAAACTGAGCGTTTGAGAGTCAAAAGTCTAGTTAAAGTTTCATTCTGGAAGTAGGCGATTACAGCATTTTTAAAGTTTCCAAGGTCTCCCAAGTCACAGTGCTCACGGGGCATCTCTCTCCTGGGACACAGATGCTACCTATCAGCATCCCACTGCACGCTGAACTCCAGTTGAAGCTTTGTGTTGGAGATGGGTTCCCAACTAAAAGTAATGCACTTTGCCTAAGTGTCCTTTTTTCTTTTTGGAGTTTTAGCGCTGCAACTATTAAGCCATGAAGGAGGGTTGTGGCCGCAAACTGCTGAGAGGGAAAGGGGGAAAAAAGAAAAAAGGTGGACTCTGATTTTTTTAAAAGGATTTGAGTAAGAAAGAACCTGAGTATCTGGGTCAGGGTAGAATCAGCGAGGCTGAGATCCGCAGTGATTTAGAGGCTGCTGCGAGAGAGCACGACAGAGTGAGAGAGAGTAAAGGAGAAGGGTGCTTTTGGCCCTTTGGATGACTCGCAAATTAGATTGTAAATGCAAACAGTGACGCTGTTAGCCTGGTGATGGTGAATCTGTAGCACTGTTAACTGGCACAGCCTTCGATTCTTTCGGCATCGATAACTGATTTATCGCAGGAGGAAGGAAAGTGGGCATAATCAGAATCATTTATGGATTGTTTTGCAGCTGCAATGCAGACATCTGGATGGCCTTTAAGATGCTTTTTCCCCCCCCAAATTGTTATTGCTAATTAGTATTGAGCTGCATGGTATTGACCATGTGGTGTGGCTAATTAATCCATCAAGAACGATTGACTCGAGCTGAGAGCAGCACGTACAACTTGCAGCCACCATGAGGCACACACTGCTGTCAGTCTGCTCCAATCAGCCATCCCTAAAGGAGAATACTGCCTTTATATGTGTTTGTGCTCTTAGCCTCTCCATCACTTATTTCCTAGCAGACTGTGCCCCATCAGGGAACTGATGCACACCTCAGAGATTTTCCCTTACAGCGCTATACTGATGTCATGTGAATTAATTTTTTCCTCCCTGTGCACTTTGCTTTTTCACTCCTCAAGTTTTGACTTTTGACGTTTATGTGTGTGTGTGTTATTGTCTGGTTGCCGTCTCTCTCCTGTCGTCACATCAAAAGGCTGCTAATGCTCACTTTAGTGTTGGCAGTCCTGCATGTCAGAGAAGGTGAGGCAGAGTGACAGCCGTGCTTAACCGTGCCTTCAGGGAACAACTTTTCACTCAGGCAATATGAATGGGAGAGAATACAGTAGCAATGCAGAAAGAGGCGGTAGGTGCTGTCACTGAGCCAGATTAAATAAGCTGTGATCTTATTTGGAAAAGAAGCCAGTCCCATTTTCTTTGTTTAAACTGTACATTCAGTTATATTAAGACATCTCACCTTTCGCTGTCCACTGGTGGCCTCAGAAAAATCTGTTAATCAAACTCACGCAGACAGGCATCTGATCTCCCCGTCTTATGTTTCCCATCTCTGCCTTCTAATGTCCCCATGCTCCTTTTGCTCCGCTTCCACTTCCTGCCTCAAGTATTGTATAATTGCATTTTCCAGGCCTGATTTCCATACTAAATATGCAACCCTCCGTCTGTGGGAGAGCCAGCAGCCCAGCTCGACATCGTTCTGGTTATCGCTTTGCAACAGGCCCTTACACCCTCGCTGTACAACCACCAGTATCATAATTACCCACAGTTAGGATAGTTACCACATCCTGCTCTGTTAGCTTCCAAAAGGGATTAGCACTTTTTTTACCCCCCGATTTTTGCCTGAGCAATTTCTTGAAGAGGAGGGAAGAAACAGTCGCCGCTATTTGCATTTCTTCATTATTTGTTCATCTACATTTACAGATTTTGTCTTCTAGCATGTTTAGCTCATTAGCTTTTATAGATATTGACCCACAATTTCTTCCACTGTGGCTCCTGCTGTGTCTATGTATAATGAGTGTACAAGCAGCAGGGCCTGGCTAATGAATTACTGATGTTGTACCTTTAATGGTGGGTTGTACTTCCTGCAGGTCCCCTGAAGAGGTTCTGTTACACTTCACATGAAGCTGCCATGTTTGTCTAAAGTTACTGTTACGTGAAACCTGTACGTACAGTAAGGTTTTCTGTTGTAGCTGCTGCCTTCTTACTCTCTCTAGAGTCTCGTTTCGTCATACATTATGAGGCGAGTCTGCCAGCTCGCCTCATATGTTTTAGCTACACCAGAGATTTCCACCATCATCATAGCTGTGACTTATGCGTGCTCATTTTCTATTAGGAAATACAGATATTGAATCTAAAGTGCCCCTGCTGTGGATAGCCGGTCAGGCAGTATTTTCAGTGGTAACTCTGGTGGAAAAGAACTCTGTGTTGTTATCCTAGCAGTTCTCTGGCTCGGCTGTCAAAATCGTGGCATTAGGATAGTTTTCATCCTAAGCCTCTATTAAATAACTTATCAAGAGCTGGTGCTGTCAGCCTGCAAGCTTCTGCACAGGCCCTGCTCACTAAGCAAACCTGGAGCCCATGATTAAAATGAAGACATACAAACACACATGTACAAATGCCCTCTTTCTTTCCATGCAATAGTTCCTTTCAACTAAGATTTGCTTTTCAAGAGCGGACACACTTCAACAACATATTATTACAATGCCTGAGGAGTAATTGATCTAGCCAGCAGTCAGGCTTACATTTGTCTAAATTAAAAAAAAAAGACCCTACTCATTGAATAACTTTCTTATCTCTTTTTTAAAAATCTGTTGTGTGCTAAAAACCAATCACATGTTTTTAAACATGTAACATAGCTTTTGTAGGAGGAAAAATAAAAATTCACATGCTCTCACAAATTCATTAAGCACTAAATACCTCTCAACTTCTGCTTTAGTTAGAATAACATCTAAAGCTCGTCATGAACATATACTGTGTAGTTTCTGAAAGAAGCGTTGTAGTTAAATTAAGTGCTGGCAGATAGATTTGCCATCATTAAACTGTTGTTTTACAGTGTACCTAATGTAATCTGCAACATTCTGCATTGTAAAAATATTACTGCCTTGTGCTGTATGGAATAAAAGCTTCACAACAGAATATTGCTGGTTGCCATTACACTGACATTATACTCAGTCATGCCGGCCTTATGAACAAAACTGTAACAATGTTCTTGGGCGCACGAACAATAAAGGTTGAAACACAAAATAAAAACGATAAGCAAGATATTTGTATTCAATCAGTAAATGTATACAGTAATTCACTATCAAAGGAACAGTAAGTAAGCATCTGAATAAAATATCTTCCTCATTTCGTCTTCCTCACAAGCTTCATCTCCCTAACTGAAGTCAGTGCTCTAAAACAGAAAAACATGCCTAAACATGCTCATATTTAGGCATGATATTGTCGCAATCGCTTATTGTCAGCAGATTTCCAGACAACTGATAAGAAGTGGGCTAAACAATAAGAGCAGCTGGTGATGGGCTAACATTATGCCAGCTAATGTTATGCTAGTGTCTTAAAAATCGCACCTTCCCTCTGATAAACGGTTTGATTGCATTCTCACATTGTGTTAGAGCTTTGGGGGTTTTGTTTGCCAATTTCCAAGTCCAACAGTGTTAGATCCACTTCAAAGAACATTTTAGTAGCATCAACTAACAGCAGCTAACATGGGTTAACAGCAGCTAACATGGGCTAACGGCAGCTAATATGGGCTAACAGAAGCTAACAGAAGCTAACATGGGCTAACAGCAGTGCTCACTAATAGAAAAGTTCATAATATCATCAGCAACTCACCTCAGTATTGCTGTCATTGGACAGAATTGACAATATTCACAAATAATAATGCATTCCTTTAAAAATATCCAGTCTTTTTAAACTGCAGTGTATTTGTTTTACCAAATCCCTTCTGTACCAGCGTTTGTCTATCATTCCCGACATACAGACTGGCTGTCAAAGTGACAAACTAATAAACTCAATATTTATAACTTGACTTTGTCCTGCGTAAGCCATTCCACTTAGTCTAAGTTTGCAAAAACATTAACTAAACATATAGAAATCATCCATAAATGAAGAATAATGTAATAACAGGTAAGAAGTTAAGAAAACTACAGTGTCCCTAGTCTTGCCTTTGTGAAAGCAGAAGTTTATGACTGTTAGTTTGTTCTGATCCAGGGTGATTAGTCACACTGATGAGCTTCTCTCAGATTATGTGAGAACAAACCCTCCTTTGTTTTTGTTTGATCCACTTAGTGTGAGGAAAGTTATTGATTTAATTGCTGAAATGAGACCAGCAGGCGAGATGAGATCTGTTTATTCTGGCAAGGTGTTTTCCAGCTGTTGACAGTAATGCTTCTAAGGTTCTCTTGTTTGCAAAAAACCCCCTCAAAAAAAAAAAACCATGATATCATCATATAGCTAAAAATAAATAAATAAATCAAAAGCAGCAAATGAATAAAGGATGCAAGGTGCTGATTCCTTAAAGTCTTTAATCCTTTCTGAATACAATAATTAGGCGGAATTTTGGATAATAAGCTTTTGTGTTCTCTTGTTGAAAGGCTGATACCGCTCTCATGCCAGCCTTGCAGCTCATTTAGCTTACTTAGCATAATGACTGAAAAAAATAGCCTAGCTACATCCAAAAATAACAAACTCCCAACATGTTATGAATCATCTTGTTGGAACCGTACTAAAACTTAGCTTTAAAAAAGACAACTTGGCTTTTCTGCTGTCCTGTGTTTAAACTTTACCAATACTACTTGGTGGAGAAAAGACACTGGCGGCCTGACAACCACATGTTTATGTCAAGATTTCAGGAAGTTGCATGAGATGTGGAGTGTTGTATAGTAAGCTCTAAAGGTGCTGGTACACAAACTTGCTCTCTTTGGACAAACCCAGGCTTAGTCTTTCCTCCATTTTCCTGTGGATATCGTTTATATTTAACCATAGACTGTATATGAAAGATGGATGTAGCCTGAAAAGTGAAGCATGTTCTCTTATTCTGTCGAACTGCCAGCAGTTGCTTGAATTTTCCAATTGCACAAAGAAATCGGTCTATAGAAGTATAATGAAAACCTGCTGAATTGGATCTGTCCCCTATGTAAATACTATATGAGTTTAAAGTCTTATTCAATACAACATAATGCTTATTGAAAGTTACAGCACAATTTTGAGTCACAATGTGGGATAAAGCAGAGTTTGCTATGAGCATGCAGTCCACTCTGGTTTCAAGACAGCTGGAGGACAGCAACAGGCACATTCAGTTCAACAGCACTTTACTAATCAGCTGTGGCTATGTCCATCATTTATGTACAGTCTTTGTATTTCGCATACAGGCGAGAGAATGTTATTGAGCTTCTTATCTGGTGTTTTCCCCCTGAAATCAAACAAAATAAACTGAAGAAAAACCTTCACGTGATCATTAAAACTTCACAATAAACAGTAAACAGATGTTTTTATATGCCATTAGCCTAAATTAACATTCAAACATTTACCAACAAGATGTTGCACACACTGAGTTTATGCATCTTTTTTGTTTTCTTTTTATTCTTTTCCTCAGATGAGCAGCAAACGCTCCAGCAGTTTCCGACGAGCCATCGCCAATGGCCGCCGCACACTGCAACGGGAGATCCTTCTGGACGAGACGGGGTTGGGTCTTTATAAACGTTTCGTCCGTTATGTGGCCTACGAGATCCTGCCCTGCGAAACTGACCGGCGCTGGTATTTCCACCAAAACCGCCTGTGTCCCCCGCCCGTCTTCATCGCCATCGTCACCATCGTCCAGGTTAGTGGGAAACATTATCAGCTGGTTTCAGAGTGTTATAAAGTGATGGAGGTTATTCTCCTGATTCATCCACAGTGATCTGGGCATTCCTGGAGCTTTTGGCCCCCAGCATTTTATTTAAGATCCACAAAGTCAGCATCCAATCCCCTAAATATGACTTCACACTGTTCTGTTAGCTCAGTTGTTCGCCTTAGACGGCCTGAAAAGATTTTCTGCCTTTGATCACACACTTTTACTGTGAGCTTGATATGAGCTGGTAACCCATTAGGGAGTCGGAGGCTTAGTGGGTGCATTTAATGTCATTCCTCCAAGCAGAGTCCTTGAGCCAGCCTGCGTGTAGGATTTTTTTCTTTTTTTCTTTCAAACACTGGTCTTGGAACTTGGAAACCAGGTCAGTAAGCACCCTGGCCACCACCACAGTGGCTTTAATTGACCTATTATGTTAATTTTGAAAAAAGAAAAGCACCAGCACAAACGCCCTCCGAGACTACAGCTGAATGGTTGCAGATTAAGCGGCGGAAATAACCTACAGCTTCTTAACAAAACTTCATCATTTTCCCTGAAATCATCTTAATTCTTTGGGAAAGAAAGCTAAGTGCTCTTATAATGCCTCCAAATGGCACTGAATGGTCTGTAATGACAATGAGAATGTGATAATAACAGTTTGCATTCATTTTAATTCACAGAAACAATGAGTCATTATTTTATGAAAAGAAATTAATGGAATTGAACCAGATGTGCCATTTTTTTTCTTCTGTGGGCAGTAATTGTCTGCAAGACTCTAATGAGCCTCAGCTGAAGAATACAAAGAAGAAGAGAACCTCATGCGGCGTTCATAAAGCACAATGGGTTTTGTTTTGCGGGGCACTTTTCACCTTCTGTACAAGCACTCTGCAGAGAGTGCGTGTACTCGGCACAGATTGACAGTTTGGTGTCATCTTTGTGTCTTTGTTGCAGATTATTGTCTTCATGTGCTACGGCATCATGCTAAACAAGTGGGTCCTGCAGACCTATCAGCCTGACTTCATGAAGAGCCCCCTGGTCTACCACCCCGGCCACCGTGCACAAGTGTGGCGTTTCTTCAGCTACATGTTCATGCACGTCGGGTAAGCTCTTGACTCCTGCGGTACTGGTTTAGAGAAAATTCAGGTTACCTGCAGCTGATGGCACACGAAGGCCAATGCTGGCAGTTTTAATCTTACTTTCATTGTGTGCTCTGTCCTCAGTTTGGAGCAGCTGGGCTTCAACGCTTTATTACAGCTGATGATCGGCGTTCCCTTAGAGATGGTCCATGGCATCCTACGAATAAGTCTGCTTTACATGGCAGGAGTGCTGGCCGGTGAGTTTTTCATTAAGTGTTTTATTGTAAGTAAAGCAAGGAGCATTATTCAGGTTTCTTACATGGTGTCATACACAAATTGCTTGAGAAGCCATATTGGATGAACTATTCACTATCGAAGGTCTACGTTCTTGCCTTTCACTCAGTTCTCATGATTTATATCATTTATTCTTAATGTTTAGGAGGTTTATCACTTGCTCACATCCCGATGATTAAACATACCTTGATTATTGTAATTCATTATTCCTCTGCCTCAGCAAATCTTCCCTGGATCACTTCAGAATGTGGTTCGAAGGTCACCGGGTCCTCTAAAATGTCCCATGTAACACAGATTCTGTCTTTCTTTCACTGGCTTCATATAAAGTTCACGGTACAATCACTTGCAGAGCCCTTCATCGTCAATATGCCTCCATTTATCATTGAGCTACTACAATCACGCAAAACATCTGAATCTTTGAGCTGATCAACGCTTGTTGTCTGCACCTAAATCCAAGTTAAACTCACTTCCACTGCACCTTAGATCTGTGGATTTAAGACCCACCTGTGCAGGTTTGCCTTTATTTTGTTTTATCCCTTTATAACATTTCAGTTGTTGTATCTTATTCTATATTGTAAAGCATTTTGTGACTTTTGTTCTTGAAAATCACCACGTAAAAATAAACTTTGATTATATTTTTGTTACGTACATTTTTGACATCCACAGAAAAACATTTTTGCTTAACAATTGCAAGCATTAAAAATAAAACAAAACAAAAAAAATAACAAGACTACTGCTAAATGTGGTGACATAATGGCTTTTTTAAAATTAATGATGAAATGGCACATCTAATTTTTCATGTTTAATGTTTATCTCCAAATGGTCATAAATGCCTTCTTATGTTTAGAGACACATCAAATTGTGTGTTTAGGCTGGTTTATACACTCCGTGTGTGTGAGTATGTGTGAGTGTGTGTGGTTTAGGATTT
Source organism: Diplotaxodon limnothrissa (assembly GCF_057381915.1). Lineage (NCBI taxonomy): Eukaryota > Metazoa > Chordata > Actinopteri > Cichliformes > Cichlidae > Diplotaxodon > Diplotaxodon limnothrissa. The sequence goes on along the minus strand of NC_140603.1, from coordinate 13,849,985 downwards.
CTAAGCAAATGGCGAGACGAGTGGAGATGATTTGAAGAGCGATACGGACCGTGCTTCCCTTAAAACAATAACATAAACAGAAGAAGGCTGTTTCTTCTCCGCTCTGCTCTTTATTCATGTGTTTCTGCCGGTCTGCAGCACATCGTACTGACCTACTTTGTTTATTCTTTTATTACTGTTTGTACAGTCGACGCCTCAGAAAAGCTTTGGGTTTTTTGGTTTTTTGTGTGGTTTCGTTGGTGGTTTATCATTTATCAAGTTAAATATGTTATATTTCTCTTCATGTTTGCTGTATAAAATACCCACAACTATCCGCTCCCATCTACTCCCAGCGAGTCAGACTGAATTTTTTTAGCTTCTTGTCCTCGAGCTAACATGTGCGGCTGCCCGATTTGATACTTCTGATAAATTTGACCCGGCCTGGCCCTTCTGGGGAAGAAAAAAAAGTGCAGAATGTAAATACAAAATATGCCAAAGTGAACGCAGCAGAGTGACTCACATCGCCCAGAGGTCGAGCTGCAGCGCTCAAATCTTTGTTGACGGGGAACCTCATTAACTTTCATCGAGCCGGTTCGGAGATTGGAAATTTTAAATCCACACTGATTGTGAAAAGTGGATTCACTTTCTGAGTAAAGCATTTGCATTAACAGCATTGCATTTGCGAGACCTCATATCAACACTGCTGCATTAAATTCCTGTTTCACTCAGCTTCACTTCAACAGTTTTTATCATTGGGTTTCATAAGACTTGCTAACAATTATTTAATTACTGTTGAGAGGAGAAGTCTAATTCATACTGAGTTAATCATCTATTATTTTCAGTAACCTGTTTTTTTTTCTTAGGCTCCTCTTTCTGCGTGACTACAAATTAAAACGCTCCATTTCTTGCCTTTCCTGGCAGCTCTCTGCACACAGTAAGATGGAGTTAAAGCTTCTCAAAAAAATCCCGGTACTCTGCAGAAAAAAGTTTAAAAAAAACAACCCCATTCCTCCACGCGCTTGCATGTACGCACACTCTTAACACTCATGAATTATTGTAGCTTTGATTTATTTTAGCAATGATGACAGAGAGAGAGAGCAAGCAAGCGTGGGACTTAGAGGAGGAAATATGGGAGAGTAATGCAGGGTCTCTCTCTGGAGAATTATCCTAAGTGCAGTTTGAAATGCTGTTTGGAGATTTAAGCTGCAGCCTGAATCCAAAGGGAGGATAAAGCAGCAGGCGAGGTGACATCCGTACCTCCAGAGCACGGAGTCAGAAATGCTTTGAATTTGTGTATAACATATTGAAATCAGAGATGTGCCTCTGTTGAATTAACTCTAAAGGTCAACAGTTTACGATCAGGAATCTATAAATATGTTTGTATCTTTATATCTGCAGAAGGAGTGGCTCCTTTTCCACCATGAAGAAGAGTTCGCTATGTCCAAAACAGACTAGCCTAACATTGCTCTATACCACTGATTCACCTACCTGTTTGTAAGGACGGGAGAAGGTGAGGTCATCTGTAGATGCCAGTAAATCTTACACACATTTATCTTAAATTTTATTGCATTTACCCAAAGACATGTAATCATGATCATCATCAGTGCTGCTCAGGTGACAGAGCGAGATGTCACACTATGTCAGCTACCCAGCCAGTTTTGTGTGTGAGGGTGTGTCTGTGGGTGAACTGTCAAATCATTTTGACTGTTTCTATAAGGAGAGGATTTGCCATTAATCATTTAGCTAATGGGTTAATTTGGGATCAGCGTTTTGGACTAAAGAGTAAAAGCAAAGTTAGAAATTGGGAACTGCACAACCCCAATTCCGTAAAAGTTGGGTCCATCCACAAATAGCTGCTACTTAGTTCTAAGTAACAGAGGTAACACAGCAATAAAGCAGAACTTTGCTCAGTAAAACTAGAGCACAAACGTCTTGGATCTGGTTTGTACCACTCAGCAGGTCATATCATAAGGAGGTGAGGAGCCACACACATGTTCATGTTCATTTCACAGATATGCAAAATATGCATGGGCCTTGATGTGTGCAAACTTTAGTTTAAATGCTGTCTCCCTCCCACAGTTCTTTATTACCTGAACTTGTTAGAAGTTACCCTGTGCTAGATTGCACTGTGAAACTCTTGATTTTTTCTTTCTTCCTTTGCATATTTCTTGCCCATGGCTATCTCATGTTTATATTCATGCAGTCGTATTCTAGCTTATGAGTTCAATCATGTTGCTTGTTGTTTTTTGTAAGGCAGCAGAAATTTGAGTTTATAATTACACTGAATGGATGCATTTATGGAGCAAAGTGCTGCAGGTATTGTGCCTTTATGTTCGCCTTAATACACTACATGAATTTCTGCACTGCAGGGCTCGCTCTCAAAGCCAAAAAGAAATGTCTGCTTCCTGTTGGGATTTTTTCTTGGATGCCTTTAAATGTTGGGAAAAAATACCGATGCTTCTTCTCTCCAGTTATCTTAAAAATGAGGTCACAAAGATTTTGGTTTGGGCTGCTGATGCGCATATGCAGACAGTATATAAATCTTTGATGTGGGCCCGTTCGCGACTATGTTGTGTTGGTACTAAATTACAGTAAAAAATTAGGCACTGTCGTTAGATATGTGCCTACAAAAGTATCGATTCTCTAATGGTGTTTCCACAGTGCTGTTCAGACCCCGGTACCTGTCCTTGCTCATTTTGCATCCTCTCAGTAATTCTTTATGGCTCTGCTGCACAAAGACTGGATGAAGAGCTCCACTTGGGTTTCATGTGGAGAAATTTGAATAATGTCAGTCAGAATTTCAGACTATGTTGGCGAGATGAATGTAGAATCTCATGCCGTGTTCCAACTTTTCAGTCTGTCTCCACATTAAAGAGAAGCAGCAGGGAGTCCTTTTTTTTCCATCTACTTTCTTTTTTTTCTCCACTCTCTCTTTTGCTTCTCCTTCCCTCGGGCTGATAGCTCACTTGTGGTGATCAGGACATCAACAGGTGCCAGAACACCATGTTTTTCCTCGTAGCGCGGTGTGAGCCTCAGGGTGTCTGCCGCCTGTAACACCTACCGTTCGAGACGGTCCAAATCTTCCAGCAGCCTCTCATACGAGCGAGACGGCTGCTGGAGGTATGTCCCGCTCAACCTACATATCAGTGTGATGATGAGGTTGTAGTGTTGACATTCTGTGCTGTTTTTTTTTACCTCCTTGCCTTTTGCTACAGTTTATTCTGCAAATAGCTGGGGTACAAGATTTACTTTGGAAAGTAAAGCGAATTTGTTGTAATAGCAATACAGACTCGAAACTTCACATTATGTCGTAAAGAAAAGGTTATGAGAGGAACAAGATTAAACCACTTATTCAGAGAAAGCCAAGGCGTTAGTGCACATCCTGTAAAATGCATTCTCTTTTCTGTTTGCTGTTGCAAGAAATACATTTTGCTTGTTTTTTAAGAAAGATGTTTCACTCAGCTTTGTTCCAGTTTTATTTTCGTGTGCGCTGAAGTATTGAGCAGAAAAAAATACCACGTATAATTGGTTTGCTATGTTTATTCTCAGATGGGCTTTGATAACGAATGCTGTATAAACACAATAAAACTGACAGAAAATTGATCTGGAAATAAAACAAAGGCAATACAACGATACTTAAAGTGACTTGCAGAAGGTGCAATTTTATGCACAAAGACTTCAGTGATATGCTGCTCTGTGCACACATGAATAACACACACGGGCAGCTGAGGCTCAGGTGTTGTGGATTAATATCAGGGTTGGCAGTTCGATCTGGTCCCCCCATTGCCAGAGACCCCTTTGTAAAGATACTGATCCCAAAGCAGGAGGTGAGCACCTTGTATGGCATCCCCACTGGTGTGCTGAAATACGCCTATGGGTACTGCCAAGTTGGAACAGCACTGCATAGGAGCAGACCATTTACCTTATTGCATAATGGACCCCAAGAAATCTGGGATCAAGCATTTTCTGAAGTTCTACAGAAGCCTTGTTGTATGATAAGTGAGTCTGACACATCTGAGCTAGCATCACGAGGACCTGCTGTAATCCTACTACCAAAGTAATTGTTAGAATCAACATATTGATAGTTAGCATTATACCATCTGATTGGAGGCAGCAGTCCAGTGAGGCTACATCCATGAGACGGCAAGTAATTTTTGGTTTTATTGAATGTAATATAATTCAAAAAGCTTCAGATAGGAGGTTGCTGCTAAGTTGCTTCCACTGGGGGAGAAGATGATACATATATAATCTGCTTAGAGTAGAATTTGCCCGGTCTGACAGCCGACTCCTGACTCACCGAATATTTATAACACAATTTATAAACAAATGAATTAAACGGTAAAGGTGACAGGCCGCACGCCATTATTTACTACGACAAAATCAGAAGACGCACACATCCATCATACACAAAACTGATGCAATTTGTCTTTCCAAACGAGGTCTGACAAACAGGTGCTCGACTCTCCCTCCTCATTATTATCTCATGCAGAGCACCGACTGGACTTTGGAGGTTTGTTCCTGAGCTACCAGACAGAGCTGCTGTTTTGGTCACACTTTACTTTGCAAATCCCAAGAAGACGTCTTCACACTACTTTAGACACTAAACACTACTTTTTTATTATATTTTGGCCAACTAAAAGTCCCACACCTAAACCTATTCAATTAGATGGTAAAGACAATGAGAGATCGTTATTTTCACAGTACATTTCTGTTGAACGTTTAGAGATATTGGTCATCTTTTGACGTAAAGGTACTAGTAAGTAATTTCTTTAGGTTATGTAATAGGAAAAAAAATGTTGCACTCATAAACTTAGAATTAACCCGTTAAAAATACATAGGAGTGGGTGCCACGTTGCCCCGTGAGTACACTGGTCGAGATGGACATTGCAATTCCATAATTGCCTCTTGAGATTGACCATGTGGTCTTTCTTTATAAGCTACTTTTCATTTAAAGATCATTCAAACTGAATATGACCATTTAACATTTGTACATCTATATTTTTGTCATGTCTTTCTGATTATGTTTTTGTCCTTCCCCACCACTGCTCTCTTTCCTGCACATGCTTATTCCCAATTATGTAACAGGTAGTTATTGTCAGCAGATTAGACATTACCCCCACCCCCCAATGTTAGCTCCACTTTAAAGACCATTTGATTAACGTCGCCTAACAGCAGCTAAGAGAGTCTAACAGCAGCACTTACAGAAAGGTTCAGCATAACTGTATCGCTGCCATTGACCATAAGTGAGCTTCACTGACTCAAAAGCTCCTTTATCAAAGTTACAGCCACCCTAGTTGGCATTATGCACTTGAATTTGGAGGGATATGATTTTAGAAAGTTTAAGTAAATATTTGAATGTAAAATGCTTGAGTGTTTGCAAAATAGTAGCTCCATATTTATCAGCAGTATATGAGAGAGAACAGGAACCTTTGAATTTGCTGGCCAGACCATGAGAAAAAGGTCCATGCTCACCCCACTTATTGAGAGACGTGTGGCCTGATGGGAAATGGTAATGGAAATGTGATAAATGGCTGCATGTTAGTATAACCTCATTGTTGCAAGCTAGTTAATGTTGTCATTACTTAAAAAGCATCTCACCAGGTTACATGTAATGTTTAATCCTTCAGCAGTTGATTAATGTAGCTCTGAAATTGGGCAGGACTGCAGGAGTGTCAGATTTCTTCCGCAGCCATGAGACGCGCTCTATTGTCGGCCCTAATTTAGTCTAATGATTGTTTCTGCGTTCGCTCAAGGTAATAAAAGCCCGTTCCGTCTCCAAATGACTGAAGGTCTTCTGACTTTTTTTTTCCACCTGTTATAGTACTGTGTTCACATTCACAATCTGATTGATGCTTTATGAAAGCATGCTGCACATATTAAGGCAGGGTAAATTGATTATATCTGCTGCCAGTGAATACAGGGCCTTGGTGCATGGCCAAGAGTGGCTTTGTCTATCATCTACTTTGCTGATGTTTGATGTTTAGCTCAGGCACACAAGCTAAGAGTTATGGATGCCTCCCAAGGCCTAATATTGTATTTCGGGGTTAAAATTAAATAAGGATATTTAATTTTGTCATTGAAAATATTCTTACAGTCAAAACTAGAGCTTTATTACTTCAACATTTCCAGTGTATTTGTTTCAGCTCGTTCTTCATCTCTGATAAATATGCGGTACTACGCCACAAGCAATTTGACTGTATTTTACTTTACTATTTAAAAATAATATGATTGGAGAGTGTAAGTGTAATTTAAGCTTATTTGCTAGCGTTTCCTGAGTGTTTAGTTTATCTTTTTTCAGATGGCTTTTAGTTAAACTGCAAATGAAACTCACTGTTTGTATATTCCAGCGCAGATGTCCAAGAAGCAATGACATGAAATGTTATTTTAAACAGATTATGGATCCTACTTCCTTTGGGGTTTGACATGCAGGGTTACACATCGAATGCAGCACTCAAATGTATGTAAAAGATGGATTCACTCAGTCGATGGACTTCAGTACAGACAAACCGACTGTGGGATTCAGGGTTAAAATAGTAAATAGCTGCCACGCCGACGTCACACTGCATCAGCAGCATCTGCAGCTGAGCACGTTTAATGAGCAGGGGGAGCAGATAAAAAGACAAGATGGGCCGGGACAGGAGAGAGGAAGCATTACAGAGCAAAGGGACGAATTAATCACCCTTATTGCCGGAGGGATGTGACTCGTTGTCTGACTCTGGCTCTGGCTCTGACTCACTAGTGTAGAGATATTTAACAGCATCACTGATTTGCCTCTCTGAGAAGTTGTGTTACTGTGACAATGCATTGTTGCAGTGTGTATAGTTTGCAAGGTGAGATTTCTGTCTTTATAGTCAACCTTGGCAGAGCTGCAGTGTGTGTGTGTGTGTACAGTGGTGCGAATGAAGAGCCTGGTCCTACGTTTCTGATATACTCCCCCCGCTGCTGCTGAGACTGAGGAAGCAGGGTGACCTTGGAGCTGTGCAGAGACCGCCAGTGTGATTATGGTAATTCCCAGTCCCTGAATTCCACCCCATAGTGAACTCTTCCTAGGTGACACCAAGCTCACTTCCTCCAGCCCCACTGATAAAAACGTGAAGGGTGGTGAATATTTTTACTGTAACGCAGCCTCAATTAGTTTAGCCCATTTGTATGGAGCGAGCTGCCTGTGTTCATAGCTGTCCGTGTGCATCTCCTGTGTGAAAGCAGCATTTGTCAGGCACTGTGATGGAGGCACAGAGGACGCCGTTTCTCCGCTCGCTCTGTATTCCCTTTACTTCAGTGGTTAGTTTCAAGGTTTTTCCGATGAAGCAGCACATCACGCTCCCTGTAGCCATCAATGTGGTGTAATATCCTTGAGCACTGGAAGTCATTTTATGCTTTTTTTTTTCTCTTTTCTGTTTTTTTTTTTTGCTCTGGGATGTTGGAAAAATTTAAGTAATTTCCCACCAAGGTCAGCTATTGTGATCTTTATTTGAAAAGTAGATTTGATTTATAATTGAGCAAGCAGCGAGTTTTTTTTCCAGCTATTCTTATAGTCAGAGCATTTGTTTGTTCACTCTGTTCATTTCTGAACATTGTGTATCTGTTTCTTCCATTTCAGGCATTCTCATATGCCCACACACTCTCCCAGATCAGATTTAATTGTACTTTACCCTGACTATTGGTGCACTGCTGTGCTGAGCTGTTTCCTCTCAGCAGCTCTGAGGACGTTTCGAGTGGATGCTATTGATTTTTCTCGATGCCCCCTGGTCTCATATATTATCGTGTATATTTTTTTCCCCATGTGTAAATTTTGGACAGGGTAGAGAAATGCAAATTCTCTGAGGAAACCGTGGTGCGAGTGCTTTCACACTGACCCTGTTATCTCACGGTGAGGCTGATGAATCGTTTCTGTTCCTGCAGGCCTGAGCGTGGCGTCAGCAGCGCTGGATTCTGGCTTTTGTACATTTTGACAGGAGCCATCCCGATTTATGTTCTGTTTTAACTTTGGATCTGTGTTTCTGTTACTGAAGTTGTTCCTCTAAAGATCTGCTTTGACTAGCGTGCAGGAGCGCAGGTGTGTAGTGTTTTGTCACTTTGAGGAAACTGACAGCGTGGCTGCTCCGCCACAGCTTGACACTGCAGATAAGTAAAAAAAAAAAAAAAAAAACTTTGCAGACTCCGTCTCTACGTGCACATCATCTTAGGGTTTTCATCCTTTCACGCCCACGTTTCACCAGGGCACGCAAAGATGGATGAAGATGTTAGATTGGATGAGGACTGATTGCAAGCCACGCTGCTCGACTTCAAGGAGCGTATCGGCGGCATAGGTGATATTTCCCTTATCTCTTTTTTGTGTGGATGACACAGAAGTGTCCATCTCCTTCCTCGGGTGGAAAATATCTTTAATGGAGCTCCACCAGCCTGACAGCACTATTATAGTTGAAATGAGGCTCAGAAATGGTCGCAACTATGGCAGATGGCATTTGAAGCTATGAGCTTTTCAGACTGTAAAGTAGACAAAAGGCCGTGTGACATACAGCCTGCCTCTAGCTTAGTCACCCAGACATTTACTTATTTTTTGTCCAGCCACTATCAAACTCTGTGCTCATGTATCAGACCTATAGAAAGACGTCTTACAATCAAACTGAATCAGATATTATGTCCTGTGCATTATGGATAAAGCTAATGCATAGTTAATCAGTTGAGCTGTTACTACAGATCCATTTCACAACTATTTATATAATTTATACTTTGTTGTAATCTCTGTTAAAGTCTTTTCATTAATGAGGATGTTTGCTTTTGTTTTTTATGCTGAAAGCATTTTTACTTATCAAATGCCTTTATAGAGTTCATGCTTAATTAGTATTTTTATATATTTTTAAAGTGTATATTGGGCTGTTGGCTATAGAATTGAGCATTGATGTATATGCTGATGTACTGGTCAATATTTTCTCACCAGTAATAGATGAAGTGATCAGTTCATTCTAAAATGATTACAAAGAAATTTCTTTTTCGGCCCTTACACAGATCAGTATGACTATGAAGTTACAACCTCTCTCAGGTTTTACAGTTTTTATATATCAGCACATTACATATCATCTGTTCCTTACTTGTTTTTAAAGGCAGGTAAATAAAACCTCAGATAAGCAACAACTCCTGATGTAATACATTTTACTTTAAAAAAGCCTAAATGCAGAAGCAGCGTGGGACACTAGGTATAGAGTGATGTGAAAAAGTGTTTGCCTACTTCCTGATTTATTTATTTTTTATGTTTTCAGACTTAAATGTTTTAGATTATCAAGTAAATTTAAAAATTAGACAAAGATATCACTAGTGAAAACAAAAACAGTTTCTAAATGAAAGTGTTTATTATTAAGGGGAGAAAAATCGCGCCCTCGGTGAAAAAGTGATTGCCCCCTAAACCTAATAACTGGCTGGGCCACCCTTAGTAGCAACAACTTCACTCAAGTGTTTGCGATAATGTTTGCGGCAAGGAGTCTTTTACAGCGCTGTGGAGGAATTTTGGCCCATTCATCTTTGCAGAAATGTTGTAATTCAACTACATTGGAGGGTTTTCAAGTAGGGCTGGGCCATATTATACCGTTCACGGTAATACCGGTATAATGTTAGGCAACGATAGGAAAATGAATTATCGCGATAGAATATGAGTAAAACGCGCATGCGCAGTGCCTTTGTTTTCATACGCACATGGCCGATTGTTGAGTGAAACAGATGAACCAGAATTGGTTTGTAAAAATGGTGCAACTTCAGTGATGTGGAACTGGTTTGGTGTTTGTCCGTCAGATACACGACAAAGCACATTTTTTTGCAGAACATGCAAGCGGCCGTTGTTATCCGATTGTTCAGTCTGACGTCACTAGCCGTGTCTGGGTCTAAACTCCGCTGCAGGTCCATATATCAAACGATCACTATGGCATTACTGAGAGTTGAAAAACTGTCTAAAGTCTTTCATCTTTAATAAAATGATCAGCGTTCTGCTCTACCAGGTGTAACAATTGAGTTTAACATCCAGGCATCCATGAAAACGGAATTTATGACATTTAACGGAGTTAGAAGTTAGCAGGGAGTTAGCTCGCTAGCTTCTATCTAAATACAATATAGCATGTCCTGACTGCGGGGTTTTGGAAACAAATTAAAACGTACAGCTCTGTTATCACTTCCAGCATAAATGAAGACAGAAAACTAAACAGCAGTGACGTTTGTAGGGTTACTGAAGTTGAGCTACCTGGTATATAATGATGTGCTACGTGACCGCTAGCGACACAGCTATGTTAGCTTAATATAGAATAGAATAGAATAGAATAGAATAGAATAGAATAGAATAGCCTTTATTGTCATTGTACAGAGTACAACGAAATTGGAGTGCCACTCCCTTGGTGCAAGTTTCAATAATAAATATAAATGTAAAATATAAAAAGTACAAAAAAAAAACAATCGTAAGTACTCAAACAATAGTATGTACAATATATACAGGATAGCAGCATTAATATAATGACAGTATGAATAGCAGCATAATATAATGACAGTGACGGTATGGAATAGGTTCAATTGTTTTTGTGCTTATTTACTACGGTGATAGCTCTGGGAAAGAAGCTATCCCTGAATCTGTTTGTCCTGGTTTTATGTGACCTGTACCGTCGGCCTGACGGTAATAGTTCAAACAGTTGGTTGCTGGGGTGAGAGTGGTCCTTGATGATATTGCCAGCTCTGCTGAGGTACCGAGAGTTTGCAGTGACCTCCAGGCTGGGCAGAGAGCAGCCAGTGATCTTCTGGGCTGTGTTGATGACCCTCTGCAGTACTTTCCTGTCTGCAGCTGAGCACCCTGCATACCATGTTGTTATGCCGTACGTTAGGATGCTCTCTATGGTGGCTCTGTAAAATGTCACCAGCAGCCTCTCCTCCAGGTTGTTCCTCCTGAGCACTCTCAGAAAGTGGAGACGCTGCTGGGCCTTTTTAACCACCGCTGTAGTATTTGCAGTCCAGGAGAGGTCATCAGATATCTGCACGCCCAGAAACCTCATGGAGTGTACCCTCTCCACACAGCTCCCGTGAATGTAAAGTGGGGCCGGGTCTGCTCTGCCCTTCCTGAAGTCCAAGATAAGTTCTTTAGTTTTCGTGGTGTTCAGTTGGAGGTTGTTAACTGAACACCACTCAGTCAGTCTGTTGACCTCATCTCTGTAGTCCGACTCATCCCCCCTTGAGATGAGTCCAACCACTGTGGTGTCATCCGCGAACTTTATGATGGTGTTTGAGAGATGGGTAGGGGAGCAGTCGGATGTGTAGAGCGTAAACAGGAGGGGACTCAAAACACATCCTTGTGGAGACCCGGTGCTGAGTGTGATGGTGCTGGACCGGTGGGGGCCGAGTCTGACAGACTGTGGTCTATTTGTCAGGAAGTCCTTGATCCAGAGGCAGATGGGGGTGGAGAGTCCCAGGTGAGACAGTTTCTGGACCAGGATCTCCGGGATGATATGATTGAATGCTGAGCTGAAGTCCAGAAAGAGCATTCTCACATAGCTTCCTCGGTGCTCCAGGTGACTCAGCGCAGTGTGGAGCGCTATGGTGATAGCGTCCTCGGTGGAACGATTTGTCCTGTAGGCAAATTGGTGGGGGTCCAGAGTGGGAGGCAGACCGGCCCTGATGTGCTGACAGACCAGTCTCTCAAAGCACTTCATCACTACAGGCGTAAGTGCAACAGGCCTGTAGTCATTTGGGCTGTTATAAACAAGCTAACTTTTTTTTCCACTCGATAAGTTAACGTGAGTGTTGTCGGTGGTCAGGAACAAATGTAATCGCATGGCAGGATGCTGTAAAAGGACCAAACTTCAGCCAGGAGAACAACTGAGATAATCCATCCACAATACGAGGTTAGTCATTCATATACTGCTGCATGGGCTGGGCTGTAGTTTCATCCTAAGGTTTTAAAAACTGAGCTTAAATAAATGATTAGTGGTAATAAAAGCCGAGGGAGGTCAACGGTGATCACTGACTGTTTTAGGAGCTTTTTGAGATCAAATAGAAGAAAATACATAACATTAAACATGTTAACAACACAAAAGCCATATTAAACGCAGACTACTTTAGACCCGGAAGTAGGATTCGTCGCGTCATCACTGAACAACCGGATTGTCGTATTTGTCGGACTAAGATGCTCTTAAATCTGGGAGTAATCTGGGTCCTAAACTCCGTAAGCTTCAGGTCAAACGAACACTGCAGCATCACTGGGAGTTAAAAACTGTCTAAATTCTTTCATCTTTAATGAAACGATCAGCATTGCTGCTTAACCAGGTGAAACTATGAAGTTTAACTTCCAGGCATCCATGAAAACAAAATTTATTACATTTAACGGAGTTAGAAGTTAGCAGGAAGCTAGCGGAAGTTAGCTCGCTAGTTTCGCTAGTTACGTAAGCATGATATAGCATGTTCTGACTGAGAGATTTCTGGAAAAATTCAAACGTACAGCTCTGCTATCACGTCCAACATAAATGAAGACAGGAAACTAAACAGCAGTGACGTTTGTAGGGTTACTGAAGTTGGGCTAGCTGGTATATAATGATGTGCTACGTGATCGCTAGCGACACAGCTATGTTAGCATAACATAAACAGTGAAGCTGGAGGAGAACACTAACACTTTTCCACTTATAAAAGTTAACGTGAAGGTTCCTGATAGTTAGAAACAAATGCAGTCGCATGGCAGGGTGCTGTAAACGGACCAAACTTCAGTCAGGAGAACAACTGAGATAATCCATCCACAATACAAGGTTAGTCATTAATATACTGCAGCAACATGGGAATAGAGTAGAATTCATTCATTAATAAATCAATGGTACAGAAGTGGAGGAAGCAAGAAAAATGAGTTTAATAAAGTTTGATTCTGACTGCTTTGTTTCGCTTAATGTGCCTTATAATCCCGTGCACCTTATGGTCCGAAAAATGCGTACTGCACACTGCAGTTTAAGGTTGCAAAGCACCTCTTTTTAACTTCAGTGGATATTATACATGGTTATGCTCAGGATATGTCAGCCCATTTCTACTGGAAATGCCTTTTGGTTAAACGTTCAGCAAGGAATTTGCATTTGCACTGTTACATTTTTATAAAGCTTTAATGTACATAAAAACCAGCTTCGTGTTTAAGTGAAAATAAATGGAAGGTTGTCTTTTTGCGCTAGTAATGTTGTGGAGTTGTATTTTGTCTCGTTATTTATATCGTTATCGCAAATTTTCAAATATATATCGTGATAAATATTTTTGGCCATATCGCCCTGCTCTATTTTCAAGCATGAACTGCCTTTTTAAGGTCATGCCACAGCATCTCAATCAGATTCAGGTCACGACATTGACTAGGCCACTCCAAAGTCTTTATTTTATTTTTCTTAGGGCATTCAGACGTGGACTTGCTGGTGTGTTTTGGATCATTGTCCTGCTGCAGAACCCAAGTGACCTTCAGCTGGAGGTCACAAACAGATAGGCTGACATTCTCCTTCAGGATGGTTTGATAGACAGAATTCATGGTTGCGTTCATCACAGTACATGACATTCCTGTGTTAGTTTTACGTCAGATGTAACGGGACTCAAACCTTAAAAAAGGTTTAACTTGTTGTCTCATCAGTCCACAGAATATTTTCCCAGATGTCTTGGGGATCATCAAGATGTTTTTTGGCATATGTGAGAAGAGCCTTTGTGTTCCTTTTGGGCAGCATAGGTTTTGTCCTTGATCTCTCTATGGATGCCATTTTTGCTCAGTCTCTTTCTTATTGTTGAGTTGTGAACTCTGACCTTAACTGATGTAAAGGAGGCCTGCAATTCTTTAGATGTTGTTCTCTGGTCTTTTGTGACCTCCTGGATGAGTTGTCAATGTACTCTTGGAGTAATTTTGGTCGGCCAGCCACTCGTGGGAAGGTTAACCACTGTTCCAAGTTTCTTCCATTTGGGTATAATGGTGGTCTCACTGTGGTTTACTGGAGTCCCAAAGCCTTAGAAATGGCATTGTAACTCTTTCCAGGCTGATAGATGTCAGTGACTTTGTTTCTTAGGTGTTTTCTGTAGATGGTGACATGTTGTATTGCTTTTTGAGCTCTTTTAGCCTGCTTCGCTTTGACAGACAGCTTATATTTAAGTGATTTCAACAGGTCTGCCAGTAATCAGACCTGGGTGTGTTTAGTGATTACAGTAATTGTGGTTGAGCACAGTTCATGATTTAACAAAAGGGGCAATTACTTTTTCACACAGGACCAGGTAGGTTTGGATAACTGTTCTCCCTTAATCAATGAAATCATCATTTAAAAAACTGCATTTTGTATTTACTCAGGTTATCTTTGTCCAATATTAACATCTGTTTGATGATCTGAAACATAAGTGTGACAAATATCCAAAACAGTAGGGAAACAGCAAGGGGACAAACATTTTTTGACACTACTGTATCATGATTCAGTAGCCTGTAGAAGCACCTTTAGCAGCACTAACTTGAGCACTATTTATTTTCTGCATGATTTCTTATCAGTCTCTCGCATCATTTTGAATGCATTTTGGCCCGCTGTTCTTTGCATCATTGCTTCAGTTCATTGATGTTTGCAGGCATTTGTTTATGCACAGCTCTCTTAAAGTCCTGCCAGAGAATTTTGACTGCGCCATATCCATTTGGCCATTGATTCATTGATCATTGAGCCCAGTTTTAGCCTCACATTTGACACTAGAATACTTTGGTATACAGAGAAGTTCATGATTGACTCAATGAATATAAGGTGCCTATGGCTGAAAAGAAGCCCAAATCATAACTCCTCTACCACCGTGCCTGACATTTGGAATGAGGCGTTTGGGCCAATGTGCTGTTTCTGGTCTCATCTGCCCAAAGGAAACAGTTCTGGAATTTGTTTAGATGCAGCTTTGCAAACCTGAGCAATGCTGCCATGTTCTTTTTAGACAAAAGCTGAACATTGCAACGTCTGACCTTTGAATGAATTTGCTAAGATTTCCACTCCTGGGAAGACTGGCAACTGTCTTGAATGGTTTCCACTTGTAAATAATCTGTCTCACTCTAGAATGATGGGCTTCAAATTGTTCGCCAATGGCCTTGTAACCCTTCCAAGACTACTGGGCAGCAACAGTTACTTCTCTGAAATCACTGTCTTTCATCCTTGGCATTGTGTTAACACAAACCTGAATGCTCCAAAGCAGCAAACTGCCAAACATGCTGCTTTTATAGAAGTGCTCACACTTGCTGATTATCAGTTAAGCTGATGCTTAACTGTTGTTTAATAAATAATGATGTTATAATATGTCACATGTTGTTGGTCATGTGATGTTATATTAAACCCATTTTAAGACCTGCAGAGATTAGAATTTATGTACTTTCTTTTTACTATACCAGTAACTTGAGCAGATTTTGAACATTATTATTTGAGGCCTATTAATTACAGACATGACATTTTTGGCAGTTTTATTCTTTCACATGAGTTCATTCAGTATGGTGTGAAATAATGTCATCCTAAAAGATCTAACACCATCACCATATGTGCAGCTTTGTCTATGTATGTTGGTGTTTTTTGTTTACAATTGCATTCATATTTACACGATAAATTTTTTTAAACCCAAAGAAACAAAAGAATCCACGCAAATTTCACAGTGCGCTCCTATGTATTTGTTACTTAATCTGATTCCTATTAAAACAGCAGGTACAAGCAGCGGCATCGTGATTAGCTTGTTTAACAGGAACTCTTCTAAATGGACAGCAGAAAATTTAAATGGCAGCACACTGAGGTAAAACCTGCAGATCTGATTGCATGATTGCAGCCTGACTGTGTCACCATTCCTCATGCACTCATTCTTTCCATCAATCTACCCCTCTTCTTATTTGTGCTTAGTAAATAAATCTGATCTGGCATTTCTTCAGTTTATTAGCCAACACAGGCAGCCCTGTGATGCAGAGATGCTGACTACAGCACATCTCTGTGCAGAGCCACAAGATTTAATGCATACAAGATGTCTGAGGTGACTGTGTACACATACAGCAAACCTAAAAGCTAACAGTCTAACAGTATCAGTGAGGAGGTGTTTTCCTGCCCGATAGTTTAAGTGGAAGCTTCTTTCCATTTTAAGTAATTGAACCTTTTTATCAAGTTAACCGTTTCTCTCAAATTCTTTAATGTCTCACAGTGAAATGTATTGAAAATATATTTCAGGTCGTCTTTCTTTTGAACTTAAACCGGCAGATTGGAACAGCGAATAGAAACAGATTTCTCTGTGCTCTTTACTGACTCAACCACCTGAATAAATAAACACTCATTATCCTTTAATTGTCCTCTCCTGAGTAATTTATTGGCTGACCAACCTAGAAATGCATCTCAATCCATATTAATGTTTTCAGCCGTACTTTACATTCCTGAATGGAATCTTTAATGCGGCATCTGTTTTTCTTTTTTTTTCTTTTCGTTTTGTTTTATTTTTTTAATCTGCAGTAGTCAATATTTTTGTATTACCAATGACTCAGATGACCAACCTTAAAGTGACAGTTGTGACACATACTGAAACACCCACAGATAAATCGCCAAACTCTGCGCTTCTCCTCGGTGCTTTAGAGTCTTTTAGCTCATTATTTTGGTCCCATGGCCTGAAGCTTTGCTGGTCTGGTCCACTCTCATCGATACAGTTTCCAGTGGAAAAATTGCTAAGGCCTGACTGTAATGTACCTGACCCAACAGCTATAACACCCAGAGTGATTATCCGGTAAACATGGAGCTTAAAGCAGTTGAAAAACCAGATATTTCCCTCAAGAGTTGATGAAATCCAAACAAAGATGAAAATTGTAGTATTAAAGCTGCAGACCAGCAAACTGCCAAAGCGTTTGATTTATAGAGGTGCTCATACTTACTGATGATCAGTTATTCAAATGTTTATGATTAGGATTGCCTGGGTACAACCCTCTGAATTACCCTCTTAATTTCTGTTGAAACAGTAAGGGTGCATTTGGGTATTAACAGGAGTGTATAAAGTCCGTTCTTTTTCACAGGACTGTAAAATGCTTCCACTATCAGCTGCCCAGGCGAGCATAGGGTGTATATGCTAATCATCTTGTTCCACTTCATAGGTGATGAAAAAAAATCAGTTAAAACAGACTATCTGAAAAAAAAACAGTCAGAAACTCGTTTTTTTTTTTTTCAGAAAGCGTTTGCTAAATTTATCGTGCTGTTCCCTCTTGAACCCTCACTATCATAGTTTTAACCCAAACTATCTACAACCATTAACCTGCCTTTTAAACATCCATTTAATAAAATGTTCTCCTTAAGTGCATTAGCTATGAAATAAATAGTTGAAGTAGCTACGGTTGATAGTTGGCCACATAGCTGCAGACACTGAAGAGCCTCGTGTCATGTTTCTCCGTATTTTTCAAGGTTAGAACATTTACTGTACTCGGGCACAGCCTGTATTTTACTGGCTACACAGCAGCGCAGCCTCAGGCACTGTCAAACTCTGGCCTGCGATCACCTTACCACCACTTGTCTCATAGAGACTGGAAATCCCAATTTGACCCATTGCTTAAGGGCAGCCTGGAGTATCCATGTGTGGTTTGACAGAGAGGCTCAGTTCTGTGAGCAGCATTGACTTTACTGCAGCAGACAGAGTATAGCCCCGAGTGTGTAGTTGACCTATACACTCTATAAAATGCATCATTTTTACTGTCTACATTGCAGTTGACTTGAGGATGTTGCAAGCTCACAAAAAGATTTGAGGATGTTGATGATGATGACGGCGCCAATAAATATCATGTGCTTGAGATGGAAAGTGTCGGCTCACTGCTGAAGTAATCGCACTCCTCACGTCTCAGCTCCTGCTGAGTGCGAGAATCCTAAATCTTAAATCCCCTGAGGCAGAAGAGCCCACATGATGCGCTTGTTCAGTATTCATACTGTATTCAGAAGCCTCTCACCAAAGTCAGGTGAGCAGGAGGAGATAGCAATTCGTATCCTCCCTGTGGGGCTCCGCTCTTCCTCCGAGCCGGAGGTCCCAGGTTGTTTCCTCTTCCTCACCTGCAGATGGTGGTGTCACATCCCTGAATGTCTCCTCAAATGAGGTGATCTGTACTGGAGTCAGCAAGTCAGCAAACCTCTCTGCTCATAAAGCTGTTCCCAGCTGTATTTTGACATTCATTTTGGATCCTTTGAGGTCACATATATTAGGCTTTACTGATAGTAATGAACCCACTGAGAATACCCTCTCTGCAGTCCCTACAACTATGAGGAGATGTAACTTATTACTTTTAACTTTTGGGTTTTACTGCATGCAAATCATAAAAGCGCTGACGCTAACCGGCCTGATATCAGCCTAGCAGTAAACTGCAACCAGTCATATTTGGCTAAAGTAACTAAGCACTTAGATGTTAAAGGGCCAATAGTTCCCTTTAAGAGAGAGTGAACATTGTACTTTACATCTGTTAGGTGACAGAAATATGACCCAAATTCATATTTTCTGTTGGATATGTAAACAATATTTTCTATAAGGTAAAGTGATTTCTCAAAAGCAATGCAACTTAAAGTTGAGCAACCACTTTAAGACATTAGAAAATACATTATATAACACTGTCACAGATTTAACACTGTCTGTGGAGCTGGATTTAAGAAAAGAGTGTTTAGACTTCAACTTTTTGGAGCATATGTAGTGCCATCTTGTGCAAGTACATGATGGTTTGTTTGGTTGCCCAATAATCATACGTTAGTTCAATTTAGCTAACTAGTAACAGTATATCAGTAGTTGGAAAATAGCCAAACTGAAACTAAAGAACCGTCTAAAGGGCATGTGCACTATCCACGTAATCTCCCTCTTAAGTAGCAAGTGGTTCTTCATCGCTAACTAGCTGCACTGAAAGGAAGATTCCACTAGCTAGCTGCAATGCTAAGGTTTGTAGCAAGCAGTTTATAAATGACAACTATGTGGAGGAAAAGGTCTTTGAGTAAGGTGCACTGATACCAACAATCTGAATACTAATTCTGGCCGCTGCATATTTGATTTTTCCTGTATTAAAGTCGGTTGAACAGAGCGTGTCAACCAGATTGCTAGCAAAGAATTAGCTGAGGATGAGCAGTAAGCTTGACAGGTGCACAAGATCTGACCAGCACTATTTTATTTTTGTTTAATTTTGAAGTTTTCTTTTTAATTCAGTTTAGTTTGAGTTGGTTTTCTGACTTTTCCTCTGTGTTAGTTTTAGTTAACGATTTTAACCCACTCTATAGTCGACATTGGGTACAAATGTGTTTTAAAAACAAAAAACAAACAAAAAAAAACATTTCCTCAGAATTCCTTAAAAAATGGGATGGATAATGGAGCAACTGGAAAATATAATGCTTCCAGCTATAATTGCAGGCAGGCATGGAAATGGATTAGAAACTGTTAACTAAACTGAAATTCAAAGGCCAATAAAAGACTATATTTAACAACAATTGCATTAGCATAACTAAAATCCCAGATGATATCTCTCATATCAATATATCACCCGGCTCTAATGCATGGAAGTAATAAATTAACTGCAGGAAAGTCCCAGAAGAAGCGGAAAAGGGGAACTCAGAAGTTGATGCTGCTGAAGTTGCTCCAAATCAATTTTTTTTCTTTACTTTGAAGAGATCAGAGACCACATACTGTATGCTACACTGTGTAATTGCAATTTGGTGGAGCTACAAAAAATGGGCCACTGTGAATCTTCTCAAATCTTTTTCTGAAGCACCAACCTTCATATGCACCATAAATCCACATGAAATAGCCCATAGGTGTCAGAGCGAAGAGAGATGAATGGCTCAGGAACACATTCTGATTACCATCTGTCTTTCCACGATCATCACCAGCACCGCGGGCTGACAAGTCGTTCTTTAAGACCGTGTTTACTCTGTGCGGTCCCAGTGTGCGTGCATACACACACATACAGAATGTGAATCTTCCAACATGCATTATAGATCTGAGATCACAACTCCAGCAAATCCCAGCTGTGATTAAAAAGAAGCTGTGTTGTTTTATCAGCCCTCTCCGCTTCCCTTATCAGCTCATTTGCATAATTAACAGGGGCTAACGTCGTCCTCGCGAGCAAACCGCCACAGTGATTTCTCCAGCCTGGAATTCTGTCCTACTTCATAGCGTCACAGCAATCCTTTTTTCTCACAACAATTACATGGTTATACCTTTTAAACACCGTAACACTGTAAATGTGATTTTGTGTTGTGTTTTGGCTGCTTTTGTTCTTACTTTTTTTGTGAACAAACATTTATTCGCCTCGACATTCAACTCGTATAGCAAAATGTTGCGCTGTCAAGTTCGCTGTCACATTGTTTGAAGGCACGGCTCTCAATCGGCATCCTTAGGGACAGTGTGAACATGCGACGCAGCCCACAAGCATTTGAGCTCGGATAGCGATGCAGAATGAGCTCAACTTTTTCTGGTGTCGAGAAATGTGTCTCACTTGTCAGAGCAACAGTCAGCAAGGCATTTTATGTTCCAAGGGGAAGCTCCTACAATATTAGAAGCAGATGAAAAGCAATGAAAAGATGGTCCCCTTTGATCAAACACTTGGCGATGTTTGGGTAGGAAGAATCCCGTTTTCAGACCTTTGTTAGAGCCAGGCTCAGTGAGGGGCAGCCATTTTCCAACACCGGCTGGTGAGGGGAAAGAGATGACAGAAGAGAGGAGGAAAGAGACAGATGACAAAGGAACAGGACTAAACACAAACCGTGGGATTTATTTCATCGTATTTCCTGTCACTTGATTCTCTGGGTTTTGCTTGTTGTAAGGCTAATTTTAGGAGCTGTGTTTACATGACTAATGCCTTGCCAGTATTTACAGATTATTGTTTGTTTCTTTGTTTTTTAAATGCCAGCTGCCAGTGCTACATTTAATAGAATAACTGTTAACTTACACTAACTGGACCTTTTGTTAGGTACAACTCGCATGATGTTGGACCCCCTTTTTGCCTTCAAAACTGCCATAATTCTTCTTTGCACAGATTCAACAAGGTGCTGGAAACATTGCTCAGATTTTGTTCCATATTGACATTAAAGCATCACACAATTGCTTCAGATTGGTAAGAAATTACTTCCCAAACACCATTACAATGCAAAGCAAGGCAGGGTGTTTCAGACCATGTTGTTTGCTCCAAATTCTGACCCCAGAAAACAAGATCTTTCAGCAAAAGTCCAGAATCATCAGACCAAGCAATGATGTTTCCAGTCTTCTAGCATCTGAATGGCAGCCACAGTTTCCTGTTCGTAGCTGACAGGAATAGCAAGCCTTTGTGGTCTCCTGCTGCTGTAGCTCATCTGCTTCAAGTTTCAAAGATGCTCGGCTGCATAACAACACAGAGTACAGCTGCTCGATGGATATTTTCTCTTTTTCAACCCATTCTCTGAAAACTATGGAGACGGTTGTCTGGGAAAGTTCCAGTAGATCAGGAGTTTCCAAAATACTCAGACCATCCTGCGCCATGTTCAGTATCATTTCTACATGCCTTAATACATGCCTAAACAAGCTGCTACTACGTGATTGGTTGATTGTATATATCTGTGTGTTAATGCGCAGTTAAACAGGTGTTTCTAATAAGTTAGCCTGTGATTGTACGTCATAAACACTCAAAGTTTCTCATATACTTGAAAAGTAACAATAATAGCAGCTGCAAGGTTCCCTAGTTGTGGTGCGAGCCAGAACAACCTCTATTAGTGCAGAATATGTCTGCTAATTCGCTACAGACTATATCTTCATCTTTCATGTACAGAAACGTTGATTGATCTCAGAATTGCTTGATTGACTGACACGCACTTGATGTAAATGTTTGTAATTTCAGTGACCCTTTGGTCTCGTTATAAATTTCTTTACATTTTTTTTAACTGTTGCATGTTGCGCACCAAAATAAAGCCTCAGTAGGTGCAAATCCTTATTTCATAGGGCAAGTGAGAGGCCAAGAGAATTATGTAATTTAATTTAACATGTCGTGTTTTATGTAAGTGCCGCTTTTTTTCCATTTAATTACTGTAGAAAAATGCTCTCGCTTGAACAGATCATGAGGCAGGGTGAAGGTTAAAGCTTCCACACAGCTCTAGCTCACCCACTGTTGCCTGATCAGACCTCTTCTAAACATGGATCCGGGGTGGGCATGAGTGACAGCTCCTTGAAATGCACCTGTAAGGATGGGACAGGTTACATCACCGTAATTGTTATAAGGCCATACACTCAGACGACATCACATCTTTTTAAACGCTGCTCTGCCAAACCTGACCCGAGGTTCACAGTAATTGAAGACACCTGTGCACACAGTGGCTTTAAGCACGCCACTCCAAAGGAGTAAATCACAAGGCATCAAATAACTGCTGCTGGATCCCGGCTTGTTGGTAAATGAGCCTCTTCATAGCAGGCGTTTAGACGTGTCATAGTAGGAAAAGCGCAGGTGTAAATAATCCCGTTTTTGTCCCACTAAACCACAGCAGCGTGACCGTGAGCCAGCAAATGGCACTCAGCCATTGTTAATTTTATCATTTACACCTGCTGTTACAAGTCAAAACGTATTCTGTGACCGTTACGTAAGAGTGCAGTCACTCGGTGTTGGGCCATTATGCTCTTCCCTCTGTCACTGCCACTCTTTTTTATGTTTAAACTATCATTTTAGACCCATTTGGCTTCTTTCCATATCTGCACGTCCCAGATTAGACGTCGCTCATGAATTTAACACAAAGCATTTAGAGCACACAAACTGGACATTATCCTCCTCGGCAAGGTTTCGCTATGTTCTTCAGGCCCTGCTTTGATCAGACATCAGCCTCCGAAGGAAAGTCCAATTAGGAAACATTACTTTTCAGCCCTCTATGTTTTTATGTAATCAGTTTTAGCAGACTCCACGCAAACCTGCCTGAGTGTGTGTGTGTACATATTTAGGAGTGGGCCATGGATTTAATATAAACGGGCACGTGAAGGTCGGCTGATGTAGCACAGCCCCTGTGAGCGTTGTGATTTTAACACTGAGACTGTTGGAAAAATGCTGTGAGGAAGGTGACTTGTGCTGCTGCGTGATGAGCAAACTGACGCTGCCTTTGGTTTTTTTTTTCCCCTCTGCTCTAAAATGCTGTCTGTTTCTCTTTCACTAAAACACACAAAACGCACTCTCTGTCTGCATCGTGTGCGCTCTCTCACACCTACACTCCTAATATACTTCTCTCTTTCTGTCTGTGCAGGCTCGCTGACAGTGTCCATCACCGACATGCGTGCTCCAGTGGTGGGGGGCTCCGGGGGGGTCTACGCTCTGTGCTCAGCGCATCTGGCCAATGTCGTCATGGTAACTGCAATCATCATCATCATCGTCGCTTCCATTGTTATGTCTGAAAACGTTTTTTGGTAGGGACAAAATGTCAGAACAGACCAACAGCGTGGACTTCACTGTTTTGTTTGTTTGTTTTTACTTTACTAGCCCATGAACAAGGGTATGATTCTTCTCTAATTAAATGGAATTTCAACGTATTTTACTTGAAATTACATTCTAATCATATTTATCTTGACTTACTTAAAGGTAGGTACACTAGAATAAGGAGGTAACAAGTCTGTTTTTTACAGGAAACAAAGGAATAATTATACTGTAAAGTTAAGTCGCGTGTAAGGAATTTTAAGTAGTGCGTAATTAAGGAATGGAGACACAAATTGTTCTGTAAGTGATTTGCAGTACTGCATCATTTCCTGGTAATTTACTGGAAAGACAAACAATATTTCCCAAACTTACGTTGTACTTTTCAGGGAGTGGGCTCTCTAATATAGTGGCTCAACCTTGCCTAACTTCCAGATATT
Organism: Diplotaxodon limnothrissa; assembly: GCF_057381915.1. Lineage (NCBI taxonomy): Eukaryota > Metazoa > Chordata > Actinopteri > Cichliformes > Cichlidae > Diplotaxodon > Diplotaxodon limnothrissa. The sequence goes on along the minus strand of NC_140603.1, from coordinate 13,826,207 downwards.
TTACAGGAAAGGAGACACAATGTGCTTCAAATTATTTACAGTATAATTTGTGTTTGCATTCCTGTAAAATACCTGTAAGTGGAAACATTAAGAAATGCTTAAAATCACAAACTTGTGCAGCTTTTAAAATTATTTACAGTATTATTTCTCTTCTTTCTTGTAAAATACCCAGAAGTTAGAGGTACACTAGAATAAGTGAGTAACAAGTTGTGTTTTAGTGAAAACAAGGAAATAAGTAGTAATAATAAGTATAAAGGTAATTTGAAGTAGTGTCTAAGTATTTGTAGGTAAATGTAGTTTTATTTATTTTAAGTTGTGTGTAAAGAATTTAGCAAACCACATTTAGACTGGAAAGAAGAGAGAAATAAATGATATTGTAAGTAACTATACTGTAAAATTCCTTGAAAGTTAGGCAAAGTTAAGCCACTCTATATTATGTCCTGTGCCTCGAAATGTACAGTGTTACAACTTAAGATGAGGAAATATCCTTTGTTTTTCCACTAAATTATCCAATACTTAAAATTACTCATGGACTATGTAAAATTAATTAGACACTAGTTAAATTTACTTACAGTATAATTACTTTGTTGTTTCCTATAAAACCTGACCTGTTACCTGCTAGTGTACCCACCTTTAAGTATTTGTAGGTAAACATATCTACATTTTAATTAAAAAAAGATGAAATCCCGTGTATTTACAAGGAAATTACGACATTAATCAGGAAAAACTACTGGTTGTAAAGTGTACCCAGTAGTTTTTCTGCTGCACGTGATCCACGTGTACACACGAGCACACAATATTCGTTATCTGTTATCATCTTATTAACAAAATAAGGTTAATTCTTTAGGTTGTATAAGGCTGGTGTACTTCAGACACTAGACCCTTCCTTTTTTCTTTTTTGTCATCTGTATTATTAACTCTCAAGTGAGCAAGTATTTTACTGTTTTTATTTGTGTCCGCTGAAGAAACAGGAAGTGAATTCCCACAATGCTGCTTTGAGAGCCTTCTTTCTTTTCCCCAGCATTCAATTATGTGTATTTGGCACAAGGCGGCTTCTTCATGCTCCTCTAAACTCAAGGCGGTGTTACATCTGACGACTGGCTTTAACTAATCGCTGTTGACTGTGGGCAGCGAGGACGCCAGCAGAAATGGAAATTAAAACGTGCTGACGGGCCCAAAGCAAAGCCTCTGTAACTGTAACTGTGTGCTCACAGCAGCTTACAGTTTGTTTGGTTTGTTGTTGGGAAATCCTTTAAGGCGCCTCTTAGTTCTGCACTGATGAGTTTTTGTCTAGTTTGGTGGGGAGAGGTTAAGAAATTCTGAAACCTTTTCCGATCTTGACTTTTTAAATTTCAAGAAACCAAGACATTTTCAGGTTCAGAAAGGTTTCAGGCTCTGTACCTCACTGCCTAGAAGACGTACAGCTCTGGATAAAATCTTTGCAATCTGTCTTGGAGCCACATTAAACTTTCTTCTTATAGTTAGTGAGCAACTCTTAAGTTTTGTCTCTCTCCATTTCAGCCCCCTGAGTATTATAACACGACCTGTAACAGACAAAATGCAGTGGCCGTGCTCCGGCTACAGATTGCTCTTCACCTCCTACAAGAGTGGAAGCATCAAAGCGAAATGTGTCCCATCAGACAGAAGCAACATCACATCACTCCCAGCTCAGACCTCCTCTCCCGCTCTGCTGTGCTGACCTCTCCCCTCCTCGACATTAATCATTTATATTTTTAAAAAAAACCTGCTTTAACTTTACCTGCATTCCTGCTCTTGGCTTGTTTTAAACCTACGGTCACAGCAGGTTTTATTTATACACCCCTCCTGAATTTTACATGGTATTCTCCATTTATTTTTGTGCCGTGAGAGAAAAAGAGAAGCGCTGGGTCATATTCCCAACAGCTGGGGACCTGAGGAAGGATGGGACTGGTGCAATTATTCATCCTGGAAAGTAAATGTGTTATTCTAAGACAGGATGCCATTGTTCTTTCCCCCCGCAGGGATTTACAAAGGCTACTTATTGGTCCATTCTGCCATTCCCTTAAATTATCTTCGTCCTAATTAATAGAGTGCAACTGGATTGGAACCAGTAAGTGGAGAGCAGCCAGGTGCATAATCGCGCCTCTGTCTCGTGTAAGCGCCGCCGCTTCTCTCTGTCGTGGATGTGGATTGTCTTTCTTCATAGGCTAAATATGGCCTGAGGAGAGAAAGCGAGGTGTTCCCTGACGGGCTGTTATAACATGGTCAGATATTCCGTGGTTGTTTGTGCTGACAGGACACTTCTGTGTTGCAGAACTGGGCCGGGATGCGCTGTCCATACAAGCTGCTCCGCATGATCCTGGCGCTAGTTTGCAGTAAGTTTTCTAGATTTTACTCTCGTTTCTATTTCTGCTCTTTTTCAGCATATGTTTAACGTAAGCAGACATGCTGACACTTCAGTATAGCTCATACATGTTCTGAGTGGGGTTAAAAACACGTAAGGCCGATCAACATATGTGCCGCTTAAGCTATCATCCATAGTGGCTCAGAGCGAGAGGCTCCCTGGTTGAACATGCTGCTTTGTTTTCGTAGCATTTGAGTCATACTACTTGTCCCTTTTCTCCACACGAGGGCCGATACACTCTGACTTTCATTAGTGAGCAATATGTTCCCTCCATCTGTCCGAAGCCTGCCGCCCCCGAACCGAGAGAGCGGCGAGTCTCTGCTGGAATTTCATATTTCTCCTCAGTGTTTTCCAAACAGGGGACAGATATTTCAAAATAAAACGCGACAAGTTATTTGTGTGTGCAGCTGTGAAAACCAAATTATAATTTGCTCTGTGTTTATAGGATCAGTGCTGAGTGTTTGTTCAGCTAAAGAGACTTTGGAATAGCCCCAACGACCACAGGCGAATAATATTTTGAAAGCAATTTTTTCGAATAAAGTTCCATTTAAATCCTCCCGAGACCTTTGTCTGCAGAAGCAGACTTTGATAAAACACTTTAGCACAATCCCCCACACAGATCATCTTTAAGCAGTCACATTAGCCCAGCTCAGACCTAGCGTCTGATCTTTATATGATGCAAAGTGAGTGATGCACGTGGCGTCTTGTGCTTAAGGACAATAAAAAGTTCTTCTTTCAGAATCTGTGTGTGGAAATCTGAATAGACTTAAAGTTACAGATCCCTGAAAGATTTGGCATTAAAACACTCAAACATAATGAATAATTTTCAGAGTTTCATATATTTACCAACCACTTTGTGAACACTACCTGCCACAGTTCAAACTGAGCATCAGAATGAGGATAAAAAGGTGATTTAAGCGACTTTGACTGTGGTTGTTGGTGCCAGACGGGCTGGTCTGAGTATTTCAGAAACTGCTGATCTGCAGGGATTTTCCCCACACAGCCATCTCTAGTATTTACAAGAAAGGTCTGAAAAAGAGAAACTAGACATTTCTCTCACTGCTCTGGGTCACAATGCTTTGTTGATGCCACATTAGTTGGACAACTTCAAACTGATAGTAAGATAACAGTAACTCAAATAACAGCCTCCAACGTCTAAGGAGTGCAGGTGGAGCTTCTGTCAGCTAAAAAATTGTATGATTTGAAAAAAACATTGTGGTGTGACAAGTCTTGATTTCTACTGCACCATTTGGATGGTAGACTTTGACCCCCTTAGTACCTGCTGAGTATTGTTTTAACGCCACAGCCAACTTCAGCAGGAGGCTGGTATCATGGATGTGCAGCTGGCAAATGTGCAGTGACTCCGTGATGCTGTCACATCAATGTGGACCAAAATTTCTGAGGAATGTTTGCAACCTCTTGTTGAATCTATGCCATGAAGTGTTGTAGCAGATCTGAAAGTACAACCCAGTCCTAGCAGACTAGTAGAATGCCCGGTCATATAAATGCTATCATGTCAAACTCAGGATGTTACTGGTCCCACCTAAGAAATGCTCATTAAATGACTTCCTTTTTTGACTTTGAATTGTTGTTGTTTTTTAAACATCTTTTATGAATTGAATAAATTAGATATAATGTGTTATTCAGTGTTGCTGATAGCTGGAGTTTGTGACCTTTGAAAAGAGCCAGGCCAGCTGTTTCCCTCATGTTTCCAGTCTTTTTGCTTAGATAAGCTCATCAGCTGCTGCCTGCACCTTGCATATTTATCAACAGATCAATCAGAGACTGGTATCAGTCTTCCCATCTAACTCGCTCTCCTTCACAAGTATGTTTCCCAAAATGTGGACTTTGATGTGGAGATGATTTCCTCACAGCTGCAGTAATGAGCAGACACCGATGTGACAAATATGTCTTCTCCCCTCTTCCCTCTGCAGTGAGTTCAGAGGTGGGTCGTGCAGTCTGGCTCCGTTTCTCGCCGCCGTTGCCCTCCTCCGGACCGCAGCCCAGCTTTATGGCACACCTGTCGGGGGCTGTGGTCGGCATCAGCATGGGCCTGCTGATCCTGCGCAGCTACGAGGAGAGTCTGCAGAAACAGTGCTCCTGGTGGGTCATCGTCTTCTCCTTCATCACCTTCCTTCTCTTCGCCATCTTTTGGAACATCTTTGCATATGAGCTCCTGGGGGTACAGATACCACCTCCCCCCTGATGATGGGCCCCACCCTCCCCCCTGCGGTCATATACACGGTGACTTCAGAGGTTCCCCTTCGACCATAGTTAACTTTACATTTCCTCTCAAGTTCGACCCAAATGAAATCATCTAAACTAAAAATCGACCAAGAATCCTTTTTACAAATACTTTGCAAATCAAAGAAATATGTCTCTTTTATTAAAGAGGGATTACAGTAGCAAGACGTACAGGTGAAAGGTCCTCAGATCCATTTTGAGGAGCCTAATATCATTTTTATATATATATATATATATATATAAATATATATACGAAAAAAGCTCATCCACATTACCAGCACTAACCTTTCAATGAGCATTTAACCATTGTGCTCTTTTACTATCAGAAGCTTTTTTTTTGAAAAGCAGTTTTCGTCACTTATTTCTTTGAGTGCATCTCTCATTCATGTAAAAACCAAATTAGAAGAATCTGAGCTCATGACATGTGCCTGGGGCGGAAAGGAAGATGAATTAAAAAAGGATGAGAGGTGAGAGATCGGGATCAGCCGCAGCAGTGACGCTTTAAGCTAATAAGGTGTCGGTGTTTTTCGCTTAGAAACGCCTCAATCTGTGCCACAAATCAGACCCGCCAGAGAGGATTTTAGGAGAAATTTCAGGAAATGCTTGTTTTGTTTTTTCTTTTGTTTTTTAAAGGCAGCAATAAAAGCCCACAAAAGCAGTTAAATCTAAGCGTCAAGATAATGTTTTCGTTTCATTTTCAGCTGAGAAATGTTACAACTAGCAGAGCTTTTCCCTCGAACTGAGCTGCCATGTAGGACAAAAAGAAACCAGTTAAAAGTGATGAAAGAAATTTGTTACAGGAAGAAAGAAAAAAGGAAGGAGGAGGTTTTAGATTCATGATTTCTTACCTAACGTCTGTCATTTTCAAGGTTAGAAAAATTTCTGTCATTTTTCGCTTCACGGAATCCTAAAAACAAAGACGGACGTCACTATTTCTGTATTATTTCCTTGCTAATATACCTACACTGTGGATACAAAAACACACAATGACATCAACACGTGGAGGTGGGAGATTAAAGTGACCGCGTGACAGGAAGGGAAAGAAAAAGATGAGAAAACGAGAGCTGAAGTTTCCTGGATGGTCATCACTTCGGCGAGCGAACTCGGACTTCAGCCACCAACTTGCTAAACGCACCATGTAAAATATGCCATGTCATGCTCTGTGGCGCTCAGCGAGACAAAGACACACACACACACAAACACACAATCTTCTCCTCTTTGTCTTTGAGAGTAGCCGCGGCCTGATTCTGCAGGTCATTGTGGGCAAACTGAGGAGAAAAACAACACAAACACACACACTGGCCTGTTCTCGCTGACAAACTGAACTGGGGAGGGCACGAATGTGTCATCACCTGACCTCTGACCTTTGTTTCCCAGAGGGCATTGGGGTCTCTATGTCAGGCCCGGTCGATACCTCAGTTTCTCATTCTTAGGGACTGTATACATTTGTAAAGGAATGTACCTATAAAGAAAAAAAAGTGTTATAAGTTGTCCCCGTTTTTCATTTGATCGTGGATGTGTATATTGTATGTTCATAACCAAGAGTATATTTATTTGTATTTTCCCCCCTCTTTAAAGGGGAAAAGAGAAAAATGGTGCAAACAAAACTAATGCTATGATTGTTGTCCTTCTGATGACTCCTGTATGGCTTTGATCCTCTGAAACACAGAGAGGCAGAATCCCCCGGGTTTGTTAGGCGACCACCAACAAGTCGAGCTCACCTGGTTTTATAAATCTTCAGTGCTTTACAAAATAAGCCATAGAAAGAACTAAAAGGAGACGGCAGAAGTAGAGGAAGAAAAAAAACGAGAGAAAAAAAACACATTTGTTGGTTTGAAATGCGCTGACTGGTAGCTTCTGTTTAGACTTCATGGTTGTGTGTGTGTGTGTGTGTGTGTGTGTGTGTGTGTGTGTGTGTGTGTGTGTGTGTGTGTGTGAGAGAGAGGGAGAGTGATGAAAAATGATATCCTCTTTGTGAATATTCAGCAGGTGAAATGAAAAGAAGACACTCCTGTGATACCTTGGACTGTTTGAGATATTTTCATGTAGCTAGACTCATTTTCTTTTTCCTTTTTATTTATGACTTGTTCGCCAATTCGTTTGCAGCCAATGCAGCTTAATTCTGCAAGTGCCCACATCTCCCAGACTCTCTTCCCCCTGCGGCGTGCGGACGCTTCTCCGTAGTTCCTCTTCTGCAAATAACAAATTATGGACAGGGCTCCTGTCATATATTTTATCTTCTGAGTGATTCTGGCTTTTTGGAAAGTGGAGGCAAGGATGGCAATTATATTTACTCAATGCTACGTTCCATTTTTCAGTCTTTCAATCAATAATTCATTTGGATGTCCACTGGCTGCCTGAGGGAGGAAAAATTTTTTTTTAGCATTTGCCAGTCTTGCCGTCCTCAGCGTTTGCTTCCACATGAAACTGTCAGTAGTGACAGAGGACTCCATGTTAAATGAGGGAATGGGTGTTAAATAGCCATAATAAGCCATTTTCAGATACATTTAAACAAGACAAGGTCAGCCAGTAGTTGATAGCGATGTATCCCTGATGGAAACTCTTGTGTTGACTAGGAAATATTACTGCTTGAGATAGCAAAGATGTGTTGATGAATAATGCATACATACCCTGTTAGCCTATAATGAAGATAAAGCGGATGCCTGAGAGGAGGTTAATGTGCCTCTTTAACTTAAGATTCATAGGAACCCGAAAGGGTTGTAAAAAGGGCTAGTCAATGGCTATGTTTTTGTAGAACACGTCAACTGTGAATATAACCACTCCCAGAACTAGATGCAGGAACAAAGAAGTGAAAGGCTGTACAAAGTGAAACGGCTAGTGTTTGAATTTATTTATTTTAAGAGCAAAGCGTTCGATAGCATTGGCAGGAAAAGAAAAAACCAAGTAGGAGAGAAGTTTTTAGGATTAATTTACCAGTTTCCTGTAAGCCAACTCTCCTGGCCCCTGAGCCTGAGCCAACCGCAGCAACAACACACCTGGATTCGCCTCCTTAGATGCCCCTGCTTTACATCCTCCAGCTCATCTTAAAGGAGAGGACACTCTAGCTCTGACAGCATGTGACAGTTTGTGAGAGACACCTGAAGCTTCCCCCATCCTGACCCCCCTCCCTGTGCAGAGTAGGGCTGATACATGGTTGCTACGACGACGAGAGCCCGAAGCCAGACCCTAAACAGGATGTCTTCCTTTAATAAGTGGATCTGACAAGGCGGCATGATGTTAATTTAATTGCTGTCGTTAGGTGACGTAGTTGTTTTTGACAGTCGACAGGAAGTCTCTGTGAGGGATGGCGCGAGCAGCCAATAATCCATCACTACAGATGATCCACGTCCTCCCCCGAATTGTCTCAAAATGGTCACGATGACTGCGTTATGAGATCAGGCTAAAAGTTTCTACTCGCCTCATTCAAAATGCAACTTTATAGCTTCATACTCGACACTGGCTGTTTCTGACTTCTTGGTTTTTGTCACATGTGTTTTGTTTCTTGTTTTTGCACTTCTTATAATGTACTTAACTGACACGTTGCTGTGTGCCATAGTCTCATTTGACATAATCATTCTTCTGAAGCTTTTTTCCTTTAACCTTCTTATGCCAATCCATCGTGCTGTACGCCCAATGCCTTGTTACATATATGAGCTCAAAGCAAAGCACCAGGCAGAAAGGCTGCTTCGCCGACAGCCATCTACACGACGATGCAGAGAATCCATAAGAGACGGAAACCACAGTGCAAATATCCGTGTGTCCAGTAGCTCCTCTGAACTGCTGTGTGCCACAACAGGCCGGCCAGGTCGCCTTTTCTGTGTGTTTAGTTCTGCTTAGATATAGCACTGTAGCTGATCTACAAACAAGAGTGAGTGGACATTTATATTTAAACCCTTAGGAGACTTAGTAAAGGTTCTTAAAGGGCCCCAGAAGATATTTAGTTTGGATTTCTCACATTAATCTCAATATTGATACAAAAGAAAATGATAGTCAGCGCCCACCTAGCTGCTAAAATTTAAGATACACTTGCAAACCACACAGTCATTAGTGAAGTCTGTCTTAGAGTACAGATGGAACAAAAGGTGGAGAGGAGGGAACACTGCTGAAACCTCATTTTCTAGCTTTAGTATGATCGCAAATGCTGAGCCACACGATATCATGCAAACATGTCATTTCATAAAGCAAGAGTTGAACCCCTCCCACAGTTTAGGATGACAAAAGTCGTACCTGTGCTGCTCTGGTAGTTTCTCATGAGCTGCTTACTCGTATCTATAAAATGGTGCCAAGCTTACGAGGTTCAGCCTCTCAGACCCAGACAAGAGGTTGTACCAACACAGCGTTTACAAAAAGAACAAGCAAGAAGAAGCTATTTTTTTTCCTCTCTGTCAAGAGGAAATTGAAGGACAGCTAAATTTACCTATGGATAATTTATATCAAAGTCCTCATTAATGATTTCACAATCTATTGTACTTTTTAAATGTTCTGAACGGAACCATTTTCTATTGTGTATATATATGAATATATTTTGTTTTATTTTGTACTGTTCATTGTACTTTGCTTTAATTTAGAAACAATATAAATAAAGAACAATACTGTGGCAACATCCTACTGCTTTTGACGTTATTTAACCGAGACACGTGATGGATTAGTCGATCCGCAACACTTTACCACAAAAAGGTTTTATTATCATTTTGGAAAAAGGAAAAAACTACAAATTTTAAATCGGCATTCATGTAAAATGTCCGGTTTTATGCAGATTTGAGTTTCTTTGTTGGTCTCTGGTCAGCTTCACTGTCGGAGCACTTCTTCCCCGCTGCGCTCCCCCTCACATCGATGTCCTTTAGAAGTTGGAGCTGCAGCTGTGTGGCAATGCTCATCGCCCACAAACACAGCTCCAGCCTGTGGGGCGTCCAGTCCTGCAGCGGATCCACTGAGGGGCGAGAGGCAATACAAAAGCTTTTTGGTAAAGCACTTTTACATAACACGACCATTCAAATATATAATAAAGGCATTAAAACGGCACATTAAACACAGGCCAATGTGGTATTTTAATGAGTAGTGTCTATACTGCAGATGACGACGTAACCAGCTTGGTGTCATTACCTCTGTTTAGTTTTTCGGTCCTCTCAGTCATCTTTTCCAGGTACACTGTGTAGTGCTTGGCGGTGTACTGGATGGGCTTCAGTCCCGGTACGCTCTCCATGGCTTCATCAGACATGAACGCAGCCTGTTCTGGAGCTCCCGCTGCTAACACAGCTGGAACAAGATGGACAGTCAGCCTCAAGCTACGCTGAACATCGAGTGCATATACTTTTCTACACAGAGTACAGAGAGTTACAGCCTACTCAATCCAAGCACTGTTCTGTAAACTTGGAGAGGATCACAGAAATTTTCATACGTTTGTCTTCATATCCCAGAAAAGATGGTGTGCCGACCTGAAGCAGTGGCTGGACCGACTCCTTTCAGGGAGCTGAGCTCTGCGATGGCGGCCTGCACGTCAGGCAGAAGGGTGAAGGCCTTTCTGGAACATTTCTCCACTTCGTCCTCGCTGTTGGAAGCCACCAGCTGCTGCAGCCTCGGCCTGAACTTCCCTCTCTGCAGACAAGCCCACAGGCCACTCAAGGACACATCTGATGAAGAGAGTGCTTTAACACTCTTCATGCTATTTCAAAGCTATACTACGTGTTTGAAGGAGTAATTACTGGTGCATGTGGTGAAATGTGTGAAACAGATGCACTTGTTAAGGAAGCAAGTGCTAAGGAAACATACAGAAGTACTCAGACTTTTACACACACTCACTATGGGCATAAATGTCATGGTGATTTTGGATTTTTAATGATTACTTTGAACTGTTGTTTTCCCAGGATATAATGATTGTACAGCATACATCTTTAATGATTTTAAAAAACAAGATCTGCCTCAAAGTCAGCACTTTCAAACTCAACTGAAATTTGTAGCCACCCACATGGACCAGCCAAATGCCTTTTAAAGAAAAGTTTTACGGTCAGTCAAGGCAAAGATTGAGCTATTTGATGACAATGACAAGAGCACAAGAGGTATGTAAAGGTGAGGTTATCTTATGCTAGAGATTTCTTCCTGTTAAAAGGAATTTTTTGTTTCCCACTGTTGCCAAAATGCAACAGTGGGAGATGAGAGAGAGAGCCCCAACCATCATATGATGGTTGGGGCTCTCTCTGTTTTCTTTGTATTATTGTAGAGTCTTTAGTTTACAATATAAAGTGCATTAAGGCGAATGTTGTTGTGATTTGGCGCTCTATAAATAAAACTGAATTAAAAAGCAGGGACTGTGCCAGGAAGCCAACTAATTTAAATGAACTCTACCAATTCTGCCACGAAGAGTGATTACATATTCAGCCAGAATTATGCCAGAAGCATCTTGTTGAGGTTGACATTTAACCAAATATTAGTGGGGGTGTGTGTATAACCCTGACCCTGTGTGGGCAAGTGAAAATCCAAAATAATTTCAAACTTGTACACAATGTTCTTTTTTTTTTTTAAGTCAATAAACGATGATGTACTATGTGCAATCATTCCACCCTGGAAAAAAGAACAGTCCAAAGAAATCATTAAAAGCCCCAAATCACCATGACATTCAAGCCCACAATAAAGGGACGTAAACCTCTAATCACACCTGAATGTCAAGTTTTCATTTTTGATTTGGAGTCCAGAAATAATAACTCACAGTGAGCTTCCACTCCATCAGTTTCTTTAGCTCTGATAGAGAGACGTGTTTGTCAGGCCGACTTGAAATCAGTGAGGGCAGCTCCTGTTGGTACCTGATCACACAGACACTGATTAGGATCTGTGTACCTTTCATCCTACAGTCAAAGCAAAGCCAACTCATCCAAGTTCAATTCAATTAAAAAAGCACATTCAATTTTAAATTAACAGTCATCAAGAGGAAATGGTGGTAAAACCAGGTCAGAAGGTATCCACTATACAACCCCAACTTCAGGTCCGCTCGCAACTTTCTGGAGACCTTTAAATCGCAACTGACATGGATAAAAAGGTGGAATAGGGGATTACCACCGCTCAAGGTCCAGCAGCTTCCCAGGTTTCTTGACTTTGGCCTTGGCCTCCACTACATCCCAGTATTTCTCATACACTTTCCTCCATGCGCCTGGCTCCTCACACGCAAACAGAGCGCTCATGACAGCAGAAAGCTCACACCATCACCTGCAAACACAGAAGCATTTATTTCACACAGCCAAATAAATAAATAACATTGAGCTTAACAAGTGTTGCTTTCGCCCTAATGTATTGCGGTGATTCAAAAAATATCACCTTTATTTTGAAGTACACATGACACAAAAACAAACCCACCCAGATCGTTTCTAACGTCTGCTCAGTAGTAAGTTTTTGCCGCGTGATGGTCGCTTCTGTTATTTCAGACGGAAATCCCGCGAGATGATAACAAAATACTACTTCCGGTGCTGCAAGAAGGCGAGCTTCACAGCACAAGGTTTGTTCTTAGAAGTTGTTGTATTTTACTTTATGCGCGTGAATTTTCTTAATCTGATAGCTTTTTAAATTATCTGTCAGACTGTTTAAATACTTGTAGCGTTTGCGCTTTGTCTTTACAGACCTGCTCGGCGACTGGTGCTAGCCAGCTAGCACTAGCATGTCATTCCAGTCATGTTTATGGTCAAAGTACAGAGAGTTCTGCAGCTTGTGGCCAACTTAGCAGGAGACGCGTAAACTATAAGCCAATTACTAGTCACAAATAGATGTGTAAAGACAAGTTTAGAAGTAACTATAAACACCAACAACACGTGGCATTAAGAAGGTGAACGGTTAAAGTGTTAGTATGCATAAACACTAGCCACATTGCCAGCTAGTGTGTGTTTATGTTACTTGGTGAAGTAAATCACGTGAGCACCAAGCGGCTACAAGTCGTAAGAGGATGAGTAGATCAAACAAACTCACAGGGTGAGCTTGTACTAAAAGCAGGATACGTAAGAGTATTTAGAAACTGCATGCACTTAAAGCAATAACGTGTCGGGTAGTGTAACTACACTGCAACATTTCAGAATGTCATTGCATTCTATAAACATTCACCGGCCACTTTATTAGGTGCACCTTGTTATTATCGGGTTGGAACCCGTTTCTACTTCAGAGGTGCTTTAATTAAAAGTGGCATAGAGTCAGAAGGTGCTGAAAACATTTCTCAGAGATGTTGGTCCATATTGACATGATAGCATCACAGAGTCACTGCGGATTGAACAGGTGCTCTAGTACACTGAGATTTGGTGACTGTGGAGACAAAGTGTGCCAAAAAAATCCCCCACGCCGATTAGACCTCCATCACCAGGCTAAAGCTTTGATACAAGGCAGGGTGTATCCATGCCAAATTCTGACCCTACCATCTAAATGTAAAAGCAGAAATTGAGACTGATTTTGTGAACCTGGTTGAATTTGAATTGTATCCTCAGTTTCCTGTTCTTTTATGACAGCAGTGGTACTCACAGTTAGTGGTCTTCTGCTGCTTCAAGGTTCGATGTGTTGTACATTCAGAGATGCTCTTCCGCATGGTCTAGTTGTGTTGGGCTGTTATTTCATATACTGTTTCCTTCCTATGAGCTCAGACCACTCTGATTATTATCCTCTGACATCAACAAGTAATTTTCACCCAGAGAGTCACTCACTTGGTAGTTTTTCTTTTTCAGACCATTCTCTTTAAACCCTAGAAAATCCCAGCTGGTCAGCAGTTTCAGAAATGCTCAGACCAGCCTGTCTGGCACCACCAACAATGCCACATTTAAAGTCATTTAAATCCACTTTCTGTCCTATTCTCATGCTCCGTTTGAACTGCAGCTGGTCATCTCCAAGAAAACAACATGCCTCAGTTCACTGAGTTGCTGCCATTGGCTGATTAGATATTTGCATTAATAAGCTGTTACACATGTTTAACTAACAGATGACATACATATGACACAGGTTATTATTGATTTGTGACATGCTGCCACCCAGTCTAGAAAGTGCTGAATGACTCTAACTTATTATTTTGCTTGAGTGCCACCTGCTGGTGGAGTCTAACAGCCTTATTGTAAGTTTGTATTTGTAGCTCTATACCTAATGCCTCATGTCACATTAACTGGGTTTGACCTGATAGCGGGGACAAAGTATATTGTCTTTACTATTATTGTTATTATTTTTTGCAACAGAAACATGGAAAAAATGTCAAGGGTCACCACAGCTCTTGGCAGCAATGCGATCAGTGGCAGAACCATGTTCTGCCACTTGGACGCACCGGCTAACGCGATCAGCGTGTGCCGTGATGCCACGCAGGTGGTTGTAGCAGGACGGAACATTTTTAAGATCTACGCACTCGAGGAGGAGCAGTTCGTGGAAAAACTGAATCTCCGCGTCGGCCGCAAACCGTCGCTGAACTTCAGCTGCGCCGATGTCATGTGGCATCAGATGGAGGAGAACCTGCTGGCCACGGCGGCCACCAACGGGGCGGTGGTGACGTGGAATCTGGGGAAACCCTCTCGCAACAAGCAGGACCAGCTATTTACTGAGCACAAGCGCACCGTCAACAAAGTGTGCTTCCACCCAACAGAGGTTTACATGCTGCTAAGTGGTTCACAGGATGGCTTCATGAAGTGCTTCGACTTGCGCAAGAAGGAGTCTGTGAGCACTTTCTCAGGTAATTTAGTTTGCAACAACTCTTTCATGTGTAATGTAACGTAAGTCTTTGCATGAAACAGTAGCGCTGTTTCTTCTTAATATGTTAAGAATATGTGAAGTGAGAACTTTACAATGCGTACACTACAGAACTCCCTCTATACTGACACCTTTGATGTCTGTGGTTCAGAGCTGTAAAGGGTTGGATTGCTGTAGTTGTGGTAGAGAGATACAAAATGTAGAATTTCTCACTAAACGGTGAAAATAAAATCATGTAATTAAAGAAATACTTTTTTTTTTCTTTACAGGAAAAGAGTGATTTAATGAAGAAGGAGTTAACTCCAGTTTTAGACTAATGACACTGAACTAATAACACTTTTATGGTTCACCTAATGTAATGAAGTCTTTCTCACTTATCAGAAGTAATGATGTCATCCCTTAACTTCCCCTGTTTCTTCTAGGTCAGTCAGAGAGTGTAAGGGACGTCCAGTTCAGCATGAAGGATTATTTCACATTTGCCGCATCCTTTGAAAATGGCAACGTGCAGCTGTGGGACATTAGACGACCGGACCGCTATGAAAGAATGTTCACTGCTCACACCGGACCGGTGTTTTGCTGTGACTGGCATCCTGATGACAGGTAAGAAAAGAAATATGAGACACAAAATAAAAATTTTCAGCTTTTCCTTGCTAACATGTTTCTTGTAACCTTGTAGAGCAGTAGACCCATTTTTTGAAGCCTGAATTAACACAGTTGTCGCCGTTCACCTCATTTCATTTTAGGGGTTGGCTGGCAACGGGGGGCAGGGACAAGATGGTGAAGGTTTGGGACATGACCACTAACAGAGCCAAGGAGATCTACTGCGTCCAGACGATTGCTTCAGTGGCACGAGTTAAATGGCGACCTGAGAGAAAGTTTCATTTGGCCACCTGTTCCATGATGGTGGACCATAACATCTATGTGTGGGACATCCGCAGACCTTTTATTCCCTTTGCTACCTTTGAGGAACACAAGGATGTGACTACTGGAATTGTGTGGCGACACCAGCATGACCCTCATTTTCTGCTCTCTGGCTCTAAAGACAGTACGCTCTACCAGCATATGTTCAAGGATGCCACACGTCCTGTGGACAAGGCTAACCCAGAGGGCCTGTGCTTTGGACTGCTGGGTGACTTGGCTTTTGCAGCCAAGGAGAGTCTAATCACCAGTGATGCCAACAGAAAGCCGTACCCCGGAGGCGACCGCCGCTACCCCATGTTTTTCTTCAAGAAACCCGACCCGACAGAACAGTTTGCACATGTGTCCAGTGCTCTCAGCGTCTTTGAGACGGACTTGGACAGTCACCGCATGGACTGGTTTGTCAAGACGGCACAACTCTACCTCCTGAGCGGGAAGCCGTTTGCTGAGTTATGTGATCACAACGCCAAGGTGGCCCAGGAGCTTAAAAGACCTCAGGTCAGACCGATCGGCACAGGAACAAATCTGTTATGTACTGCTGTTTGTTAGTGATATGAGACGTGTAATGCAAGAGATTTATATATTAAGCTATTGAATATTTTCTGTTCAGTAACAACATCAGTGTTGAAAAAACAGATTTTTTTTCTTCGGCTTGTATTGGACGACATTGTGAAAAAGACTTTGGTCCTTTTAAATAATATTTTAGATCATAGTAAATTGGGCGATAGAGTAGCTGGCTGTGTGGAGTTTGCATATTCTCCCCTTTCAGACTGAAAACATGCAGGTGAGGTTACATCAAGGTTCCCAGTTGGCCATAGGTGTGCATGTGTTAACCCTGCAATGGACTGGTAACCCCACCTCTCACTCCAGTCCCACTATGACTCTGGAAGAGAGCGGATTATGCTAAATTTTGAACAATTGGATTAGCAGTCTCCTGTTAAAAATATTCATAATATCATAGAATATTCAGAAAACGTTTGTATTTTTACATCTAAAAAACTGGAACCAAAGGTTGTTAATCACTGAGACTTTTAAAGATTAATCCTTTGAGCTCAGATCAGACTGACTGTTCCAGTCACTCACTGCATCATTAAATACAGAGTAGATTATAATTTAAGAAAGGGGGTTAGAGCAGGAGTGTCAAACATAAGGCTCAGAGGCCAGAATCAACCCGCCAAAGATTCCAATCCGGTACACTGGACAGCTTTGGAAAATAAGGAGGAAGGCATAAATTTTGGACTTGTCTTTTAATACGCTTTTCAGCTCAGCTTTACCAAAGTAATTAAGTAATAGATGATTTTTTGTTTTTTTTTAATGATCTACTGCAAAATTTCTGCAGTTAAAAAAAAAAAAAAAAAAAGTAAAACAAAAGACCTGGATATTATCTCTCTTAAAAGAAATTAATTTTTTTTTTTTCTGTAATACTACACATTTATATCTTCCAATTATAAATCATCCTAACATTTCCTTCATTTACCACAGCAGAATTTTTTTGTCATGTAAAAATATTGTACAAATTTCTCCTCTTTTCTTATATTCAGCTATCTTAGAGTTTAACTATGTAGTTAAACTTCATGCTGATGGAAAGGCGAGTTTCACTGGCCTTGTAAATGAGTTTGCGATTCCTGGCTTAGAGTAATTGAGTCGTGTTTCATTCATTCTTTTATGAACATATTGTCTGCATTATTTAAAGTTAGGCCATATTAGCACACTGTAAGTAACACAAATGAACCTGTTGGATCTGTAACATAACGCTGAAATTGTTGCTGTGTTCCCCTTTAGGAAATACTACTGCAGTAACTCTCATTTGTAGTATATTTGCCGTGAATAATCACTTTTTTTTTGTATTTAAACCAAAGGTTTCCACTACATGGACAATGCTGAGAATAATGTTCTCTGACCCTGCAAACCTCGCTACACCCGGTCCCAACCACAACCTCGGTAAACTCGGCACCTTGCCTTTAATGAACAGGTAAACAGAGTTTTTTGTGCTCCATTCATGCGTACGATTATAGACTGAAAGGTAAAGTTTGTGTCTGTTGCTTTTTTGTTTTTTTTAGTTTCAGTTTGAAGGAGCTGGGTTCAGGGATGGGTGCGGAGAGCAGACTGGAGCGCAGTAAAGGTGAGAGCAGGCAGGACAACATCCACCTGGAGCCTGGGAACTCATACATCAGCAATAATGAAGGTGAGCTTTAAGAACGCTTGAGAGGCAGATCTGTGTGGGTTTAATTGGCACCAAAGTTATGTTCGCATGTGTCTGTGTCAACCGGACTTGTCACTGAACAGCCGTCTGTGGCGATGGCACGCAAAAGAAATCACTGTAGCGATGATGGTGCAGTATTTACAGAATATTAAAAAATAAGGTTATTAGTGAGGATTATTCTGTATTGTTTGACTTTGACCATCATTATATGATCTGTCAAAGCATTCTTGTCACGTCTGAAGTACGGTCCAAACCCAAAGGATGTAGGCAAGTGGTTTCTTAGTAGTTCTTATAAACACCAACACTCATCACATTCAATTCCATTTTCTTCCAGAAAACGAGGAGACGGAAGGCAGCGAGGGCCATCCTGAGTATATGTTCGGCGATGCCGAGTTGGATGACGATGACCTCTATTCCATGGAGCACGACAACCAAACAGGTCAGTCACAGCGTCGCCTGCTCAGTAAGGGGTTGCCGATGTCAGCGCCTGCTATTTATAACGGTCTTCCTGCTCGGCGTCCTTTTGTCTCTTATCTGCGCCTCTATCGTTTCAACAGAGGAGCAGGAGTACACGCTGCCCCAGGAGGCCTTCCAGCTGCGCCACGAGATCGTGGATAACCTATCCGCTCCGGAGCACCTTCAGCAGGACAAGGCCGACTCCCCGCACGTCAGCGGCAACGAGGCCGAAGTCACCTGTTTGACACCCATCGAATCTTTCTCTCTCATCTCCATCTCCCAGCCGCTCTTCAGTCCACATCTGCCCGCCAGCTTCTTCTGCCCCATTGTGCGGGAGATGCTGAGTTACTACGCTGAGCAGGGCGATGTGCAGATGGCCGTGTCGGTGCTTATTGTTCTGGGGGATCGGATTCGCAAAGAGATCGATGACCTCACCCAGGTCAGTTAGTGAAACAAAAAACAACAACTCTGTTTTGTTAAATGTTAGAAACAAGTGAAATTTAGGCCTTTTATATGACTTTAAATTGTATTTGTAGCTTAAAAAACATCCAAGGTTAGCGATACAGTGACAGCACGGATTTCAGTCTGAGCAGTTACTTTTATTTTTCCGTTTCAGGAGCACTGGTACATGTCCTACATAGACCTGCTGCAGCGATTCGAGTTGTGGAACGTGTCCAATGAGGTCATCAAACTGAGCACGTGCAGCGCCATCACTTGCCTGAACCAGACATCAACTACACTTCACATCAACTGCAGCAACTGCAAGCGACCAATGAGCAACAAGGGCTGGATTTGTGACAGGTATGAACACTGTGGCACCGTTTCATTAAGGTGTATGTGCTGAAATAGTTCTGGGATGGTGTTTTGGGTTCGTATGGTCAGGATTAATTGGACCTGTTCCCAGTGAGCACTGGACTCTGGCTGGTTACCGATTCAGTTCATCAATAGAATTTTTAGTTGCTGTCCACTTTGGTGCCTCCATCTCTGCTTTTTGCAGATGATGTGGTTCTTCTGGTTTTATCAGACGATGACCTCCAGCTCTCTTTGCAGAAAAATGTGAAACGGTGTGAATTAGGGCTGCCACAAACGATTATTTGGATAGTCGACTAGTCACCGATTATTTTTGCGATTAGTCGACTAATCAGATCATCATCCATTGGATGTAAAAGTACAGCTTATTGCACCAGCAGCATCTGCTCTAATATAACTATCATTAGCTTACAGCTTTAAGTGTTTAAGGTCTGTGCTAACTAAAAATAAAGACAAGATGATAGTTTATTAAATTTTAATGAAATTTGCAGATTGTTTCGGTGAAGTTTAATAAACTCCTTGCTATCTAAAATATAACAGGACACCGGAGTAAATTCTGGAGCATCTCACACTTCTGATAATCAGCTGTCTGCTTGACGTTTATTCAGCTGTGTAAAAACTATAACTTTAATCTCAGCCAAACCGATTTACTCAGGAACAAATAAAATACAAAAAAAAAGCCAAACAATAACATTAAGTTATCTAAGTGACTTATATATCATGTTTAACCTGAGTAGCGAAAGACAGCGGTGGGTTTGAAAACGATTTGCCAGGAGTCCGGTGTTCTCACGGCGCTAGTGAGCCTAGCCCCCGGCTCGCTATCGAGCTAGTGGGTAACAGACGTCTCTGAAAACGTCGGAGCGCTTTTGAAAACATGTGGTGTCCTGATAAACTGAGCAGATATTTGAGGTTTACACAGCTACATTCTCGCCTGAAAATATGTTAAACGTTTATTTTGTGACCCAGAAAGAATAATAAGAGTAATATTAAAACTAACTAGCTGCCGCCATTGTTGGAAACTGAGCTGGGCTGCGCTATGAATTCTGGGACACAGCTTCTTCTTCTTCGGGGTTTAACGGCAGCTGGCATCCTTGTACATGCAGTGCTGCCATCTTCTGTTTCAGTCCGTTATTACACTCTTAAATCCTGCTACTTATTCCTGCGTCTTTTGGGATCTTACAAAGCTTCAAACGACGCGTCGACTATTAAATCAGTCGTCGACGATTTTGATAGTCGACGTAATCGTGACTAGTCGACTAATCGTGGCAGCCCTAGTGTGAATAAGAATTAGCGCTTCAAAGTCTAAGGCCTCGGTTTAAATACCTCAGTGTCTTGTTCATGAGTGAGGGGAGAGTGGTGCAGCGACTTCCAAGTGTAGTGCCGCATCTGCTGCATCAGTTGTGGTGAAGAGTGAAGCTTTAGATCTCTGTTGCTACTTTAACCTGTGGCTACAAGCTCAGCGTGGTGACTGAAAGAATGACATTGGGGACAGAAGCGATGTAAATCAGTTTTCTCCAAAGGGTGGCTGAGCTTGATCCTTAAAGGTGGGGTCAGAAGGGGATGTTGAGCTGATACTCCTCCACACTGAAAGGAGTGACTTAAAGTTCGAGCACCTAATAAGGATGCTTCCTGGACGCTTCCAGATAAGTGTTCGGGGGGTGTCCAACCTGGAGAAGTCTTAAAGTGACCATAATTCCCTTACCGTTTATTAAAATGAAAATGGTTTTAGAAAGACGATATTTACAGGGTATTCGGTGCATCGTGGTAACATAAAACATTCACCATGTATCACTGTCTGAACACAGACAGAAAAATCCACCTAGATTTTGCCCTGTGTGCAGAGCAAATTGTGAGAAAATTTGAATGGTTCATGAAAGATGAATTATTTTGTAATTTTACAGATTACAAAATAAGTCCAGGCAGCCTGTATGATATTTGGGGGATCAAATGGTTAAGGTGGAAATGGGAGTAAATATCAAGCCTTTGTCTACAAGCTCCTCTGAATTTGGAAGTTATTATTTATATTAAAAACAAGAACACCATTTTCATTATTTTAAATTGTAATTTTCTTATGCTTGTCTGGAACAGGGCTTTCTTTTAAATGAGACATTGAGTTTCAGTGATATTATCTGTATAAATAAAGGTTTTACAAACTTGTCTTAAAGCAACAAAACTGCTTCTTTTTTCTCCTTTGGTTAGGAAGAATACCTGCTTGGCCTAAGTCTGTTATTATCATCATCATTCTGATTTAATAAAGACCACTAAAAAACCCAAACACCTATAAGTGATAGGGCAGTATGGACCAGTGAGTATACTGGGTGGGTTCCAGAGTTGCAGCTTGTATGTGCTGCGTGAGTGTTGGTTTCTCACGGACTGACAGGAATGAGCTCTGACAGCTGCCGTGTGTCTCTCCTTCAGGTGCCACCAGTGTGCCAGTGTATGCGCCGTGTGTCACCATGTGGTGAAGGGACTGTTCGTGTGGTGTCAGGGCTGCAGCCACGGTGGACATCTGGAGCACATGATGAACTGGCTCAAAAGCAGCGCTCACTGCCCTGCCGGCTGCGGTCACCTGTGCGAGTACACCTGAGCTGCTCACAACTACTGTTAACACAGCTGGTCCTCTGTGGGAGTGCGGGAAAACACACACACAAACAGCCAGACAAGATGTCTTTATCCTTCTACGTGGACCTGGAGTGTTTGCTCACCAGGAAAAAGGAGGACGGCTTTGAAGTGAGCTTAGACCAGAAAGAATCAGAGGTTTACATGTGTCTCCTGGACGGCTACGCAAGAACAAATACAATCACGTGTTCGCAAATGACGTTTGATTCTGTTTGTATGAGCAGAAGTTTATATACATGGATGCTGCTTTTTACAGTTTTTAACCCCAAATACTGCACAGGAAGAATTGTTTGCTCTTCTTCCTCTTTGTACATAATGTTTATTTTGAAGTACTGTAGATATTGGTGCATTAATTTATACTGGAGAGGAAACCTCTCTGTTCTAGCAGTATGTTAAAGCAATAAATACTAAATTGACACGTTGATTCTGAAGTGCTCATTATATAGAACATCCAATCTCAACGAGTCGGCCTGAATAAGCTCACATTCGAGGTAACCTGACCACACATTACTCCCATGGGGCCAGAAATCCCAACTGGCTGCCTGCCAGCATGTCTAGTCGCTAGTCCAGCAGCTAAACACACAGTGCGCTGGAGTGCATGATGTCGTTTGTGCCTCACATTTGGTGAGATTGA
Organism: Diplotaxodon limnothrissa; assembly: GCF_057381915.1. Lineage (NCBI taxonomy): Eukaryota > Metazoa > Chordata > Actinopteri > Cichliformes > Cichlidae > Diplotaxodon > Diplotaxodon limnothrissa. The sequence goes on along the minus strand of NC_140603.1, from coordinate 13,804,253 downwards.
AAACGGATCAGAGTTGGAGCCAGCAGAGAGACTGCTTCTGCACTGATGAACCTCAACAAAACTGCTTTTTCTTGGGTCAGTTTTAAAGGTTTAGCCCGAAGGCAGCTGTTTGCTCATGTACATCTCAGAGATTTTTATCAGCCCAGTCCTAAGTAACTGTACATCATTTTGGACACCCCTGTGACTTCAGGTGTTATAGATGATAGTCCTCCGCTCACTGATCTTGTCTACTGTACATTTAATAAACAAACTAGTAATGTAGGGAGCCTCACACAGTGTTTAAACAGGGAATACTACATAATTTCAGATCAGACATAGACATACCTGAACGTCATCTTTTTCTACACTTAAAGTATAGTTTTACCTCAGCTAAGATGCACATTTTAATAGTGACGTAGATACTCGACTGGCAGTTCTGCCAAAAAAAAAAAAAAATTAAGACTGGGACTTTAGCCAGGTGTTTAAAGTTTGCTTATGTCACATTTTTCCATCTGAAGTAACAGGAGCTGTCCTGCTGTGAGAGGAGAGCAGTGATGTGTGAAGGCTGTGCTTATTGAAAAACCTGCAGGCTAAAAATCGGCCAACATCCACAATGTGCCAGAATTGTAGCTAAGCAGTAAGTGTCACTATTCCTGAACTAGCGCCAAGGCCTCAGGCACAGTAGTGGATTTTCAGATGAGACATTTGATAATCAGACGGGTATTCCCTGACCCCGAGGCGCAGCCTGTGCAGAAGCGCCCTGTAGTGTTGACAGATTAAATATTGACCACACAAATAGACTCGTTTTAACCACCACATAAATGTCATTTTAGCACCAAATCTTATACTTATAAATCATCTCAAGGCACTTTATAGTGTAAGAAAGCCTGGAGTGTGTGAGTCATACATCAAATACAGAAGTGACGAGAGTGATTCAGGGTTTAAGAGGAAGACTCTGAAGACCTTTGCATACATCCCAGAACACAAACTCCCAACGAGCACCGCAAATCCCAATAAGAGTGTTAGAATGAAATAAAAATTAAATTTGGGCACCTTTACTCCAAATTTACTTTTTTTTTTTTTGCCAAATAATTTATCACATAATTAAAACTGCTGTGGACAAAGTCCTTCAAGTTTGGTTTATGATTACATCCTAAAATATCTGTACAGGTAGGCAGGTTTTAACTGATATTCAAATACAGAAATTCTTTTTAGTTTTGGGGATTTATCAGTCTCCGTAGCTCAGTGTCTACATATGCAGAGTAATAATGCGTCGCTGTAACACTGAAGGACCTATAATGCTTTTCCTTGTGTGTGCTATCATACTATTACCACAGGGGGTGCTCACATCTTTCAGTCTTGGGTCTTTCTGTTGATACAAAGACCTGCGTGTGAGTACAGCAGCCTCACGCCTCATGTTTAAACCTTGGATGGTGTCCTCAAAAGTATAGGCTAAAGCGGTCCAGTATATACAAAAATTATTCCAACTCCTGCATAACCAAAATATGCAGTTTGAAATGTGCATAATAGACCCACTTTAATATCTTCTCTGTTCTTTAAAAGGCATTCGGCAGGACATTATTTTCAAAAACATAACAAATGACAAGATTTCATTCAAATAAACTGCAGAGCTCATTTTAAGTTTGACTACTAACCTGCTTTTATAATCTAACTCTCCATCTGGTGGTATAAACATCACTTCAACCACATTTCATACTTTTGAGTACAGTTGCGTAGAAATATCACAGTATTACAACCCCTGATCCACGATTTCCTCCATCACCTCTGTCCCCTCCATCACCGCATTTTCACAGCCCATCTACAGCAGTCCACAAACACCAGCACAGGCAAGTCAGGGTCAGGTACCCTTGTGCCTGCTTGTCATTTTCCTGCAGCAGCTGCGCCACCCTTGTTAGCCTCGTCCACATCTGGCGAGCTCTGGCCCATCAGCCAATCCCAGATGATCCGCAGAGAGGCTTCGCTCCCCCGAGCCGCTCTGGCCCTGGCGTGGCTGGCCTCGTATTTGGCCTTCTCCCATTTCAGTGACATTGTTCAGGGTGGCGAATCACCCTCCGTCAAGTGCTCCAAAAAGGTCCTTTAAAAATATGACAATAGCAAATTATGTTCAGCTATTTCAGATGCTAAAAAGCTCCTCAAATCTTCTGTGCATGCGAGCTTGTGTCACCTGAAAAGCTTAGGGTCGTTCCCAGCTATCTGAGACTTTTTCTGGGGCACTCAGTCGCCTCAGATTCTGAAGCAGCGTTTGCAGACTTCCAGCTGTAATGATGTAACACGCGGGCAACGCCATTATACTTGAGTCACTGCACTAAACCTCTTAAAATCACTGAGTATTAAACCTTCTTACCCAGTTCTTCTTCATACAAATCCATCTTCTTCATCAGCTCTTGAATACTGGAACACGTCGCTCCCTCCCCAGCTACAAAAAAGAAATTAAAAAAGTCACCGTTTGTAAACCCAAAAATTAGCACAGTCCACCTCAACTCACCTTTAACACCTGTTCCTTCCCCAGCAGTGGCAGAGCTGCTGATCCCATCTGTGGTCAAACAGGAGATCAGTTCACCGCGGCATGCCCTTTCCTTCCCCAGCATGGCACTCATGTTTTGAGCCAGCCTGTGGTTCTCCACCAACTCAGCATGGACCTTCTTCCATGCCATTTTGTCCTCCATTAGACATCCCTCCATTACTGTGCGCAGCTCCTTCTCCTGAGACACCTGGCTCTGCAGGCTCTCAACCTCCTCACAGCGCTGCGAAGGTGAGAAAAACATATGCAAAAGCTTTTCAGCAAGGTGAGAACTACCCAAGTCACAAATCTCACACTTGCAGTGTTTCATGTTTACCTTGTGTAGCTGAATGGCCATCTCTTGCATCTCAGCCTCGAGCTGGTCGGCGTAAGCCTGTTCCAGAGCATCGCTGGGTGGTCGAGCGTTGCTGTGCCACCTCGCAATGGCTGAAGTCATTTTGCGTTTGGGTCCAAACAGACTGGAGGACAGAACAGAGTTTCAAAACATGAGACCACAAACATGGATCATCTGAAATGAGGGAAGGTTTACAAGATGGTACTGAGACGTGTTATGATGTATGGTTTGGAGACGGTGACAATAAGACAAGAGGCCGAGCTGAAGATGCTAAGATTATGATTGGGAGTGAGGGTCAGGATTAGAGAGTACATCAAAGGAAAAGGTCAGAGTGAGAGTTTTGGACACAAAGGCTGATATGGTTTGGACATGAGCAGAGGAGCCTGAGTGGATATACTGACAAAGGATGCAAACGACGAAGCTGCCAGGCAGGAGGAAAAAATAAACAGAAGGCAGAAGATGATGTTAGGGATAGGGTGAGACAGAGGCAGATGGTCCGCTATGGCAACCCCTATAGGGAACAGCACAAAGAGGAAGAAGCGGCATCTTACGTAATCCCTATTTCTTTGAGATCATTTTCTGTCAGGGTGAGAAAGATCCGCAGGTCTATGTCTTGCTCTTCAAGTAACGGAAGATACTTCGAGAAGCCGATTTGCTCCAAGAACTCTGCCAGATCCTACATGAAGATGAGATTTTAGTCCTTGCCAGGAACTCAAGGAAATCTGAATAAACGTACTGAAACCTGAACAAACACAAACATGCCTTTGGGCCAGTGTAGGAAGGCGGAAGACCAGCGCCACAGTTTGATGTCCTGCTGGAGTGAGCTCCATCGCTGTTCCCGTGGCGAGTCTTGCCTTTTGAGTGATGACCCTTATTTACTCTGCGAATGCTGCTCTTTTTACACTGGTCAGAGTCCTGATGGAGAAAGATGCAACTATTTATCACGAGACACTGACGAACACAGTTTGCGTCCAAACTGCAGGCTCTTCTGTTCACCTCGTTACTCTCAACAGAGCCTTCCCAGTTGAGGCCGATCACATGAGGCAGGCCTTCGCTGCTGCTGCTGCTGCTCCTCATGGTGGGCATGTCATGGTCAAAGAATGGACTGTCATCTTCAGTCATGTTGAGAAAAACACAAACAAAGTTTGCACTCAAGTTTCGTATTTTTTGGGAGAAAACTGGTAAGTTTTCTCCAACAAACACAGAAGTTCTCTCAGACCTCCCCCCTCCTGCTGCATCTGAAACAGCTGTCTGACGCTCCAATTATATTCCTTATTCATACAGATGTATCAAACCACACAGTTTTTGTTGTATTTTTTCAGGTGACAGCTGAAAAAAAAATAAGACCTAAAACACAAGTTCACATTTCTGGTAGAATTCCTGTATTATTTGAAATTAAGTTGGATACATAATGACTGTGTGGACGCTGCTGAAATTACTTTTTCTTCTTCTGGTTTTTTTTTTGGTTTTGTTTTTTTAAAGAAAGTTTGCTTTGACACACATTCATATTTCACAGTCAACTAGACGCTCTTCTCCGTATTTACCGGTTGCCATGGTGACTCAGACCCCCACACACATGCATCCAGAGTTGATTTAACTAACTCCCATCAGGTTTGTAAAAAATCAGAGTCTCAGAGGTTATTTTTGGGTTTGTTTTTTTTTTTTTTTTTAAATCACCCACACAGACACACCTCTGCTGCTGTTGCTCTGGCCATCCAGTTCATTGATAGGCGAAGTCACATCACGGTAGCAGAGACCCTCGCTCTGTTCCCCAATGCCACGAAACATCATGTACCCTGGCAGGGCGGCAGGAGGATCTGTGAGGGCAAATGTGACATTAACGACACACAGCTATTATTATAAACGGAAGCATGAATAATGTGCTCTACTTTACAGGGAAAAAATGCTTTCCACCCTCACATTTATAATTTTAATTTTTAACCTTTTTGGTTTCAGCAAGCATTTTGCTGAGCACAGTAATGCAGGAACACATGATCACTTAAAGCTTGCCCTCATTACTTTGGAAGGATGTCACACCTGCTGTCACTGTTTTTTTTGTTTACCAATGTAATAAACATAATAAGAGTCAGATGAAATATAATGACCTAAAAGACCAATTTTGAAAAGTTGAATGTAAAACATCTACATTGTATCTGCTGTAAGTGCAAGTGACCCCTAGTGGTGAATTCATGTAGCTACAATTTTAAATGTGTATGCGTAAATACCTGTGATAATAAAGAGATTGTAACTCAAAACAAATCACATTAAAGCACAGCAATTTTTAAAAACGTAATAAAAATGAATCTAATTTTTTTCTACCAATCTTAAAAATAACCACCTAGAGCAGATTTACCTGAAATGTAAGGCACTTTAAGACCTTTATTTCTTATACTTTAATTTTAGACTTTCTAAGGACCTGTGGGAACCCTTAGAAACAGCTTTTTTTTTTTTTTTTTAAATGCAATTTAACTTCATAACTAGAACAAATGTGGTGTTTAAAGTGTGGCTCAGCACAGATACGGGTTGAAGACCGGATGTTTTACATGACACTGTACCACACAGTTTGCTGGTGCCTCCTACTCGAAACTTGGCGATGGCCTGAGGCCCATCGTGGATGCTGATGCCTTTAGCTCGGTTTCGGCTGGACCGTATCCTCGGTGGTGCGCTGTCCGAGTCCTCGGAGGAGCTCAGATCTTCAAAGTGTCCTGACAAATCAGAACACACGTACCAACCCCCCCCCCACCCAAAAAAAAATATCCCCAAAAAACATTAGAAATTAAAAGACAATGAAAGACGTAGTAAAGACAGAAATTTTAGATTTAAACAAGTACCTGGTTTCATTCTTGGAGAACGTGAGTCAATGAGGCTGACAATTTTGGTATAGCCGTACATCATAGCCAGAGCACGCGCTGTCTCACCTTTGGCGTTGCGTTCATCCACTTTAACTTTCTGAAAATTCAAAGGATTACCAAATTGTGAGTGTGCGAGTCATGTCAGTTACATTTTCCAGTGATGTGGCTCCATCTTTTTAGATGTTGAAGAGGTACAGGAGATGTAGATGTGGCAAAAAAAAAAAAAAGGAGAATGACATGGTCTGGCTCATAACCACTTGCACTCACACACGAGTATGTTCCAGCACAGTAACCTACTCACATGATCAAGTAAGTACTGAACAATGATTTCATGCCCAGAAGCAGCAGCCTCCATCAGTGGCGTGAAGCCAGAACCTGGCTCCCTGTGTATGAGGGAAGAGTCATGAAAATCTCAAAAGTGTGAACAGATCGTTATTTTTTTTTTGATGGTCTTTTTAGAGCAAATAAAGACACTCACTTGACATTGGCGTCAGCATTGTTATCTAGCAGGAACTTGACCATCTGTTGGTGGCCTGTGCTTGTGCAGTGGAACAGAGCGGTCCAGCCTACAGAGTCCTTCAACTCCAAATCGGCCCCTTGCTTTTTGGGTTTTAAAATGGAAAAAAAAAGAAGAAGAAAAGAAAAAAAAAAATGCTGAATGTTCACAATAAAATTTAAAGCTCAAAAAGAGTGCTGAATCTAAACCCAAGGCCAGATTTACTAAACCGGGCAAAATTACACACGAGCAGTATTGATGATAGGTGTGGTTCGTTTTAGAGCCGATTTTTAAAACACGTCTTCAAAACACAGGCAGTTATTTTCAATATCATACAGAAAAAACATTGACATTGCTACCCCTCAGCCTCCTGCTTCAAGTGACATCCTTGAGTTATTGCATTCACAAGAAAATTCGACCTCTAACCCTTGACCTTGAGGTTGAGGTCACTGAGATTCAAACTCATCCAAGACAACGCCCTGTCATCCTTTTATGGCTGAGGGGTAAAAATAAAGAGCTTTTACACACTGGCAGTGTAAAATTAGTCCTTTAAAAATATTTTCATCTTTTCGTAATGCAGTCGTTCACACAGACTGTAGTTTCACTGGGCAAATTTGCAAATTAACACATCTGACCAATCAGACCACCTCACTTGGCAACATTCGGAATTTGAATTCTTAATTTCATGTCGTTTTTTTGCAACGTGCTTGATTTGTAGAGGTCTTAAGCCTTTCCCCCCACCTCCTGAAATAAATATCAGCACAATTAGGAGTAAATTGCATGTCACAAATGTTATCAGATCAGTTTGCACACCTGATTTTATATTTTGCCCGTGACAAAGGATCTTCCAGAAATACATATGGAACCGGATCAGTCACAAAAATCTTATCCCTGTGCTCTCTTTGTAAATTAAAAGACTGATTTAGACCAAGTAAATCTGGCCCTATATATAAATTACAATAGCCTGTTTTAGGGGCACCAAGCTTTAAAAATCAGAGGTCCTTTGATATTACAAAATGCAGGCACTTTAACAAGAACCAAGAAAGGTAGACTAAGATGCTCAGTCAGTCCCCATATATATAATATAATATAATATAATATAATATAATATAATATAATATAATATAAAGATCCAAATGCACTGGAAATGCACAGTGGCAAAAAGAAGCTGCTGCTGTTTAACCTCTAAGACAAAGGTTACACGTGGGTAGGCTGTGAGAACACATAACCCCCTGTGGCCTGACATACCCTTCAGAGAAGTGATGCTCACAGACTAAAAGACCGCATGCAAGTGTGCCTTGTGTATTATTTGCCGTTTTAACTTGTCATTATAACTGCTGGGGTTTATTTTGCATCGTTTTTGGATGGATCTACCCTTAAGTTACAGTCCATCTGCTTCTCATCTAATTCTTGGAGCTTATTTTAACTTATTTGCTTTCTGTCTCTTTTCAAACTCTTTTTGTCATTCTGATGTTTCATCATCACAAATCTCTGTGCCATTGTTTTGTCTCCTTACCACCCCCCCACCCCCCATTCAGGGTGATTCTGTACCTGAAGCAGAAAGTATGCGATACTTTCGTTCCCACAGCTTGCGGCCAACATGAGGGGTGTGAGTCCTTTGGCGGTGGTGGAATTTACATTCACACGGGCCTCCAGCAGCAAATTTGCAATGTTGTCGTGACCAATGTAGGACGCATACATAAGTGGGGTCCATCCTCCAATGTTCTTACCATCCAGGTCCACTTCACGCCTGAAAGCACACACAGTTATGTGAATAAGCTGTGGAATATATTAGCCCGTGTGGAAATATTGGTATTAAGAGGCCCTCACTTTTTAATGCACTCAGCCACCACGTCGTACTGGCCGATGGAGCAGGCGGTGTGAAGGTCCAGAGGGACATCCAGCTCCTCAGCTCGCAGCAGGGAGTCACCCAGCCACAGGGAGAGGCTGGCACCCAGCTGTTCTGACTCACTGGCGTCATCGCTTAACTCGGACATCTTCACTCTTTTCTCCTGGGAAACAGAGACACCATAAACTGCTCTAAACAAACCGCAACGCCCTGGTTTCACACTTTAAAACCAGGGGCTTACGAGCCTGCAAGCAGCCCTAAATGCTGTAGCTTCAGATGATGGAAAATATAAACAATGCTGACTTATACAAGCTCACGAATAGCGGCTACTTTAAAGCTAACGGTAATTTCACAGGGCTCACTCCTCTGGCTAATTTAGCTTAGCGAGGTGAGCGTCTAAACTTTTGGTCTCAATAATAAAACCAACACAGTGAGCTAAACTAATTAAATGCACAGAAGACAACAGAAGCAAAAGAGTATTTCAGAGTGCAGAAAAACATAACGAGTTCAAACTTACAGTCAGCAGGTAGTTTGTTCTCTCAGCAGCCGAAACTTTTCTAAATGTGTGTCACACTCTAATGTGTCCGCGCTGAGCCTTGCACCACCCTATCCTGTCTGAGAGACACTTTAAAGGGAAAATATGAGGAATCACGCTTCCTTAAACGGGAAATAAACACAGGAATGTATGTTCTTTACACAAACTCTTGATTCATGTTTGCTCTCAAGGTCAACTTCTCTGTTATACACACACAGGCTGAATTTAAAAGTCTATGAACCACTTACAACACATCCAGTGTTATTGTCTGTTTTATTTGTGTGTACATTTTCATTCATCGTAATTTTTTTTGTTTTTTTTTTAATTGTATTGTATTTTAGAGACAGTTCAACTGTGTTTGTGAGTGTAGCTTTGTAAAAACGTCACAAAAAGGGACAATTTAAGAATCAACCTTAACTCAGTCATTAACAATGACATTTTAATATTTGTATAAAGTGAAGATTGAACATAAAGTGAGATTAGTGACTAAACTTTCACAATATCCTTGATTAAATCAGAGCTAACTCAACTAGTTTCCATTTTAATAAAAAGCGGTACATACAGTCACATGAAAAGGAAGGTTTTCAGTTTGCTGTAGCAATAATGCTATAATCTTCCCCAGGAGAGGACATTAATCCCAAGAAACAATTAATGCTCAAGTTGTTGCACCTAAAAGTGGTTCTACAAGTTACTGAATCATGAGGTGCATTTTGTTTTTCACATGAATGTATAAAGTCTTTGTGGAATATATGTTAGATATATGTTAGCCTTAGTGAAGAAAAAAAAATCTATTTATCGATTTGGATTATTAACTGTAAACTGTACAATTTTACTTAGAAATGTTTATTTCATTTTATCATTGCATTTAATGAAGCCACTACAAGCAAAAATACCAATTTTTTTATTTATTTAGCAATATAGCAATATAAAACAAAAAACCTCAAATGCTTTGAACCATTTTTTCTGAATTAACATGATTATTATCTTAGAAGTCCAACAAAAACATATTTGTCTGTTTTTCTAAATATACAAGATATTTTGGCACCTCAGGTGTAATCGACAGCAATCCAGTATTTATGGTAACATGGTTCGAGGCGCCATGCTGTCAGCCTGAATGGACTTGAATACGTTTCCCTTGAGATTTGAGCAATCACATTAATTCAGTGAATGCATCACGCTTTGTAAAAATGTATTAGTTAAAGGTTTTGTCTGTAAACACAGAGATTTTGACGTCTTCTCTCCTCATATCTTCAGCGTTCACCAGAAGGTTGTCCACAGATCTCTGACGGTGCCGTTCTGCCAGCCTACGTAGCACTTTATCTCCAGCATGCTGCATTGTGAAGGATTTGGCATCAGGACAGACAAGTCAGAGAAAATTGAAGTGAAACTCCTCCTTCGATGGGATAAGAACAAAAACCGGCGTCGCCTCTTGAGTCTGCGGCGTCAGCTCTGCACAGTGAGCTTCAGTGCGCCGCAGCTTCTCCTCAGCGAGTGATGTCTGAGTTTTGTCTTCAGCTCTCCGGTGGAAAACAGACTTCTTTGGGGACTCTGACACAAGTTTGACCTGGGCTGATGCGATTTCTGTCGGGGCACGGAGAAACCCATTAGCCGGTGGCAGTTTTTAACCATTTTAATGAATTCGCTGGTACAAAATTCACTCACCGCTCTGAATTAGTTTGAATTGCTTGGTCTTCTCCTCTTCCATCTTCTTTCTGTAATCTCCAGTTACAGCTCTCATCACCTGCCTCTTCTTGGGCAGAGGAGCTTTGGAGCTGCGCAGAGTCTTTAGGGCACGCGAGGCCTCGTCCTCTGAAGGGAGAACATATTCACCATGCTTAGAAGTTTACTTTTTTGTATGACCTTGTTTAGATCATAGATTAAACATTAAAGAATCCTGAATATCAGTTTAATCTAGGCTACGTTCACACTTGGATTCACTGTATGTCCCTTCCAACCACATCATAGTACTACTGAGGTACAAATCTCACTAACTCTGCTTCGGTGTGTCCTTCTGACACTTCAGGCCCAGCTCCAGCTGCTCGATGCACCAGTCCAGCTCCCTTTTCAGCTGCTCTTCTTGACCCTAAAACACATTCAGACATAAAATCAACCAATCAAACTGCTCACCTCAAACACACTGTAATTACTTTAAAGCACTGCACACTGACCAGCTCCTCTGCAGCACCTTCACTCTCCTCAGCTGGCTTCTGCAGTGGCTCAATACTCGAGGAGTTTTTCTTCCCTGACTTCTTTTTCTTCTTCTTTGTTTTTGATTGCTCAGATTGTTCAGGTGGAGACTCAACCTCCTGCGAAAGGGGAGGCTTCTCCTCTGGGACGCACTGTCGGTCACCTTGAGAAGTATTTGGAGTGTCTGTTGTGTCCATGTCTTCTGCAGGAGGGATTTGAAAGTTGAAGGCAAAAGCAGAGCCCTGTTCAGTGAAGGAAATCTGGCTTGTTGGCTCAGTCCTGTCCGATGCAGGTGCTTTCTCTGAAGCTGCTGGAGAACTGTCAGGGAAGAAGTTAAACCTGAAGACGTTATTGCTGCGAGACCAGAGGGGCTCCTCGGCTGCAGCAGGTGTGGAGCTGTTCGATTCAGCTTTGATATCTGTTGAATGAAAACAAAGGACACAAAAACATTAGTTTATCTCACTTTTGAGAGCAACACTTTAACTGTGAGAAATGATAACACCGACATAAAACCCTCATGTGCGTTTCAGTTGCTTTTATGAGTTCACTTAAAAGATTTAAAACCCACGTTCAGTCCAGTAATAACAGGTCGAACACATGCATGTGTGTTATATCGTTATAATATACCGAAGTACAACAGCCTCTGGTCGGCCATGCTGAGTCTTCAGAGCTGTAGTTTTTAGGTCGAAACGCGATTTTCCGTTTTTTTTTTAAACTCGATGCAAACATATTCAGTGAACCCCGCATACGTTTGTAAACATTTTTTAAATTTCTTTAGCTCTTCGGTCTCTTTAAAAACATGTCCAGTCCCCAAACCAGACACTTACCACCGGTGTTACTCGAGAAGAGGTCCGTGTACTTACACTTCCTCAACGCCCGCTTCGTTCCGCGCATGTTCTGTGCTCTCGCGCTTATTTGTCTATTTATTTTATTTTATTTTATTTTATTTTATTTTATTTTACATTTTCATGGAAAAATCCTTAAAATAAGACCACTGTCTATTTATGTAAGCTTTTAAAACCACTTTTACCTGAGATAACAAAAAGGCTTATTTTATATATATATATATAATTAAATAAGTAAATAAATAGTGTACAATCATATCACTGTGCTGATAGGGCTTTATTCGAGTGCGTCATTATTAGATTATTTCAAATACAAATAACCGAGCCTTTTTCGTTTATGATGGTGATGAGGATAACTTGGTCCGCTCCCGCTTCTCCGTTTTTTTTTCACAGCAGGCACAAAGAGTTGGAGGAAATGGTCTGTTGGACGAGTTTCTGTCAGCTCCAGAATTATGTATCACACTAAAGCTTCCCATTTATATATAAAGAGGTTTATGTATGGAGCGTGTATGTCGATTTGTGAGGTACACATGTGCTTTTTCAGCACGTCTTCTGTGTACTTCATTTGCCTTTTCACATAGTGCAGGCTATAACAAAAGTATGGCAGCATTGTTCCCGCTTGTCTTAATTAGTTAAAAGACGGGGGCGTTCAGTGACCACCATATTTCCAGAAAGGAATTCCCAGGTTCTATGATTACACAGACAAAATTATATGTATAACTGTGTGGAGTAAGAGAGAAAAGCTGTGGGTGAATAATTAAAATCAACCTAACGACATGCTTCTTTTTAAAATAAGGTACATCTGACGATCCGCTCTAACTTCACACGCAGAGGCAGACAGCCTCCTTTTTCCTGAACTAATCATATTCCGTTAGGGATTTCCGTTTGGACCAATTGGATACGTTCAGGGGAGGGCTTTGAGCGCTGCTCCGCTTAATCTATAAATACCACCTCCTCAGCCCTCGGGGCAACATAGAGAAGTGACTAACAAGGAGGAGGTATTGAATTTCCCTGAACAACGAAAGTAATCCGAGGTATGGCTGTTATGTTTGTTTATTGGTTTTATTTAAAATCATCAGTATGTGAATTACATATATTATCTATTTGAATTTTGGTGTTGATGAGAAGCTTTGAAAAGCGGTGGGACTATCGTTAATCGAAAAACTGACAACAAAACGGCGCGCTTTGTAGCTAAGAGCTAGCTGATGGCTTAAATTTAGCCGATTTGACTGCTCTTAAGGTATGACTACATAATTAGAAACTAATCTTAATGTTCACTTATACGACTGAGTGCCAAGTTGTTTTTGGTGACATTAAATGGTTAATTGTATTGTAAATGTTCGCGGTAACTAGCTGGCGCCATTTTGCAACCGTCCATGCTAGCTTTAAAAATGCTCGACAGGCAAGCAAAGAAACGTGTGTGTCTCCTTTAGCTTAATGGTGGCGGTGCTTAGAGGTTTGTGTACGATATTTGAATAAAACCATGAAAGTGGTAACTGTAACTTGTCGTCACTGATAATGGTAACACCACCGATGAATGAGGCGTTGGCACCCTTTATGGTAGTTTATTTTCACTGTAAACAGAAGTAAAAGGTAGGACGGTTGTTTCGCCACCTTTTTTTTTTTTTTTTTAAACGACGTGAGTCATGTGTCATAGGTAGAGCCGCATAAAGGGAACAGACTCTCGTTCGGTGATTTATAACGTAAATAACGGGTTTTTGTTAAGTTTTTTTAATTCACTTTGTTTAAATATCCACGTTTATTTGTTTTTCAGACTTGCAGGTGAGAAATGGCTCGTACAAAGCAGACCGCTCGTAAATCCACAGGAGGTAAGGCTCCTAGGAAGCAGCTGGCCACTAAAGCAGCCAGGAAAAGCGCGCCATCTACTGGTGGAGTGAAGAAACCCCACAGATACAGGTACAACAATCATACCTCTGTATTGCTGTTATAGGCATAAGTGGTTACACTGGCTGTGGAAACTAACTTTACTTTTGTTTTCTAAAACTGTGTAGTTGCTATAATGTTTTTGTTTCTGGGCACTAATTCAGAATATGGCTTGTTTCATAGGCCCGGTACTGTTGCTCTGCGTGAGATCCGTCGGTACCAGAAGTCCACTGAGCTGCTCATCAGGAAGCTGCCTTTCCAGCGTCTGGTCAGGGAAATCGCTCAAGACTTCAAGACGGATCTTCGTTTCCAGAGTGCAGCCATTGGTGCTCTCCAGGTCAGAAAATGCATCTGTTTTAAAATATGAACAACAAGTTCAAGTTCTAATTTGTTCTAGTATTTAATGTTTTCTTTTCTCTTTCTTATAGGAAGCCAGCGAGGCCTACTTGGTCGGCCTGTTTGAGGACACCAACCTGTGTGCCATTCACGCAAAGAGGGTCACCATCATGCCCAAGGACATTCAGCTGGCCAGGCGAATTAGAGGGGAGAGAGCATAAATGCTTTTGGATTTTTATCTTTTTATTGGGTTGGGGGTGGGTGGGGGACTGACTGGGGTTTGTTTTGTAAATCTTGAACTATTTACCAGCATGTGTGCCACCTTAAGTGATTTGTAGTTTGAGGCATGTTTTTTGTATTTCCATTTCACACACTCTTCCTTCAGCTGTCCTGTTTGCTGTAGAGTAGTGCTTGATATCTGTAACTCCTAAAGCAGAATATCTCACTTTCTTCCTCAGGTCTGCAAATGTATTTTAGGGTCTGTATCTTTTTAATCCTGTGTGTGCATGTCATAGGATTTCTCATTGTGCTGTAAATAAACTTTCTGCTACCTCACCCTGACTCAAGTTTACTGCAGACAACCTTGGGTACAAGTACAAATTTAAGAGACCCATTGGCTCAATGCCAGGGCTTCTTTGCACTATAACTTCGATCTAACAAGTTGGATGTTCATCATGTCATCATGTGCACTCTGAAACAGTGATTCAGAACAGACTGGCAAATGCCTGTTGTTCAAGTTTATTGACATTGTAAGCCATGACTGGCTAAAAGGAGTATTTCCCAATTAATGTTAGCTCTTAAACTTAAGACGTACAGCATCATGTAATAACCTGCATCACAAGTAAATAAAGCCAAATGTGAACAGTATTTTGAAACTGGATACAGTCTGCAAATGTGAAATAGAAAAGCCTGCAACAGCTGTAGAGTAAACCAGACCCTGATGAAAACAGTTAAACTAGACTCCAGGATGAATGAGTTTAACTGAGGCCTCTTAGTCCAGGTTTGAACTAATAACCTGTAGTTATTGGAATATTTATGACATTCATGTATCAATGGACAGCCTTATTTCCACACAAAGCATTGACTTTGTGTTCCAGGTCCACACAGTACAATTCACAATAAATACAACCTGATACAACATATGTCCACATATTCCAATAAGCGCCTTTATTTTTTAGTTGTATCCTCTTCATTTGAAAGCACGCTGGGTACATGCTCATGCAGCTGCTTCTCCAAAGCTGCGTCAATGTCTGTCTCATCCCTGAAAGCGCACCACAACAGGAAGGCGGTGGCAAGCAGGCTGATGGGCACAACTTTCCACATAGGACGCTCGTACTGGCTCCCCATTGAGCGGTCGACTCTCCAGGTCCTGTGGCTGGCTTTGCTGGTTGAGAACTTAATGGGCTCGCTCTTCACCTCCTCATCATCAGCAGATTGTTTGGACTTGCACGACAGCTGAGAGCTCAGAGCTAGAGACCGCACACTGTGGAGTCTTCCAGCAAGAAAAACAGAGAAGATAAGAAATTAGTTTAGGTTGAAAGACTTAGTGGTTTGAAAGTACACTTGGTGCACTTAAACGCTACTTCACCTTAGATAGTATACTACAATATTTACTTGGATATTAATACTTGTGGACTTCTGCTTAAGATTAGAAGTGAAATATATTTATGAAACTGAAAACACTTTTTTAAAACTGCTGTTTTGTTTTTAAGAAGCTGAAACATCCACAGCTGGAGATTATAGTCCTTAATGGGCACTAAAAATATTAATCCGATCATCATTTTCATTTATACACTGGATTTATGATACATTTCCAGAGGTCAAATATCCATAGACGCACATAATATGCAATAGATGTTTTATAGAAACTGATGTTCAAGATCAACCATACAGATGATCATAGGTTCAGGAGGTAGATAGCTCCTTACATAATAAATAAATAAAGCAGTAGAAAAAAACATTTCTGAATTATTCCAATGCAAAAAATGAGTTTATGTATAACATTTTACCTTTGAATTAGCCTTTAAAAAACTTGAGGAGTGTGTCCATCTGTAAATTGTTGCTCAAAACACAGTGATGATGCCACCTAGAGACAATTCCTGAAGCTGCTCTATTGAAAATGATAAATCTAACCTCTGACACAACGGCAACACACGGACGGTGACTGTACTTTAGTTAGTCATACGTCCTCATGAAAGGAAAACTCCTGCTATCCATCCAAAGCCTAGTAACTAGATTAACGTCAAAGGACCAAGGTGTGTCTTCTAGGAAAAATTAAGAAAAGCTGACCAACAATTAAAGATACTACACTGTCATTGAACCACCATTACACATTGAATACATGCTTTCCATGAGCCGGGGAAACACATACTGACACTCACCTCACGGTCGCTGCACCGCTATGAATAAATGTTCCTCGACTCAAAGCCACTCGTGTCAGACGGGCAAAGACTGCTGCTATAGACATGATGGACAACCGGTCATCTTACTCAACACTACGAAACTGAAGGTTTGCCCAGCAAAACCTTTTCAGTCAGGTCATGTAACACACCATTGTGCAACCTTCAATTCTCTCCGGCCAGAAACAGCGAGAGACGCTGGTTATGACCGGCTGTCTCTAACCCATAGAATAATTTATTATTCTATTATTATTATTAGCAGTAGTATGACTATATCTAAAGATAATGGCACATTTAGGCTTGAAAGTATAATTACTTCGATTTTACACCGTACCACCAGTCTGCATTTTATTTTATTTTTGAGCATTTTAAGTACTTTTGAGCTACAGCGTATTGTCTTATTTATAATATTCTTTCTTTTTTATTAGTGAATTGTTTTTTGTTTGTTTTATTATGGTTTGTGTTTATGTATTTATTTATTATTTATTGATTTTAAATAGTCTCCAGGTTCCCACTTCATTTAATATTTTGAGATTTCTTTCAGTAGTTTGTTCTTCGAGTTTTTAAACATGTTACACCCACCGACCAATCACAAAACACGGGTAGCCAATCGTCCAATCAGGCTTCACTTGAGCGGCACCGCTTCCTGGTTGACTTTCCACGCGCCTGTGTGCTTTCCAGAGTTTGGCACGCAACGCAGCTCAGGTTGGTTTAAGGTTTTTAGTAAAAACAACGTGGTCAAAGTAGTGTTTAGCCCATATACCTGCTGCTTGTTGTTATGTCATAAAGTGGATAATGTGTTTCTTTTGACCTTAAACCTTGTCTGTCCGTGTACTTCATTCAGTAAACGTGTGTGCTGGTCTTCAGTAATATACACGCTTGTGTTGGTTTGCAGGAGTAATTTATCTCATGGCCAAGGACAAATCGTTGAAATCAAAACCTCTTAAGAGGAAGGATCTGGGTCCATCTGATGACCGTACAGAAATAATGGACACTGAAGTAAATACGAAGAGGAAAAAGATGGATGCAGATGTGAGTAGCACAGAGAATGGTATTTTACAGCACTACCTGAAATCAGTCACAGTATCATTAACACTTTGTTTTTAAAGCAGGAGGCTCCTGCTCACATGTCTCAGCTAACAAACACAGCAGATGATAAAAAACGGAAAAAGAACAAGAAGAGCAAAAAGGAACAAGTGAACCAAACCGTAGAGCAAGCAGAGGTGAGAATGTTCACTGCTGAAAATGTGACTTAAAGACTTTATTTGGCTCTTTGTAGGTAGTCAGCTAGTTTACAGTGTTTTACCGTGAAAAAATCTTTTTTGTGACATAATCATGGTAAAGCATAGAGCAGCGTGGCAAACATGTAATAACACAGATAATGAACTGACAGGTAATAAATTTAAATTTTTGGCACTGAGACATGCTGTCATTCAGTTCAGAGAGACTTTTATGCTTGCATGATTCATTTAAATAACACTGATGTGTCTCAATTTTACATTAAAAACAGTCAGATCTGTACAAAAATTAGGATCCATGTTTTGATATTTAGCACTGAATGGCGCTTTTACCCCACAGCACAGATGATTTTCATGTGTTTTGGTGAAACCATGTATATACAGTTTATTCAAGGAGGGTACTCAGTTGGCAGGAGGATGTCACAGTTTGGATGTGATGAGTTGCTCATACTGTCGTCCTTTGCTGCTGGTTCGTTGATGGGTTTTCTCGAGGGGGTCCTGTTCAGCTTGGACCATCGGCTTTTATCCTGGAAAAAAAGCCTCAACTTTTCCCTAAAGGCCTCCCCGAGGAAGCCGTAGATGAGAGGATTCAGGCAGCTGTTGGAGAAAGCCGCCAGCCTGACGGCGTGACCTGTCAAGGGGTAATCCTGCCACAGCGTGCCCCCGTTCGTGTCGCCCCTCACGAGGTGCACACTTATAAACACGTTCTCTGGCAGCCAGCAGAGGAAGAAGACGACCACAGCGGCTGAGATGAGTCGCAGGGCTTTCTGCCTGCGAGGCCTCTGCAGGGGGCTGTTTAGTTCCCAGAGGCTGCATTTGAGCACCCGTGCTATTCTCCAGTAGCACACCCCCAGGATGCAGAAGGGCAGCAAGAATCCCAGCATCACCTCCAGCCACTGAATCTGAGTCACGTTGGCGAAGCAGAAATGAAGCTCTCCGGCGTGTTGCACTTGAGCTACAGCGAAAGGCAGCAAGGTGAGCAGGGACGAAGACGTCCAGATGAGGCAGCAGGTGAGCCGTGCGTGTGGTATGCTGCGACCCATGGAGTTGGTCAGCGCGACGAAGCGGTCGAGGCTCATCCAGGTCAGAAAGAAGACGCTGCTGTACATGTTGGCCTGTTGGAAGAGGTTCATGAAAGTGCAGAGGCCGGCCTTGTCGTAGTAGCCCTTCTTAAGATTGAACACCTCAATCAGAGAGTCAGCTACCAGAAAGAGGTCAGCCATGGCCAAATTCACGAAGTAGCAATCTGGAGGTGTCATGCGGCCCCTGTGGTTAAGGTTTACCACTATAATAAGGATATTCCCAACAAGACCGACAGGAAACAGGAATATGGTGTAGAGGCTGGAGAGGATGAGGCTGATAAAATAATAATCATCCGAAGCTGCCTCCGGACAATCGGAGGCGACTGCCTGTGTGTCATTTGGATGTGCACTGAAGTTATTGTCAGCAATGACTTTGTAGTCCACATTTATGGTCATGTTCATGTTCCCCTTTTGTCTTTAGCTGTTGTTAGCAGCATCCAAACACTAAGTTGCCATAGTTCCTAGATTTTTGAAGACTAAGTAGTTGCTGAGGAGCCTGCGGTACCATCAGTTCCCTGATGGTACCGCGGTAGCTTTTGGATAGAGTGAGGTGCTGATGCCACTGTTTCCCCTAGACAGAAAGAAGAAGCGAAATGAAGTCAACAGCCTGTTTCACTTTCTTAAAACATCAATTAATTTCAATTCACATCAATACAGTTGCATTTATATAGCAAAAAATCAAAGAACAGTCAGCTCAAAGGGCTTTATATTGTAAGGTACAGACTCTACAATGTTAGAGAGCAAACCCCAACAATCAGACGACCCGTGTGAGCAAGCCCTTGGGAACAGGGAGAAGGAAAAACTTCCTTTTAACAGGAAGCAGCCTTAAGACTAAAGGAGGGGCAGCCATCTGCCACAACCGGTTGGGGACTGGGCGCCGAAAAGTAGACGTCCAGGAGGTAATAATTCTGTACACAACATCAATAAATACATTAATTCCCCGTTTTTTTCCAATGCAGTTTTTTCTCTCCACTGTTGCCAAGGGCTTGCTCAAAAGAAAGTTACGTGCACTGAGAGCATTGCTGTATTGAACTGAACCAAATAAAACTGAGTGAAATGTGACTGGCTGTCACTGGCTTGCTTCTAAGAGGTGACACAGATTGTTTTGCTCGCTGTGGCGGGCAGGTCGTGCTGTCTAGATAGCAGCCGTCTGAATCATCATTTTAATGTGACAAATTACAAAACTATGTGATAGTTCACTGTGTTTTACTTCAGCTCTAGTTATTGCCCAAACATTGGGAGCATCACAGAATTTTCTTGCCTTTAACAAATGACAAAGAATGATTAATTAAACCATTAATCACTGATTCGTTTTTAATGGAAACAGAAGCAGAGGTACTGCAGTGACACATTATGTTGCCTCATGTAAGATGAGCAAAGCTAACTTGTCATGTTAGCAGAGCTGAAACGAGCACTCATACTGTCTAGTTGACCGTACCCTTGAAGAGATATCCCATAAAAATTCATTATTGATGCGACTTTTAAGTGGATGTGTATCTGTTTGAAGTGCAGCCGCTTTGAATATATTCATACAGTCAAAAAGAATACTTTCCGAGATCCTTCATCTAACTTATCAGATCTTAAAGATGCTTACGAGCGTTTAGAAATTTAAACTCCCAACCAGAAGCACCTCCAGGCTGTAGGATTCGTTGTATGTTAGTTCAAAGCGTTTAATATCAAACAGGTAAGCCATAACATGCTGAGGAGATACTTGGAAACTATAAGGAAAGCTAAACTGGTGATAAACAAATTAAGGCGTCATATAAAAGAGCTTGGACTCACCTGTGATTTCTCGGTCTGCGTGTATTGTCCTCCCTCTCCGTTAACGCTGGCAGTAAAAAGTGGTTTCAGTATGAATGCGGAGAAATGTTTACAGCCACCCACCACTTGCAACAAGAAACACAAACACACAATGCAGGCGCTTCTTCATATCGCAGCTTTTGAGCCAAATGTGTAAAAGTGTTTTTAAAATTAAACCTTTACTACTTTTTATTGGCAGTACTGTCACTTGGCAGTTTGATCATCCCCTATTTTTATCAGTGTGTGGGTATAATTTTATTGCTTATGATTATATCAATTTGAGACATGAGGTCGTCTTGTCAACACTGGCACGAAAGCACGCAAACACGGTCATGATTGTGTAATGTTAAAATATGTAAACATGGGAGTCGATCTGTCTCTGGACAGCACATTTACACTAAACAAGGTGGACATGCAGACATGCATAATTTCACTTAGTGTCTCCTTGTTTCACATTACTTGAAAACCCCAGAAAGACGGTTTGTGCAGGAACACAAACTGTGCGCTTTGTTCTGGTTTGTAGGGTGGTGTCTGAATCTTTTATCACTTTATATGTGATGATTTTAAAACTGTAAGTAGCATTCATAAGAGCCCCGATTTCAGCAATCACTATTGTGACAGTTAAGTTAAGACCAGCTTCTTAATGAACTCTGCTCCTGCATTCACTTTCCTGGTTCCTGGGTTTGTGTCGCTCCGTGTTGCCACCGATGCAAAATGTTATCCACGCGGATCGCTTATTCCTAGAACTGGTGCCCATGAATTTCTTGAAAAGTGTTCATCTGATTCAGTAACTTTTTTAAAAATTTTTTTTATTCAAGCATAATTACATGAGGGCTCGTTGACACTGTTGGCATAAATATAGACTCTGACTTTGGTTTTCCTAGACTTAATTTTTCCTATGTGGCTTTCAGGGAGCTGCAGAGGTTTTTCCAAGCATTTGTCTTAATGGACTTTTGTGTAAATCAGGCTTATGCAAACAGAGTTTCCAAGAAAAGACATTTTCCCGGGAACAGGTTAAAAATTCATACAGAATCTCATGTAATAATAGCTCCTTTTTAATTTCCTGATTAAAGAAATAAATCATTTGAATTGACATAACATGGCAAGATGATGCACAGTACCAAGATATAAAGCATTTTTTTTCTCCTCTTTTTGTACATTTTGTAAATGAAATGTTAAAAAAAATACATTTGATGAGAGTTCTGCAAGCTTTCAGTGACTGGATAGATAGTGAGGTGGTCCATAACAGGTAAGACATTAAATATGATGCATGGGAAGAGCTCTGTCCTAGCAAACAGACACATTTCTTAAGACTCGATGTCCTCCAGAGTGTCTGTGATCTCAATGTGCGGAGCTATGATGTTCCTGTTGGGCTGTGGCCCTGGACGTCGGCAGCAGTCCCGCAGCCGCCTGATCACTCCATAGAGGCTTTCCCGACATGGCCTGTGCATGAACAGGACGAGCAGCAGGCTCACGCTGCTCCCTGAGAACAGCACAAACTCAGACACACTCAAAAATGCTTGCTGGTGGAACGTCAGCTGTCTTTCACTATTAATCAGAGCCCCTCTAAGCAGCGCCACGCTGTAGAAGAGCTGGCAGATGAGCGTAAAACTGGTGACCGCCAGGAACACAGGGCCTTCCTCAGAGCCGGAGAGGAAACGTCCATTCGACTCCCTCTGGCGGATACAGCCACCTATCAGAAGTCCCAGTTGGAGGATGTAGGGAATCAGGAAGACCAAACACAGCCTAGCAACTGCGTATGAAACACCATCTGTGGTGGGATCCATCAAACAGTTGCCCTCTTTCTGCAAATCTCCTCTGGGTCCACGAATGCCAGCCAGCACCAGAGAAATGAGTACAGAAGTGATGCCCACTAGTGCCGCACAGACACGAGACTTTCTCAGCAGGTGATTGGATGGAGGATCAAAGGTGACGACGGATGCCATGAGCACTAAGACCAGCAGGCCACACAGAGAGGCTATGTTGATGGTAAAGGAGAGTGCGGCACAGCCTAAAGCTGTGGTGTTTAGGTAGGCAGGTCTGTGGGCCACCGTGTGCAAAGAGAGGAGCAGGAGCAGCAGCTGGAAGCCACAAAACACCCAGAGGAGGCAGCCGAGCCAAGCCAGCCTCTTGTGGGCGCGATAAGTCTGAATGAAACTGTAAAGCAGGAAGCAGCCTGCTAAGAGACCGAAGGTAGCAAGCAAACTGTAGACGTAGTTTGCATTGCTGATTAAGTCATTGGCTGCAATCTTGACTAAAACAGAGTTGTCCGTGGTCTTGACGCTGCTCTCTGTGATGTTGACGCTGCTCTCTGTGATGTTGACGCTGCTCTGTGTGATGGCAGAAGAGATGGAAAATTGAGATGTGGGGCTCGTCGGCGTGGTAGGCGAGCCTGTGCTGTAATCAGACTGAAAATCAAAGCAAAAAACAGCCACTGGTGAGAATCAGAAGATTTCCTCAAAAACAGAAGTCCAGTGATTTGAAAACACTTGAATATACGTGCATGAATCACTATGAAGACTTTCCACAGGAACACAGAAATTACAACACACAGTTCCTTCCTAAATGAACTCAAAGTTGAGCTAAAATCTTAACTGTATGCAAAGAACTTTAAAAATACACCGTGTATGAAGACGTATCAAGTAAAAAGTTGTAGTTTTGTTTTCTGTGAGGATTTTCTCTGAGTCTTTGTTTGCTTCCCTTTGAGGACCTGCCCGTTCAGTAGAAACACATGTTTCCACTTACCATTTTTGCTTCCGTCACCCGCTCGTCTGTTTTGTATCCACCGGCCCGACGCTGCTACCGCCTGAGTCAAAGCTCCGAAAACGATGCTGTTCGCATGGACACAAGTGCTCATCATACAAAAGGCTTTTCTATTTCTGTGGGCAATGCCCAGGCAGCATACTTTCAGAATGACTTTTTGGCCATGTGACCAAAATCTCTTCTTCCCCTCCCTTTTTTTTTCTTCTTTTCATCACCACCAGAGGTCGGCTAAATCGGAGAGCATAGTGTGTCCCTTGTTCAACTTCCTCTGGCATAAAAGTCTTTAAGTTGTGCTGTGTTTACATCCTATAACAAGGAAATGTTTTTCAAATTATTATTATTTAAAAACTTCTTCAGCAGTTCTGTGAAGCTGAATTGTTTCATTGTCTTTTTTTTTTTTTTGTTGGCTATTTATAAACCATCCAAGTGCATGTACAGTGGTGTGTGCTCTGCGAACGCACTGCTGAAACTGTCTGGGTACTGCACAAAAAAAGCGTGCTATGGTGAACTCGTAATACTGTATGCACAGGAAACGTTGCCCAGAGCTGCAGAGCAAGAGGAAGTGATCTAAACCTGAAAACTGCTTTTGACTTTTGACTCATCTGTCTGCAAAAACACAGTAAAATGTCACATTTAGTTTGCATTTAGCGGAGTTAAAATTGGCATGTGCATAAGGAGCAGTTTGCGATCAAATGATTTCATTTTCGCTGCGACTTATTTGTGTGTTTGCTTTGCTTTGTTGTGACAGGTTCTTGATCCACCCAGCTGTCCTGAGGGGACAGCTGAGGCAGAGGGGCTCGAGGACTTGAGTCCCGATGAGAAGAGGGTCCTGGAGAGGAAGCTGAAGAAGATTCGGAAAAAGGAGGAGAAGAAAAGGCTCAAAGCGGAGGGAGTGACTTTGGAGCAAACAAAACCATCTGGACCCAGTGCACAACAGCAGGCCTTAGACTACCTCACGTGGTAAGAATAGGGTCCAGAGGATTACCAGGATGCAATCAAAATGCATTATGGGATGTGTAGCAGCTGATTTATGAATTAAAACCCAGGATATCGTATAATTATTCTTTTTTTTATGTTGTAAAAGCTCACCACTAGATTACTGGATCCTCTTTTTTACTCAAAATATTTTTATTGAACAATTATGAATACTGTTAACAAAAAAGAGGGGCGATTGATACCAACAAAACCTTTCCTTGCAAACCACACAGAAGTTAGCTGCAACACAACTGAGCTTAACATTCCCATTAACACAGTAAAACATACAGAATGGTAGGTCGTCTGACCTCTATGGAATAAGCAAATGTGATAGTCAGCAGGAAGATCCTTAAATTGAAGGTTAGAGAAGTTTTTATTCTGGCTGGAGCACTGGACCTTTTCAAGACTGAGACACGTCATGAGATGAGCAAGCCGCTGAACATGGGTGGGCGGGGCAGCAGCCTTCCACCTCGTCAAAATGGCACGTCTAGCCAGGAGGGAACCAAAAGACAGCACCCGATGTTTTGCCCCGGTGATATACTTATCATCCTTACCCACTGTACCAAAGAGAGCAAGTAGGGGGTTGAGAGCCAGTTTCAGGCCGGCAGCCTTGTTCACGGTGCAGAAAACTCATCTGGATTTAGATAAGTGGGCCCTATGAACTACTTTGAATTGTAATAGGGAGGGGCGTGCACAGAGTGATGTGGAATTTACCAGAGGACTGAATCCCAAACGTCATCTGACATAGATATACCTAACTCCTTCTCCCATGTGTGTTTGAGGCGTTCAAAGGGAGCTGAAGTTACACTGCACAGTTTGTTATAGATGTGAGAGATTATACCTTTGCCTGAGAGTTGCAAACTAAGGAGCTCGTCCAGTAAGTTAGCAGCTGGAGCTTCTGGAAAATTTGAGAGGTGGGATTGCAAAAAATGCCTGAGTTGTAAATATCTAAAAAAAAAAAGTGAGTTTTGGGAAGAGTGTATTTTGCTGACAGCTATTGTGTATAAAGAGACCTTTAAAGTAAATAATACCTGCTTGAAACCAGACCTGAAACAAATTGTCCAAAGTGGGAGGGAGGAATAGGTGATTTGATAAGATGGGGCTTTGAAGTGAGACATTTTTAAGATTTAAATGTCACCTGAACTGAGCCCACACCCTGAGGGAGTGGTAGGGCCCGCTTGGCTGGCCATGATTTTAACTAGTAGGTCAGGGAGCAAATATTGGCAGTCCAATAGTGAAAGCGAAAGTTGGGGAGTGCCAGACCCCCTTCAAGGTTAGGCTTCTGTAAATGCACCTTAGCTACTTGAGGTCGTTTACCCTTCCAAAGGTTGGAGGAAATTATAGAATTGAGGTCTGTAAAGAAGGACTTAGGGATAAAGACTGGTAAAGATTGAAATAAATATAAAAACTTAGGAGGAATATTCATTTTATAATCGAATTAATTCGACCGACTAGAGTTTTGTTCAGGGGTGACCACTGTTGAAGGCTTTGTTTGACATTCTTCAATAGCGTAAAAAAGTTGGCTTTGAGAAGTTGTTTATACTTTCTTGTAATTGTAATACCCAAACAGGTAAACTGCTCTTTGACCACTTTAAAAGGGAAACCAGACAAATCTATTTGAAACACTTCTTCATTGAACAGACAAAGTTCACTATTGGACATATTTAATTTATAACCAGAGACATGACAATAGCTAGATTGAATATCAACGGGCTAAGGGTGCAACCCTGTCGTGTGCCTCGTTTAAGTTGGAATGGTTTCGATTTCTGGCTATTAGTACAAACTGAAGCAACAGGAGTCAAATATATGTACTTGATCCATGAGATGAAATTTGAACCGAACCCAAATCTTTCCAGCACAGCAGATAAATAGTTCGATCACTGGATTCTCTTAACATAACATACACGGGAAGACTTTCTCAGAAATGATTCATAATTCTAGCATTTGATAAGTTGTTGTTGTAGTGAATAATGCGGGTGGAAGTATGTACTTTCTGCAATAGTTACACTGCAGCCCACAGTGGTTTTTGCCTTTGCAGCTGGGCTGAAAACCGTTCACGGTGGAAGTTCCAGAAGACGAGGCAGACGTGGTTACTGCAGCACGTCTTTGATTCTGAAAAGGTAAAATTACCCAACATTCCTCCTGAACGATGGGGGTGACAGGGGGTTTTCTCAGCTTTGTTTTAGACTGGTCAACCGCTACGCTCTTTCTTCCTCTTTCTGTTATTAAATAACACTCTCTATTCTCAATCCAAAACTATTTGTCATTTTTAAGCAGAAGAGAATAAGTAAAAATGGTAAAGCTATAAGAAGTTGAAATGTTTACAAACATTTTCATGTAATTCATGTTATCCTCATTTTTGAATCTGTCTGAAGAGAACACTGACAGGAGATGCTCCGCATTAGCGTCACTAGTATCGTAATGATTTGTCACCCTGTAGCCAAGAGTCTCTATAATATGTATACAGAGAATCAACAAGATTAAAGTAGGTTCTTCTCAGATTCCAGACGACACGTTTTCGGTGCTGCTTCAGTACCTGGAGGGGCTTCGTGGAAGTGGGAAGGACACAACCGTGCAGAAGGCCTTATCCCTGGTGGAGGAATCTGGAAAAGCACCAGAAGACACAGTCATCCAGCAGAGGGCACACAGAGCCAGAGAAGTTATCCAGCTATTATCCTGAGCCACAAATATTACAGAGAGACTCGCAAAAAGACTAAACTCTGTTCACAGGACTGAAGGATCGGCCTGATCTAAGGCTTGGGCTAAAGAGGTTTTAAATAAACGGTCCCTGTTTGTGTTGCCAGTATTATTCACCTGTTTTAATAATTAAAAGTGTTACTTTATCACCTCTGTTTCTTTACATTACTTGTGTGTTATGTTGGTTGGTAGTTATCAGTCAGGAAAGCCATGTCATACAATATGAAGGCAGATTAATGTTTTATTCAAATGTACAGAAGCTGTTTGTAAATCTTTTTTTCAACTCCAGCAAGTAACTCAGAGGTTACTGTTCAACTTTGCCAGTATGGGCAGATCACTTCGGAGAGATGTGAATCCCTCAAAGTCAAACAGATAGCTGGAAGACCTTTTGAGTAACATCTCAGGAATGTTTGTAGCTAAGACATGTTTGTGCACGTCAAGGCCCATAATCAGTGAAGCCACTGAACTGAATAACTTTTCTTTTGCACTCTCCTTGTAATCACAGTAGCAAACACATACCAGACCGCTGGGTTATGTTCTCTACATACATTTTATATTTGCTTATCATCTGGTTTTTGTGACTAACTCAGTAAGTGTGCGGGTGATTAATTTTATCCGCATCTTTCACAGACTATTAATATAGCTGTGTTGTGCGTATCTCAATCGGGCAAAAGTGAAGTCGGAAATGACCGGCTGTTACTTCTTTGAGTGCAGTATGACAGGAACATGTGTTTGAGTCTTAATATAGGACACAAACACAGAGGAAGGAAACAAAGTCAATATCTAGCCTAGCTGTGATGACTTCATTTCCTATACAAATGCACCCAAATACAACACAAAGACATAAATGCTTTTCAGCCACTTTATATATATATGGACGATGTTTTTCGGTTACTTGCATATGCATGAACAAAAAAATTTACTCCTCATTTTATTATATCTTGTCAGGATATTGAAATATGCAAACATGGAAATGCAGAGTAAAAGGCAAAAACAGTCTGAGCTTGAAAATCAATATTTTGTGTGACTACCTTTACTCTTCAACACAATCTGAACTCCTTAAGTCTGTGTGTTAAGTAGTGTTCAGGAATAGTTCTCCAGACTGCCTTTTTGAAGAGTAGCTGTCTGACAGCCACCCTTCTACCTTTGTCCATTTCTGTTGAGGCTTCAGTGAACAGTAGGTGCTTCTTAGATTCTATGTCAGGTTGGCTGGATATTTTCCCCTCATGTCTTACGGACATGACGTTCTGCTGTCGATTTATTGTTTTAGGCTTAACAGACAAACAAAACTGGACTGTAAACATTTTCAAAGCTCATTTTATTTCTCATGCACGATGGTGCCTTTTCATAGTCTTGGAGAGCTCAGTGATGAATCCTCGACAAAAAAAAGAAATTACCCACTCTCAGCTACGCTTGCAAAATTTTATTCTGCAGTACCAACAGCCTGAGCTCTACCAGTGTTGTCCGGTTACTTTATGCGTCTCTCTGATGCTGATCAACAAACTCCGCTCAGGTGCTTTGGCTCGTTTTTGCTCCAGGTAATCTTCACTGAACATCAATGAGTCCGTTGTCTCCTCTTAAGTGTTGATCCTTAACCGTCACGCTCACTGTACCTTTTGCGTCATCTGTCACATATAGGGGGAAAAAATCATTCATATAAACTGTACGAGACTTAAATGAGTGAAGACTGACTTCACTCACTTGTCTCAGAAGTAAAAGGAATGTTATGTTGAGTAAGAAGAGCTCGCAATCTCTCAGTCTCTTCTCTCAGTTTTTGGTAGTCCTGTAGAAAAAATATACCAAAAAAAACACTATTGAGCTTGTATTGTGATTTTGTTGTAATGTTAGAAGAGATACTACTTTGAAAGGTTACATACCGCTTTACATTTCTCTAAAGAGTTTTGCCTTGCTGAATCAGCTGCTGCCTCTTGAACCTTGACTTTTACTTTCCGACTCTTCAGCAGTCCGGCGTCCTCAAAAATATCCTTTAAGAGATTGTTGTATCCCTGGAGCACATGTACAAAGTGTAAACATAACCATTCCACGAATAATTAAAATGTACATAACAAAGGACACCTTGAAATGTGTGTACCATAACAGAGCTCAATCAGAGGTGTCTGATTTTCAGCTACAATAACTGTACATAAAAGATGGACACAAAGCTGTAAACAGACCGTTTTCGGTGTTGTCATATTTTTGACGTTTTGAAAACTCATGTGATGAATGAGGAAACTGAAGGATGCTGCATGATAATATGGGTGCACTTGTGAATCACAAGTATGCTGTTTTATGTTCATTTTCACTCTAATAGACATGCTAACACATACTGTACTCAACAAAATTTGAGTACAGTATGTGTTAAGCAGCTGAGAAGATGAACTAATCTGGAAGGTGTTTACTGATAATGTAAATCAAGTGAGCAGTAGACTTATTTTCTCCTAGACGTCTGTACAACTGGACGTCTTTTTGCAAACAGGTGACTCGCCCCCTGGTGGCCATTAAAAAGAATGCAGCTTTAAAGCGCTTGAATTTTAGCTTCACTAAGTCTATTGTTTATATCCACTATATTTTCTGCATCTACATTTCATCATCTCACAGGTGGCATAAACTGACATAGATGAAAAGCATAGAGGAAGCAAGTCATTCTGCAGTATTTGTTTACCTACCAAACTGGCCCTCACCTGTTCAGTTATAAGTCCTTCATAGCGAGCCTGCTCCGCTTCATCCCATTCCTTCTGTAGCTCCTCTTTCAGAGTTGGATACACTTTAAAAGAGCACAGAATTTATAAGTAACCCTATCCCCATTGGCATGAAAGTAAGTCCTGCTTAACTTACCTAAAAGAGAATGTGGATGGCAAACAAGGGGGGTCTCAAAGGTTAGCGAGTACACACAGGTACTGGGCTCTGAGACTTGAGCGAGCTTGCTTCTTGTGCTGCAGACCAGAATCACCTGCAGATCCACGACAAGAAAGAAAGAAAACACAATTTCTTATTCATGTTGCTGAGTAAGAAAGTAATTCCCAGTTCCACATATTTATTCTTAGACTCTAGTCGAGATCTCCACTGACTGAAACAGCTCCCTTCCCCCACTCACTCTAAGCCACTTTTGTTCCAATTGATTGACCCCCGTAAAAGGCAGGTCTGAACAGCAAGTTAATATATGGCAGAAAACAAGGAAAAGCATAACTTTAAGGGCTGATGGGATGATTTGCTAGTTGTCTTTGACTCGGTTTGGCACTAGTTGTTATGTTTACATGCACAATACATTCAAGCAGTAATTAGCATTGCAAAGTGTTGGCCTCATATTCAAGACGGGGCCCAAAATCTTGTCAGTGGATTACCAGGAGGATTTTAAAGGTTTAGATACCTTTGTTTCTCTGTTTCTGTTTCCACAAGTGTCGCCGTCTCTCATCCACATGCTGGTGAAAGTGTTGTTTGCCATTTCCCACTCTTGCCAGATCCTGCAAGGACCAAACACAAACCTGACTCCCACAAGAAGCCAACAGCTTGCTTCACACATTTACATCTAGTTTGTGTTTTGTTTCTGGAGCTTCTTACCCCAAGATCCCACTGTAGGCATTCCACCTAAATGTTTGCTCATGCTGAGTGACGTTGTGAAATGGACAGAATTCATATTTATACCTGCAAAGTGAGGACAACATGCTATTGTTTGTTTTGTATTTTCCAGACGCTCAGATCCAACATGTAATAAGCTAATGGTCTGCACTGTGGAGATATGGTGGAATATACTACTGTGTGACAGGTTAAATACATACGTCGACTCCGTGAGACTGAAGCACTTTCCAGCAAGCTGATGAAGGTGCACTGGGCCTTAAGGAGGAAATCATTGCTCATATGATGAGACAGAAAATCTAAAGGACCCTTTAGTCAACATTTAGAACATTTTACATATAATTTAATGAATTGAGGCTTTAAATCAGGATTAAGTGGGCTGAAGCAGTGAAACTCCCTCTTTTGTCAGTGTAAAGAAATCTAATAAAACATTTAATCCCTGAAATGTCACAATATAAGAAAAAAGAAGTGCAAAGATAAAGAAATGCTGCTGTAGCAAACAAAAGAAATCTGTCAGCGTGACTCTTTGGGCTTAAATTGTGAGAAATAAATGTCAGAAATGCCAGAAAAAAGTTCTGGTAGTTCATCGCCTTGAGTGTACTACAACTATAAGACAAAGGTTTTGCTATGGTATGAATGGAGGAAAACTCATGAAATACACTTATAAGTCAGAAATCTACGCCTCCTTTCCTCTTTATGTTTAAATATTTAAATGATGAGTTTGTTTTACCAGACACTGGAGCTGGGGTCACTTTAGGTTGCAGTCTGCTGCCCTGAGCCACAAAAGGGTTGTTCAGCCTGGACACAAAGTAGATCCATTAGCAGCAGGCCAAAGTCAACAAAACTGCACAATGTGAACTTATTTTGCTTCACGTACCCAAATGTGTTTGGCTCTTCGACTATCTTCATTTTACCGGCGGATCCATAGTTAACTGCATTAAAAACAAGCCGAGATCAGACACACGAGCTCTGTTTAGATTAAAATCTCTGAATGAAGCTGCGCAGTAAAGCTGTACTTACTGAACAGATACACGCAGACAAAACACAAACTTATTAAATGAGCTACTCGGTAACTGAAACAACGCATTATTATTTACGTTATGAAGGCGTTAAAGTGTTACTTTTCTGTCTACATTTCCTCTTTTGCTCGTTCCGGTCAGGTGACACGCCACGTGATCAAAATAAGCCGCGAGCATGCGTGTTTTTCATATGGGACTGCGACGTGCTTACCACGATACGAAGCCAATCAAGCTAGGTTATACTTCATATGAAAGTGTTTCCGGATGAAAGGAGACTACTACTAGTTTGTGATAAAGTCTTGAAAGTTGCTTATGTCTAATTCCTATTGCAAATAAGAAGTTTTTGCGTCTCTTTTTTTGGGCAGTTCTCTTTGTTAGACGAAACTGTTGTCAGCAGGATAGCCAGATAGCTTAAGTCATACTTCTTGGTCAGTTCATTGCAGTGACAGTCTGACAGTGACAGTTAACTAACTAGCAGCATGGGACGAAAAAAGCAGGGAAAGTTTGTCCGTCCTGACAACAAGGGCAAAGACAAACGTCACAAAATGAAAGGGAAATCTTTAGAGGCCTTTACAGAAGAAATGCACACTGCTTTGGAAGGTAGTGTATTGATTATTTCTAATGCAAAAATGTTTAACATGTTGGCTGTAAGGCATGCTATTTACATTAGCGTCAGCATCATGAAATGCTGTTTACACTAGGAAAAAGTGCCCATTGCTCAGGACTGATAACACTCGATATGGTGTAAACTCTTGAGAGATCTGAGATTGTGAACTTTCTCTCCTCAGCAAGTCTTCACAGGGAGGAAGGAGCAGAGGCCCCTCAGGTGAAGCTTCCTTGCCCACTTGCCATGTGGGAGTTGGGTCACTGCGATCCCAAACGTTGTACTGGCAGAAAGTTGGTGAGGAAGGGCTTTGTACGCAACCTGAGACTCAATCAGAGATTCAACGGGCTCATACTGAGTCCAATGGGCACGAAGTATGTGACGCCAGCAGACAGGTTTGTTCAGCTGTTTCCTCTGTACTTCAGCCAATGAAATCAAAGAATCTGTAGCCATAGACCACCTCATATAACTATTTATATACACATTTTGATGCACACCTGTTTAGTTACTCATTAACAAGTGTTCTCAGGGTGAAAATGTTTTTTTGATGCCAGTGTTCAGAGTAACAACAGTAGGTGAAATAAACACGCGTTAGGACCATGAAATACAAAAGAACATCTATTAAAATACAATGTGGACTCTTGAAGTAAATTAGATACGGCAGCAGAAGACCACACTGGGTCAGCTAAGAACAGGAAACTGAGGCAACAATTCACACAAGTTCATCAAAACTGAACAAAAGTTTTTGGAAAAATGTTGCCTGCTCTGATGAGTCTCGATTTCTGCTGACACATTTGGATGGTAAACAACACAAAAACATGGATCCATCCTGCCTTGTATCAGCAAGTCCAGCTGCTGCTGCTGGTGTAAATGTGTGGAAATATTTTGTCGGCACACTTTGGACCCTAGAGTACCAACAGAGTAGTGTTTTAGCACCACAGACTACTTGAGTTTTGTTTCTGATGATTTCCATCCCTTTATGGCCACAGTGTACCCATCTCATGGTAGCTGCTTCCATCATCTAAGCCTGGTTTCTTGACTGTAGTAAAATGACAGCTTCAATTGCCAGATCTCAATCCAGAAGTTTTGAATCATGGATGTATATCTACAACAACTGTTATATTCTGTCATGTCGATATGGACCAAAATCTCTGAGGAACAAGGTTTCAAACTCCTTGTTGAATCTATTCCATGAAGAATTAAGCTAGTTGGGAAGGCAAAAGGGGTACAACCCAGGACTAGCAAAGTGTACTTAATAAAGTGTCCCCTGAGTGTAAAGGCCCTCCTTTTAGGTTTATTACTTGATTATTTACTCCATGTAGAGCTTGATCTTAAAGATCAGGCATATTAAAAACTTGAGACATTCCAATGCATTGTTATATTAAAACAAATGTTACTATATCAAAGTGTTTTGTTGGTTATGAAAATTAAATAAATTCTATAATTTGTGTCACTGTTGTGATGCAATCCAAAGCGATTTTTTTCTCTCCATGTTTTGTCTGCACAGAGAGATTGTGGCCAACAATGGGCTCGCAGTGATTGATTGCTCCTGGGCCAAACTGGAGGAGACACCCTTCAATAAGATGGTTGGAAGTCATCCCAGGTTACTGCCGTACCTCGTAGCTGCGAACCCTGTAAATTATGGCAAGCCTTGCAAGTTGTCCTGCGTTGAAGCTTTTGCTGCCACGTTCTGCATTGTAGGTAAGGGTTTAGGTTTAGTTATTCAGGAATACCGCAGCAACTGCTTTTTGTGTCTTGTTTTGGTTATGGCAGTTAAACTGTGACATATTGTTTCTGATATTGCAGGTTTTGAGGAACTGGCATTGCTCTTATTGAAGAAATTTAAATGGGGGACAACGTTTCTGGAGCTCAATAAAGTCCTGCTTGGCCGCTACGCTGCTTGTCAGTCGGAAGAAGAGCTCCTTGGTGTAGAGAAAGAGTTTCTCACTTCTAAACCAGAGGAAGAGGAGGAGTTTGGTAAATAACCTGGGGTTCTACGCAGTGTCTGGGTTTGTGTAGCAGTGGAGGTAGAGGGTCACTGTGTTTTGGTTCAACCTCTTTCTTATTTTAGCTGTAGTTTGGCTTCACGTACAAGTAGTGGCTCTTAAATAAATCACATTTATTGGACTTTAAGAGCTTTCAGATGACAGTTTCCAGTTTTAGTAACTGTTAAGTTTTAGTCGCATTTTTGTATCTTTGTAACTGTTGCAAGAACAATAAAAAAAAAAACATATAGCATATGAAACATACAATAACAAGGCAAACACTGGGTGTTGCGATAGCAACAATATAACAATAAATAACAATATAACAATTTGGAAAAAATATGTAAATGATTTAGTGCAAAATGAGACCTGCTGTAGTGCAGTTAAAAGTGGGCATGGATCATCAGTGTTTGCATTAGCTCCTACTACAAAGTAGTGATTTTTTTCTGGCAAAGAAACTTTTGATTGTCTTTTGGGGTTACTGGTAAAACATTAGCTGTGTTAACTAGGGGTGCAACGATATTCGTATCGATATTGAACCGTTCGATACAGTGCTTTCGGTTCGGTACGCATATGTATCGAACAATACAACATTTGTAATTTCTTTTATAAATTTTCCTTCTGACGATGCTGTCTGTGTTGAGCGCTCAGTGAATCTGCGTTCGACTACTCCGCCTAGGCTGCACTGTCGAGCGCAGATCCACTGAGCGCTCAACACAGACAGCATAGTCAGAAGGAAGAGCGCAGGGCAAGCTAGCGAGACAGAAGTTAAGCTCTACTTGCAACAGGCAAATTGAACCTCATTCAGATCTGGCGTTTGGAATTATTTTGGTTTTCATGTGACGTATGACCCTGAAGGTAAGCGAGTCATGGACTAAAGTAAAACAGTATGTTGGATGTGCCATGCAATGCTCAATTACATTGGTGTGAACTAGTGTGTTAGCGCAGTTAGCTCGTTAACGTGTTGGCCGTCTAGCCCCATGCACGGAGTGATCGGCGGTAGCTCGTTAACGGAGATTTGCCGTGTTGTGGCATTAAGGTCATTTCAACGATATTAACCTGAAAGCACTAGTGGGAACACAACGAATATGACTGCACATTTACGCCGACATCATCCTAGTGCAAAGACAAGTGGAAGCAGACAAAAAAAAGCAAGCATGCTACTAACTTTAGCCGAGTCATTTAGACAGCTGTTAGCACATGATTCTCCTTATGCTGCTGAGAATATAGCCCAGAAGAAGCGGATAGTATAGCTTTTATTTTGGAAAGAGCCATTTCTCTGTAATAAACTCTCTTTTCCAAAGATGAGTGATTCCTCAATCAGATACAGGGCTCGCAATATCGCTAGCCCGACGTCCCGGAGCTAGCGATTTTTTTCAGTCGGGCTACCAAAATCTTTCTCTTCCCTGCCCGTCGGGCTATTGTAGGAAAAATATATGTCAATGCTTTTGCATTCTTTCAGAAATGTAGCTGGGTAATTATGTCATTGGCATCGGTGAGCCACTGTCAATATGTGACATATTGAAGTCGCGTTTGAATTTGCGCTTGTTTTTTTGCTTTCACTTTGCAATCGTGCGAACTGTGTATAGAGAGCGACAGCACTGATCTGTGAGTGATGATAATTTGTGCACCAATTCCTCTGACATCGTCTTATTAATCGTTAGCTTACTATGCAAACATGACAAGTGAAATCTCCCGCAGCTTACACATGTGAGAGGTTGATCGCACAGAGAATCGCTGAGCTTATGTGAGTGAGCGTGTAAAAGCATTTCAGTTCTGCTGAGCCAAATAAGACAGGTCAGGGTGAAGAAGTGACAGCCAAAGAAAAGCTTACCACAAAACGGAGAAGTTATGACAAATCAGACTATAAGGCAAAAAGAAAGTGCAGCTTTATGGTTTCATGGACAAAAGAATTTCTGTGGCTGCGATATGATGAGCTAAATAACCAGGGCTGCACATAAGTGGTCCGCAGGTGCGCATTCGCTGTCAAAATAAAAAACACGCACAAGGGTTAGGGTTAAATTTAAAAACTGTACTTTTGAGTTAAAATATATATTTATAATTTTAATAAATGACAAATTAAAAATGCATGAACATTTTTTTGTATCGAAAAAATATCGAACCGTGACACCAAAGTATCGAACCGAACCGTGAATTTTGTGTATCGTTGCACCCCTAGTGTTAACCCTAAAACACTAAAACAGAACGCAGAAA
Organism: Diplotaxodon limnothrissa; assembly: GCF_057381915.1. NCBI lineage: Eukaryota > Metazoa > Chordata > Actinopteri > Cichliformes > Cichlidae > Diplotaxodon > Diplotaxodon limnothrissa. Next base: position 13,768,065 of record NC_140603.1, on the reverse strand, counting down.
TCACACAGCAGCAAAGCAGAAAACAAAGAAAACAAAGAGGCTGAAACAAGAAAATAAGACTAAAGCAGGAAGTTGTGTTGAAGTGGCTAGCTGTTGCATCACTTTAGATTTCCTAATAACAAATACAAACTAGAAAAAAAATGACTTCGAAGGTAATTAGTTCTTGAAGGACCTCCTGAGTGCAAAAATCTTGAGCCACTCATGAGTGTTTCATATTTTGCGTAGAAAATGCAACGTAGGTGCAGTGATTTATTCAGACACATGCAAACAAATATGGAAATATAGCGTATAAGGCTAATACTATTCTAATGAGGTTGAAATTGAATATTTGATGTGACCACATTTATTCATCAACACAGCCTGAACTATTTCTGACTAGATTTCTGGTCCTTTTCTTTAAGTAGTCTTCATAAATGGTTCTCCAGGCTTCTTGAAGGACATTCATTCTTGGATGTTGGCTGCCTTTAGTTCTGTTCTCTGTCAAGAAGATCCCATACTGCTTCAGTAATGTTGAGGCCCAGGCTCTGGGGAGGCCGATCCATGACTGATAGTGTTCAACTGTCTGTTTTTCTATCCAGTTATGCTATTACTGCATTGGCAGTGTGTTTGCTGAAAAATTGAAGGCGTTGCCAGTTAGATGCTTTCCACATGGTGGTATCACCAGATAGTGGATGAAAATTTGAATGTACATTCTTAAGTGTGTAAATTTTGGCGAGATACATTTTCCCAGCACCTCCTGAACTTCTCTGTATATAATGATGATGATTTGAATCAAAAATGTAAAATATTTTAATACTCCATTTTTTTCAGTCCAGTACTTCTTGTTTTCCTTCTTTAAAAATGGATTCTTGACATGGATTCCATTCATCTGACAGCATTGCTGATGAAGCAGTAGAAGGATCTTTCTTTAAAACATGACTTCCAGATGTTTCCGTTTACTGTAGGTAGTATCTTTAGGCCTGCCACTTTCTCTTGTCTTCCATTTGTCTAGTTTCTTCAAATTCTTTAAGGACATATGAAGACCATTTCGAGATGTGCCAAGGTTTTAGCTAAAAGCTCTTTGGGAATCACCTTGTTGGTGTAAAAATACTATTTCATGCTTGTTAAGCTGTTATCTTTGGGATTTTCATAAATTCAACAAAATAAATGAGAACAAATGATGTGTTTTTGTAACAAGAAAGTGCCTAAAGATACAAATTAAAGTTGGTTCTTGGCTTAATTTTCTGCAGTGTAGAAACAACAAAGGTCATCTCTTGAGTTGGGTCCCTTTGTGTGCTTGATTAATTCACGAGTCTGTGTTAAGTGGCTTGGTGGTCAGGTATTGGACTGGATTGAAAATGAGTGAAAAAGCAGCCACTATCCAAAGACAAACTTTGAAAGAGGTTCAGAGAGCCTGGAGAACTATTGCTTGAAACCACTTTGGAAGCAAATATTAAGAAATTAGGGATTTTTGCACAGTATTGTTGGTCATAATCAACTGTTTGATTCAAATGTATTTTTATTTTGGAAAGGTTCACTTTAGAAATGGCTTAATCTGAGTAATTGCTAATGAATAATTAGAATAATTTTTATAGTTTCTTGTTGTGACTCACATTTGCTAAATTGTCACGGGGAAACCAGTGTTCTCATATTTGTTTTTAAGATATAAAACTCGTATTATTCTTAAGACTTTAAACACACTTAGTAATGAATATTCCAAGGGGAAATAAATGTCATTACGAACTGTTTTATCTGATTGATTATTCTGTGGACATTGATATAACTGTTCCTTGCCTTGTAATCAGGCTGCCTTGTTGTTTCTTTTTCCTTTCCTTATTGGATTTTGACTCATTTAATTTTGCTTGCATCTCTGAACACATCTGGCTGTGATTAGGAAGTCAGTATCCAGGCTGATTGTCTGGAAATGTCTAGAATCTGGATGTGTATTTTTGTTGCTGAGTGACCTGTAGTGCTGAATTAACTGCCCTCGTAATGAAAGCTACACATCTGTTTTGTTCATAGATCCATTTGATGTTAACTCTGGAGTAGAATGCATGAATCTCAACAGACGTCAGTGGTAAGTATTCATCTAGCATTCACGTATCTATTACAATAATTGAATAAATGTACCAAGAAAACTTTGGTTATATTTGACTTTATATAAGTTAGTTCTCTTAGTGGTGATGTTTATATGGCATAAAAATTACCAGCATAATTTTAAAAATGGCAAGAATTCTCTTAAAATAGGCTTTAACGATTTGTTTCCTATGTTTACTGGGTTCATTTTTGTGTTTAGTGCACCTGTAGAAGATGACTCCAGTGAGGACACAGACTCCACAGAGGAAGATGACAAAGATGAGGCAGAAGATGAAGAAACGGAAAGCAATGAGGAGACAAAAACAAGCTCACATGACCATGATGAAGAGGAGGATTGAATCAAAGACTTTACACTAAATTATATTTCAACCTTGGGTTCTTTTTAATACACGACTGTTTTAAAATGCTCAAAAAATATTTTGGCACATATGAATGGTTATGTTTTGTTTTGTTTGCTTATATGTCTACGTAAATTAATGAACTTTGATGCATGTCAACTAAATAGAAATAAAATAAGGGTGTTTATTATTATTATTATTATTATTATTATTATTATTATTATTATTACTGACATTTACACATTATATTCTTGGTTTATTGACAAAACATTTATTGGATTAAACTTGTTTGTTGAAATATACTTGGTTGCCACAGTTTCAGTTTCACACAAAGCGTTTTATGGATATTGGTCATTTTTGTCAGTTTGGGTATTTAGGAGTGCTTCTTCACTTAAGTTTAGTTACACTTGAATAAAAAAAAGACCTGTAGATCCTTCTTACTGCCATATATTCAAAGTTAGTCTAAAACGGGAGTTTGTAGGCCACGTCTACTGCGGTATTTGAATATCCACAACTGCTACCGCCTGACTCCGGCCCTATCAGTAAGATGAAGTTCAGTAGGTTGTTAATGTGGCGAGGGGGCGGACACAGCGGGACTCTCCTCTGCTGTCCTGCGGTAACATTGTTGTGGAACGACGTCACAGCTCGAAAATGAAGGCGCAGAGGCAGCCATTACTGGAGCTTCTCTAATTATTTTATTCCAAATAAATACTCGCTGAAAACTCTCATGGCAAGAGCTACAAGTCAGGTGGTAAGTGTTACAACTTTGCCGTGAATACCAGCTCGAAGCCGGTGCTCAAAATGGTCAGTGTAGAGGCTTTGTGGGGATAAATAGTTACGTCGGGCCTTCATTTGAAGAGCAGTGCTAGCTGCAGGAGATCGCTTAGCCTTACGACTCACTAGCAGCTTGCTAGTTTGCTAATGTTGGCTATCGCAACACGCAGTGTTTGCCTTGTTAATTTGGATCGTCAAATCTCACACAGTATTCATGAGTCACACTTTCTCGACTTATTTGGGCCTTTTGAAACGCTTACCAGTACACGATAATAGTTACACGGGACACATGAGCGTTTTCCTCTACCAGTAACTATTGGCTATTGATAGCTTAACAGGTTCGCGCTTTCGATATCCCCGTTTGCTAGCAGGCTAGCATTAGCATTATTGCGTTCTTCCATTGGTTAGCATATATTTTGAAGGAAAGCGTTGTGCTATTCGAGTGTCAACTTTCAAATCTTCATATAAACGGCAGGAAACTAACTTTGAACACGATTAAGTGACGTTTCTTGAAAATGCCACACGGTTTTGAAGTTGCTTGTGTTGCCTGATTTGCTAACGTTAGCTAATTGACTGTTGGCGTTAAGTTTGTAACTCACTGTCAGCGATGGCCGGCATTATTTGACAAGCCAGCAGGAGCTAACATTAGCTTGTTAGCAAGGTAAGTTCGCACAGGGCGGTTGTTTCACGACTTCCCAGAGTTAGGAAAACGTTATTCGGCGTTTTCCTCCAACCATTACATGCCTGACCAATAGCAGTGACTCAGTAGGTAGTTATATGGCTAGCTGAAATAGGCCGGAATAGGCAGCTAAAATAATGGCCACACCTTGGTTTTGAATGAGAAAAAGCTAGGCCAACTGAACTAATTAAACGTAAACTGAACTGCCAGATAAACTACACACTCATTGTTCGGGTAATTCAATGTGTTTCTATATAAATGACACCGGTACCGGGAATTTTTAGGAAGCACTATCTTTAAGTTTTAAACAGGCAGTTTGTGTGCCTCATCTGCCATGTCAGTTTGATTATGTACACATAGATGGTGTGAGTTCAGCGCAGTTTGTCTCAAGTATCACTGTCATATGAAAAATTAACTTTGACATAGTTTTTACAGCCTGAACACAGGTGGGTGGGACCACCAGGCTCAGAAGTGGCTCCTTAAGCAGTTCCTTCTTATCACTGTTAGACTTTGGTCTACAAGTGGTCTCACTTGTAGTAGTATGTTTAGGTTATTGTAATTTACAGAACTATAAGCAACAATAATTTTAAGCCAGCAGCCTGTAAAGTGCTTCGTGTAATATGTGAGTACATTGCTTTCTCTTCATGTGTCATATGTATACTTTGTGAAAGAGATTTAAGATTCAGGATTAATTATTATCATAACACAACGCAAGGTTGCACAACAAAATTCTACATGGAGTTCCTTCATGCTAATAAAGAACTGCATAGCAATGTAGATATAGCTATCATTAAAAAAATAATTAATTAATTTAGTTAATTTTCATGATGGAGTGCAATGAGAAAGTTCAGAGATTTCAAAGCATATGAAAGAAAATTCTTCAAAGTGTTGTTTACACCAGTGGGAACTTTCAGGTGTCAGTAGAGTGAGAAGACTGTGGTTGTGGTGGGTAACTTCTTTTAGTTTCATCTATGTAAACATCTCAACTCACCTTTGTCACTGGTGCCGGTGATGTTCTAGGAAGCTCATGTTTTTCAGTAATTAAGTTTAGCTGCTTTTGTCGTGTGTTCTTTGGGCCATCTAATCTGTATTTTGACAACTAATAACCGCATCAATTACTAAATCCATCGCAGACTGATGGAAAAACCTGAAATTCCTCATTTAAGTGATAGTTTAAAGTGCTGAATAACAAAACACATTTTCTTTATGCATTCATTTTTATTGAAAACGTTATTGAAAAGTTAAATTGTTACTATTTTATCCTTATATTTTTGTCGTCACTGTTATGTTCAATCCAGTAATAGTTCAGATGGATATACAGTCCCTTAGCTTTCTCAAGTAAAGAGCCTTTCCACATGTGAATTGTTATTTACCTGTGTCACCCTGCTTAATAACAAATTCTTTATGGTCTCTCTTTTTCTTACAGTATGATGTTGTGCCCATTCAGCCCAGCGTTGTCATCTGTTCCTGCTCGCATCCATCAATGGTAAGAAACCACCCTGACTCCTGCTCGCCAATTGCAATCCCAGGCGCAAGCAGCAGCCACGGCCCCAGCATGGAGGGCGCAGCCTCACAGGCTTGTGCTGTAGGAGCATCTGCTAGCAGCCAGGCCCCACAGCTCTGCACACAGCCAGCCGTCCAGGCTTCTCAGCCACGCAAAAAGAGGCCAGAGGACTTTAAATTTGGCAAGATACTGGGAGAGGGCTCCTTCTCAACGGTATGTAACTTACATTCCACTTAGCTTTTGAAATGTGCCGAGGAAGATGTTGCTACATGCTAGCGTTATTTTGATTAATGTACTTGGATGAGTCATGCTGAGTTAATTTTAGGTGAAGTGACAAGTAAGCCCAAGGAAATATTATTATTTTCCCTCAACATCTGACTGGTTGGTTACATGCCATATCATCTCACTGTTGTTTCTTATGCTTAGGTTGTCCTGGCAAGAGAGCAGGCAACAGGGAAAGAATATGCAAGTAAGTAATAACGTATAATGAGTTGGACTAAAATGAAAAAGTTGCTGGGTTTACGTCTACTAATATTCTCTTTTCTCTCCTTTAGTTAAGATTTTAGAGAAACGCCATATTGTGAAGGAGAACAAAACCCAGTATGTGAAACGAGAGAGGGATTTGATGTCAAGTCTTGATCACCCGTTCTTTGTCAAACTCTACTTCACATTTCAAGATGATGAGAAGCTGTGTATCCTTTTAACAAATTCAGTCTATCAAGGCCTATTTCCTAACACGTGTTTTACTGTTTTGTTTAAGAAGTTTTCCTTAACCAGTCTGTCTTAGATTTTGGTCTTAGTTATGCTAAGAACGGCGAGCTCCTGAAATACATTCGCAAAATTGGTTCATTTGATGAGACCTGCACTAGATTCTACTCAGCTGAAATAGTTTGTTCTCTAGAATACCTACACAATAAGGGGATAATACACAGGTAAGACAACACCCTTTGTTTTGTCCTTTTTGCAAGTTTTGCTATAAAAATTTCACTTGCTGTTAAGCGTTTGTTTTTGCTCACAATTTTTATTGTTTTAATTTCAGAGATCTGAAACCAGAAAATATTCTTCTGAGTGAAGAGATGCACATTCAGATAACAGATTTTGGAACAGCAAAACAGTTACCATCAGACAGTAAACAAGGTATAATCACAGTGCTGATTTTCTTTATGCTCCTTGTGGCAAAGTATGACCAGCATAAATATAGTCTTAACTGACCTCAAGGGACTGAGCATAAGTTTCAGAAATCTGCTGTTATTAATATCACTGAGTGAATCCAATATATTGACAAAGTTCACTTGTTCATGCTACTAACAGACTTATAGCTAACTTGGGTAACTGCCCCTGCTTTTGCTTTGACTGTAGAAAGCAGTTGACGGTTACACATCAGCTTTGTTCTGTGGTTTGATTATGGCTGAAAGCAATGCAATCTTTGTAGCTGGTGAAGTAACTTGCAAGCTTGTCACCTATGTTAGATTACAATCTTTTTGCACAGTAGAAAAGCATTTAATACATGCTGCATAGAACATGTTTAAGAAAGGAGAACTTGTCTTTTTACCCTTTTGTTTGTTTGTTTGTTTGGGGGGGTTTTTTGGCAGCGAGAGCAAACTCGTTTGTTGGAACAGCGCAGTATGTGTCTCCAGAGCTACTAACAGAGAAATCAGCCTGCAAGAGGTAATGAGATTTTTATTAGGTTTTTCAGCTCAGGGTGGGCATCATTCCTGCAATTTTATAACTGTTTACTTTTTAATTTTTAGCTCTGACCTGTGGGCCTTGGGATGTATTATCTATCAGCTGGTGGCTGGTTTACCACCATTCAGAGCTGGGTAAGAACTACTGTGTTTACAAAACTCAATTTTTCTTAATTGTTTTTTTCAAGTGCAAAAAATCTGAACCAAACACACCAATGTTCACTAGTTACACTTTTTCTTTTCTCTTTAATTGCTGTAGAAATGAGTACCTGATATTCCAGAAAATAATAAAGCTGGAGTATGAATTCCCAGAGAAATTCTTCCCCAAAGCTAAGGATCTTGTTGAACGGCTTTTGGTATGTCATTGCATATCACAATAACACATTTCAACCTCCTTTGGTAATAATTTGGAAATAAGTTAATCAGTTACCTGTTTAGAAGTTGGCTATTTACGTTTTATTTAAATTTCAGTCATTGGACCCAACCAAGCGGCTTGGCTGTGAAGAGATGGGAGGGTACGAACCACTGAAGCAGCACCCCTTCTTTGACACCATCTCCTGGAGTGACCTTCACCTACAGACACCTCCCAAGCTCACACCCTACCTGCCAGCAATGTCTGAAGATGATGAGGACTGCTATGGAAATGTAAGATATTTTACTTTACTATGGTAACAGTCTTGGTATGTTTTTTTTGTTTGTTTTGGTCTGTTGTTTGCTCATTCAAAGAGAGCATCAGGTTTGAGACCTTGTTGAAGCTTAGAGATTCATCCAAACTGTAAACAAGTCATAAATTATCAGCATAACATCAATGCACCTTTCATAACGAGACACTGTCTCTTTATGACTCTCAGTACGATGACCTCCTGAGCCAGTTCAGCAACATGCAGGTGGCCCCGTCCAGCTCATCACACTCCCTGTCGCCACATGACTCGACGCCGCCGCAGAGGTCCAGCAGCAACATTGAGCAGTATATCCACGACCTGGACAACAACTCCTTTGAGCTGGACCTGCAGTTCACTGAAGAAGAGAAGCAGTTATTGCTGGATAAACAGACCACTGGAAACCCCTGGTAACCCCTTCCATCTCTCCATCCCTGTTAAAATGTCTGTGTCATGTGCTGTTCTTTGTTGGATGTATATCAAAACCAATTTTGAATCAATGTCTTTCTTGTATCCTGGAAATATTTTTCACTGCACTGGAAACCGTAAGAGATTTTTGGTGAATGATTTAGAAATGTGGATTAACAGTTAGTTATGTTACTTTGTTTTTAAAAAATTGTGTAGTTACCATTTGCGTTTTTGTGTATCAACACAGGCACCAGTTTGTGGAGAATAACCTAATCCTGAAAATGGGCCCAGTGGATAAACGAAAGGTGTGTGTGTGTGAATTCTACAGCATATATTTGAATCCTTAATATTACTTTATTGCATTGTTTCAGTATTTAAAAAAAGACATATTTTAGTACTTTACACTATTCTGCCAGCTAGACTCTGTGGAGTTTTCCAGTTTGAGTTGGCTACAGATCAGTGAAGTCACTTCCCTTTGCTTTTCACTGCTGTCAAATGGGAAGTAAAGGGGAATTCCCTGTTGTACTGTGCAAAAGTGTCACTGGCCTCGTAGCCCCCTCTGTTGGTGAAGCAATGAGATGTTTGCATTCCTTTGCAGGGTCTGTTCGCCCGACGGAGACAGCTGCTTCTCACTGAAGGACCACACCTGTACTACGTGGATCCTGTCAACAGGGTCCTGAAGGGGGAGATTCCTTGGTCCTTAGAGTTACGCCCCGAGGCCAAGAACTTCAAAACCTTCTTTGTTCACACGGTACACAATTATTGATTTGTGATGCCTTTTTGACAGATCTTAATATTTTCCTTCAGTTTTATATAAAATAAATTAAAAAAATATGTAAATGTTTTTCCTATGATGTTTGCAGCCTAACCGGACATACTATTTGATGGACCCCAGCGGGAATGCAGACAGATGGTGTAAGAAGATCCAGGAAGTGTGGAGAAAGATCTATCAAAGGCACCAAAACCCTGGCCTATAGGAGCACAGGTTCACCCTGTGCCCACTCCTCTTTAGCTCTGAGGCCAATCACTGAGCAGAGTAACACCCTCTTTAGTGCCCTTCATCACCGCAATGTAAACAAACTCTTAGAGACGCTGGCATCTAGACCTTGTTTGTTTTCCTGAGTAGAACCATGGGAAAAATACAACTTTGGATTTAGGGTTGCTTTGCTTGTTCTTTGTGCTCTCTGTGAGGCTTCTATTGCATTTTTCCATGTATGGATGATAAGACTTCCACCATGCACATCTGCTTTTTGTACATTCTGCGGGGGTGGGCAAGGGGGGGAGGAGGACAAGCTTTGTCTTGTAGAGTGACAAGTTGGGTACCGCTGCGACTATCTCAAACGCAAGGACTGGTTTCCTGCTTCGATGATGACACAAAATCTTGCTTTTGTGGACCAGCGCCTCTCATGATATCTTTATTAAACCATATCCTAATCCTACATTGTATGTGCAAGCTGTAGTCAAGCCCCACTTTTAGTGCATATACTCTATAGATACTGTAAAATGGTTCAGTCTCACACGTTTACCAAACTCAGATCCTCTCTATTTTTGTCAGAACCCAAATATTTCCCTCGGTATTTGAGTTGTTTTTTTTTAGTCTCTCGGTACTTTGCTTATTGCAGTTAAGGTCTCTATATAATAATGCAGAGTGCCGGTCTGCAGTGAGACGTGGGTCTGAACCAGTCTCTGTATAAGTATGAGCCTTCCATAGCCGAGGATGTTTTGCTAACAGGGGGGTGGGTAAACATGCCACTAGCTTGTACTTCCTAATCATAACTTGCTTATCTTTCCTGCATGGCCAGTTTTTGTAGCTCAGCCTTGTCCGCTTCTCTCCTAGGGCACTGGAGATAAAGTTTATTCAAGTAAAGGTGGGTATTTTTGACTGCATTGGAAACCATAGAGACTATTGTTGAATGATTTGGTTGTTCTGTACCATTCACTGGCTATTTCTTTTGTGGTGTGAGTTCTTAATTTTTTTATTTTTCTTTGGGTTTTTTTATTTGGTGGAATAGTTCACTCATCTTCAGTATGCCCTATTCAAAACAAAATCTTATGTGCTGACCACCCCATGCTGAACAGAAAACCACCATCATCAACAGAGATGCATACACATACTATCATTTTCAGAAGCAATCACAGTAAAGCTGTTGTCCCTGGACAATATGGCAAAACTGCCTCATTGGGCTCATTGGCCTATTTTTAATTTTTTTTTTTAATTTTTTTTTTTCATTCTGATGTTTGGCCCAATAGAAATTAAACCGATTGATTTAACTTGTGCTCTTGTTTTAGAAATATGTATTATCATAATGCTTTTAATTTTTTTTGTCATAGTACCTTACGGTCTTTCCAAAGGTCCTCTTCCTTCAGCTGAGTCTGTATGTGCAGTGTGTGACTGGGGACCCTCTGGCCCAGGGCCAGATGTGGTTGGATGTCAGTCAAAGAATATCTATCTCATCCAAATAACCGATGAAATTGCTGTATCTGTCTATAAAGTTGAGGAAGCACGAGAAGTGTTTTCCCTTCTAGTTAGAAAAATTGTTTGAATCAAGTCGATGGCAGTCGGTTACATTGTATGTAGAAGCTCTACCTGGCTTGTAACTGACTAGAACTGTGATGTACAGATGATGTATTATTAAAATCTGAAGCAAGTAATGCAATGATATTAGGATACAGTTTTTGTATTTTTATTCTTGTATAAGGTTATTTGATGGCTATTGTTTAGCCTATAGTTCATTCTGTGTTATTTAAATTCTAATATATGAATCATATTTGGATTGAAGTCATGTTCAGGGGCCATGTTGTGTATGTATTGAGATGTAAAGCCTTTGAATGTGAATAATTATTGTAAACTATAATATTTTACAGCTTTTTTCTTACTATATCATACATTTTCTATTTGCTCAGTGATTTAATCATATTCTGATAATTTAATGAATCTGTTCATTCTCTCTGATTATTTGTGCGCTAGGTCAGTAGATGTTGAATGATGAATTTTCCACTTAATGCTTGGTAGTCCAGTAATTAAAGCATGTAGGGATTTAGGCATACCAATAAAGCCATGTGTCCTGTCTTCTGTCAACAGCCTGGGTCATGACAGTCAAGAAATCGCATCATTCAGTGGCAATGGCATCTCACATTTTGCAGCATGTAAATAAAGTACCGGCTCATTATCACTGTTTTTGTGTCCTGAAAATTACTTTAACGCGCTTTAGTGCTAACTTGACAAGCTTGTGTAAATACTTTAAGTATTCAGTGACAACCATAGGAGTACACGAAATCTAAGATTTATTTTTTCCACCTCAGTTCCAAAGATGTGCATTTTCACTCACAATGATATTTACAGGCTCTCCGTATCAAGAGATTTTGTTCTCCATGCTGACGCGTCAGAGATCAAGCCGGGGAGGGCCTCTTTTCTCTGGAATAATTTATGCAAGTGTCTGTTAGTGCTGGTGGAGTGGGTTAGTAGGAGTGGCTGAACTGAGGAGCTGGCAGTTTGCTTTGCATGAATCGCGGACTCGAAGTTTGTGGCTGCACCTCCGATATTTCCTGTGAGCCGCACAGACAGAGCCGTGCCGAGCCGAGGGCGGAGGAGGCGAGGAGAGGAATGGCAGAGAACAGCTCCGAGACAAGCGGCTCCGTTCACCGGAGATGTTTGGGCCATTCTTCGGCGGAGCGAAACGTTTCAGCTGGGGTCGGGGCTTCAAAATGGATTCGACTAAATGTCGGGGGAACCTATTTTTTAACTACGAGACAGACGCTGTGTCGAGACCCAAAATCATTTCTGTACAGACTGAGCCAAGCTGACCCCGAGCTCGACTCTGACAAGGTAAATGCTAAGCTAGCCGAGCTAGCACTCTAGTTAAGAGCAGTTTCCAAACTTTAAGTTATTTTCTACTGAATATGCTTATATTTACTAGCGTCATTAGGATGATTAATTACAGCATATATCATCTTGTTTATTCGGATCTGCGGCATTGTGAAAATCAGTGTTTATCTAGGTTCTTGGTGTTAACTCAAATTTTTGTGGCTCGCTAGCATTAGCCAGCTAAGCTAGCTAGATTCCGACAGTCAACCCATGACATACGATCTTGCTGCTAGCTTGCGTGTATCTCTTTGTTGTGTCATTTAGCACAATAAGTTATCAGATAAAGCGGTTACACCGCTATGCTGTTGAAGGTGTGGGACACTGCAGTGGGTTTTTTTCTTTTTTAAATACATAGGCTTCGCAGTGAATCTAATAAGTCGCCACAGTAGTTGGAAACTTTTCCCCATATGAGGCCGTTGCATTGCGCTGCACTCAGCGAGGTGTCAGATGTCAAACAGTAACAGTTTACAGCAAGCTTCTTATTTCCTAGTCAGTTTTCAGTACTGAAAACAAATGCTTTTATTGTGGTTGTATATAAATTAGTGTAACTACAGGAGTAAGTTTTAAGTTTGATTGGCTGTAGTCTAATGTTCATATAATATTCGAAATTTATTTTAATGATATATTGACGTGCTTTGAATGTCCCATTTCTGTCTGTGTCCCATTTCTAGCCTTTCAGTGATTGTAAAACTACTGTTGTATTTTTTTCTTTTCTTTTTCCTCTCCGTCTCTTGAGGTTTATCTGCTTCACAGCTTTGTTTGCTCTGCAGTAGTCTGCTTCTGTACACTTGGTGAAGCTCCCATAATTAGTACATAAGTCATTGTCAGGTGGGGTGCAGTGCTGCTGACAACTGGGATGAAGTCACTTATCTCCCTGAATGACCCCAGTGCTCCAGAAGGCGGCTGTTGGTCCATCTGCCCACTTATAACAGTAGTGCATGTGTGTTTAAAGGCTCCCCAGCACTGTCAACCACAATGTATTACTGTCCACATACATAGTGTATTGTGCTCTATTTTACAGCTCCATTGTTCACTGTTTTCATCCACTGGAACACTTTTAGCTTTGCCCCTGCCCCCCTTTATGCTAAGACGAGACAATGGCTCATCTCGTATTTTCATGCATATATCTTAATCTCTGAATAATCAGCTTGCTTTTTTGGTCTCTATCCTTCATGAGCAACAAATCAGTCTGTCTCAAGCCCTTGTCTTAAGTGTGTATCGCACTCTTGAGCCATCTCTGGACCTCACTCCTTGCAGACTATCTAGTTTAAGGTAACTCCCACTGCAGGGCAGATTATACCTAGGTATTACTTCACTTGGCACCGCCAACTAATTTACTATCTATCTATCTATCTATCTATCTATCTAGCTATAGAGAGAGAGCTATAGAGAGAGAGCTATAGAGAGAGAGCTATAGAGAGAGAGCTATAGAGAGAGAGCTATAGAGAGAGAGCTATAGAGAGAGATATATAGAGAGAGATATAGCTCGGCAAAGCGACAGAGCAGTGAAGAGCTCTGTTTTTGGACGAATGCAGTGTTGTTTCTCCCAGCCAAGGAAATGAGTGGTTCAGTTCTCAGTCACGCAGGCTGACGTGCTTCAGCAGGACTCTTGAGGAGAACTGCATTATTCATGTTGTTGACTGTAGCTTGTTTTGCACAGCGGGGTGGACCAGGGAGAAAGTGAAGGAAGTACTGTCATGTGTACAGCCACAACAGCTGACAATCACGCATTTCTAAATCTTGTTTTATGTAATTTTAGTCCTAGCTGTCATGCTGGAGTGATGTAGATATTAGGTTGTTTGATTTGCTGCTCAGTCATGAGCGGGCATGTAAAAATTGTCCAGTCAACAAGCTGAGTGATGCACTTTAGTGGGCAACTGTCTCACTGGCAAACTTATTTTAATCTGCTCTGAACCTCTTGAGTAAGGGCCCAGCTTTGAGTACCACATCAATTTTTCAAGCCACCCATCACAAAGGATTCTTGTTCTTTCAGTGTCTTATTCTTTTCATATTCATATCCATTTGCAGCCTTAAGAAATTCTCCCTGCAGCATGTGAGAGAGAAAAATATGGCTGGATTCAGGTTGTGTATCATGCCTGAGCACACTGTGGGAGACTATGTAAATATTTAACGGCGAGATATCGTCTGCTCCCGCACTGTCTTCTTGCAGTAAGTGCTCAGCAGGAAGCTGCAGAGTGCTTTTGACAATTTCAGGTGTGACTCCAGTCGGATTTCATCGCCTTCACTGAAGTAATGCACGTAATCCGGGAACTCGCCATTACTTTTTGCATTGTACTGCAGAGGGTTTAAAGATTCTGTAACAAAATCGGTCAGCATGGTCAGTTTTTCACTTCTTCTTCAGTTATGATGCACCTTTCATGGTTGTCTATTCGGGAGGGGGGGGAAAAAGTCCACGTCGCAGTGATTTCCTAGTTTTCCTAGCGTGCCCTGGACCAGCAAAGCTTTTAGTGGCCTAAAAGGAGCTTTTCATTTAATGCCAGAAGCACTCCTCAGTCATAAGTTGGTTCTGCCTTTCAGATTTGAAGATGGTAAAAAGGTGTGAAATTTCTCCTATGCTTAGCAAAGGGTTATTACTCGTGTTCAGATTATCAGCATCAAATAATGTGAAATATGAGATGGTTTCGCATAATATAGCCGTGATGCGAAGCGTGTATTATTTAAAAGACGAAGACCTATTTGACTATGCCATTACTGCTTGTACTCCAGAGGGATTCCTGACTCTTACTTTACAAGGATCAGACTTCCACTTGGCTAAGTAGCTATGGTCATGTGACTTGGGTATCTGCTGCAACATATTTGAGCTCTGTTTCTGCCAGGCGTTTGTACTCTAATTCAGGCAGAGATGTCTTTACATTCCCTCAGAATTGCCTGACCACCTGCGCTGCTTCTACCTGTCCAACATGTATTCTTGGAATCTGTGACAGCCCATAGAACAGTATAGTAAAATTTATCCACTCATTATTTGGAAAAAAAAAATTAAATCACACAGAGCTGAAGCAACCTATGGTGATTTATATGGAGGGGGGGGGAGTCTTGCTTTTTTTACCCCAAGCTCCAGGGTCTATTCAAAAAAACAAAACATAAAAACAGCCTAAATGTCATTTTTAATTTTTTAAATCCATCAGAGCAAATTAACACTGGTGGCAAAATAAGGCAGCATCATAGTAACGACCCTGTCTAACAAAATCAGACTTGGTCCTTTTATTCATGACTCTTTTGTTTTTAACTTTGCAACAGTTCATTAGGAAAAAATTGTCGTCTGGCCAGTGGGGGCCCTGCAATACACATGAACACATTATTACTATGAGTGTTTACATTTGTGCTTTTTAAGGTGATCAGATCAATGGATGTGGCGCCTGCACACTGTTTGCAGCTCTATTTATTTATTTTTATGTCTGCAATATAAAGTGGCTCAGGTGAAGGTGGAAATTGCTTCCCCCCCCCACCCCCCCGTATGTGTTTGTTCGTTCCTGTTCACTAGCATAAGTCTGTATGAAATTTACCGCTATGTATAATATGCGCTGCTGTTCCTGAAGTGATGATGCAGTGTTTTCACGCACACCTAATTTTTTTTCTCAGAAGCAAACGTGCAGCGACTTGCAATTTTTATTTATTTATTTTTTTTCAGTTGAATGAAGGATTGATTTTCAGTGTTAATGTGTCTGCAGAAAACCTTATTTGGCATCATGTGTACGAAGGGTTGGGTCACTGTGGTATTTCCTGTTGAAGGATATGTACTGTGTGTAGAAAGAATGATAAGGTTCATACAATACACTTCCCTCTTCTGTGAAGCCCGCCCTTCTAATTGACTTTTGTTTACCTAAATGTTTACTTGTCTGAGGTCATTGTCAGACCAAAAATAATAATGAAAAAAAAAGTATGCGGTTTCAATATTTCTTAAATGTGGTTTAATTGGTTCCTTATTGGTCTTGCATTTTCATTTAATTGAAGAAACATCAAGAATGTATAATTGAGGTTTGACTTTTTCATTCTGCAATTTCAGCGTCTTTTTCAACTTTCTTCTTGATTTCTCATTTCTGCCCGTCTGCTGTGCATCCTAGCAGCAGCCGTCCTCTGTTTCACTCACTGTCCACACCCCTTTGTTTGTTGCCCAGTGCTCCCCAGCCTGGGCCCCCGGAGACAGTCTTTTGTTTTTAATTAAAAACACGCTCCTCTTTGTGCACACAGGCTCATATCAGAACCCCCTTAACCATACGAAGCGGGTCACTGTGACCACCTCCAATCTCCCCATAAATGTATGCATACCCACAGGGCCAACCCCACCGAGCTCAGGGGTTTCATGCGGCCTCATAGTGGAGCTTACAAATATGCAGCAAGTTTACAGAAGTGTATGCTCGTGCCCTCGTGTTTCAGGAGTATGCAATTTTTCAGTTAAAGCTGCTGATAACTTTTGGTATGTGTGTCAACACCAGGCTTATTTGTATAGTGCATACAACATAATGTTGACTTTCATAGTAGGTGAGCACAGGTGTTACTAATAACACAAACAATAGCCATGTTTTTCAAGTCACTCAATGAGCCAATTTACACAATACCAGGAACCCTGAAACCAAATCAGCTAAATGGAACCAAGCCATCTTTTTGTTTATTGGGTAATGTGATGATGATCTGAGGAATGGGGGGTGGGCTGGGGGATGCTGCACACATGTAGTTTCATAATGCTTTTCAGCTCTCTTCAGTTCAGTTGTACCATACACGTGAACGTTCACAAAAACAACCTGCTGTGGGTGTTGGTGGTGGTATGACACACACCGTAACTTTTGGACTATTTTTTTTGTTTTGTTTTTTTTATATAACCCTTTTTTGCAAGTGTCCTGGCTGTGGTAGGCAGCAGTGAATCTCCCTCTTCACCCATTTTCTACACAGTTCTCCAAAATTCTTGTTGAGATGTGTTGTCATAGAGTCACTGCAGTCAAAGTGAAACTAATGTTGAATATACCTCATCTCAGTGCCGACATGTTGACCAGTCAAACACAGGTGTAATCACTGAAATGGTAGTTGACCGTAAGTGTTGCAGTTGTCTTCTTTCAGCTCCTCCCTTTAGCGGTTGTCACAGCGGATCATCTACCTCCATCTAACCCTTCTCTGTCACACCAACCATCATTTAAAGTCTCCACTGTGTTCTGTGCACTCCTACCTTCACTCTTAATCCCTTCAAACGTGCATCCCCCCCTCTCCTCCTCCTCTGTCTTCAGCAAGCGGTAGCACACTTTCTGCTGGTACGCAGCTGGTCAAAGCACCGGTCACTGTGTTAAACCAGTAGTTTTTCCAACTACAAAAAGTCAAAGTAGTTACTGTGACATAATGACCCCACAGGTGTGGTTCAAAAAGCAAGAATAGTTGTTTTGTTGCTTGCAAAGATCTGACATGAAAAATTGCATGATTGTGGATGGGAAAGAAAAAGGAAAAAACAGCTCAGTTAAATCATAAATGTTGAAACACTTTTGTGGCTCTAACAAAGGTGCGTCCACACAGGAAACAGTTCACTCATCGTTCACTGCTTGAAAGCTAACGATGAGTCGCTAACGGACATTCCGGTCTTTTTTTAGGACCTGCCAGCTTCATGTCACCAATAATTTTTTTTCTTGTTTTTCTTTTAGTCACTGCTGTAGCCACTTGAAGTCGCTAAATATCTTTGATGTTCTTTGGTCTCTGGTCACTGCATTTCTGTAAAACACTTCCTGTATAGATGCAGCTTATACTTTATTTATGGTATTGCGAATGTGTCACATTCGAATGCAGGTGATATAGCCTCAATATTATGTCACAATAGAAGAGGGGGGGGAACTGAAGACATTTGCAGATGGCAACATTTAGAAGTGTAAGTAAATGTAGGGTATTTTCCATCCTTCATCTCCAGTCAGCTGCTGTCATTGATGACAGCTTCCTAATTTAAATTAAGGTGGCAGCAGCATTATCATGTAACATTGTTGGACACATTATATCCAGTGGCAGCATACATCAAATATAAGCACAAAATGAGCCTCTAAATTTTAACTACAAGCATAAAAGAATTGCCTAAAATATCGTTTAATGGTCAATGTCAATGGTAACTTTATTGTCCCTAATGGGAAATTGAGTTGCAGTATGTCCGTACAAACAAACAAACAAGTTTATTTTTTCGTTTAGTAGTAACTAAAGTATTTTAACTCTTCGGGAGCTGCACAATAAAACTGAACAATGTTTTCTACCTGGGAATTTGTATCATGGGTTTGTGCATCACCACCTGCTAGCATCTCCTCTATCATAGCCTGATTTATACTAAACGGTGTGTCTTTTGCCTCAAGTTTGTTTTTTCTGCCTTCAGCATGAACAGTTTTCATGCACGTTTTGCAGAGTGTTCTGCTTTATAGGATGATATACTAAATCATGCTTGAAGGCTGACATGGCAGCTCTTGCGGTTCTCTGACATACCCAGGCTTTTCTTGTTGTTGCGTGCACTGGTGAGCATAAATACATGGCATTGCTATAACAATGACATAGTGATGTTTTTATATCCCCTAAAACTTTATACCAGTATTATTGGGAACAATGTGATATGAAACTGGGCTAATTTTCCTATGAAGAGCCTACAGAGAACATGCTCCTTTGCATTCCTGCAAAATCCGAACGTTGGTCAATGTGGGTTATACTGTGCTTTCATCCATCCATCCATCTTCTTCCACTTCATCCAGGGCCAGGTCGCGGGGGCAGCAGCCTAAGCAGAGAAGCCCAGACCTCCCTCTCCCCAGCCACCACCTCCAGCTTATCCGGGGGAACACCAAGGCGTTCCCAGGCCAGCCGAGAGATATAATCTCTCCAGCGTGTCCTGGGCCTGCCCCGGGGCCTCCTCCTAACCGTGGGACATGCCCGGAACACCGCGCCCAGGAGGCATCCTTGTCAGATGCCCGAACCACCTCAGCTGGCTCCTTTATATGTGGAGGAGCAGCGGCTCTACTCTGAGCCCCTCCCGGATGGATTAGCTTCTCACCCTATCTCTAAGGGAGAGGCCAGCTCATTTCCGCCGCTTGTATCCGCGATCTCGTTCTTTCGGTCACTACCCACAGCTCGTGGCCATATGTGAGGGTAGGGACGTAGATCGACCCGTAAATTGAGAGCTTCGCTTTTACACTCAGCTCCCTCTTCACCACGACGGACCGGTGCAGCGTCTGCATCACTGCGGCCGCAGCACCAATCCGTCTGTCAATCTCCAGCTCCCTTCTCCCATCACTCGCGAACAAGACCTCGAGATACTGTGCTTTCATTGAGTGCTAATTGGTGAGTGGGTCACAACAGGAAAGGAGTTCACCAGAAATGAAAGAAGTGAGAAGAAAACGGTGGGGAAATCAAAAGATAATTTTAATGAAAAGATAAAAAAAAATTTAAGTATGAAAGTTACAAAGAGTGGCTGCTGGGTTTTGTTGTTGTTGTTGTGTGTTTTTTGTTTTGTTTTTTTAAACACTTGGTTTCACTGGAGCTTTGTGTATGTCTATAACTTTGCTCTTCTCCACGGTTTGGCTCACAAACCGGTTGTACTACATATTTTTGTCACTGTCCCCATCTGACAACCAACTCGCTGCCTCTGGTAGGCGGTCGTCTGTAGCTACCCACGCACCCACACGCTGAACCATAGTTTCCCCTTTTAAATTTAACAGTGAACCATTGTAGTAAAAGGTTTTCTTGGCAAATTGGGGGTGTTTGCATGTAGTTTAGACAAAGACTGACATTATACTTTCCTGTCATTTCTGACTGATCTTAAACTGCGTTTCAAGCTTGAGTGATGCACAACTTAAAAGAACAGGTTGAAGGTGTTTTTATCACTTTTTTTCCTTTTGCAGAATAGCAATGATAATCTGAAGGAGAAAGTGGAAAAACATATGTTTTTTTTGTTGTCATTGTTATTTCTATGAAACTCCAATGAAGATCTGCAGTGGGACATTTGTGCAACTGAATAGATAGATGGAGCTTAAGCTTCACTATGAAAGCCAAACCATCGCGTACAGAGTTATGTGGATGGCTGTGATGAGTTGCGTCCTCCATAAAGGCGTACCTCTATACGTGCTTAATCAGTGACTGTGGACTTGTAAGAATCTGACACGGAGCACTGAGACCAGAATAGAGCTCCACTGGGCTGTGGTGGAGTATTTTTTGCCATGGAAAAGGGGTCATCCAGCCAAGAGGGCTTAAAGATTCATTACAAAAGAAACTGCACTGGGACATTTTCTCATTATTGAAAATATTAATGGGTTACAAAATGAATTCCTCTCTGCACGATGAACTATCTCTGATTCATGTAGTGTCCTGAAATTTATGACTTATTGCCGGTGTGTTCTTGGGCAAATAATGTCAGAAGCAGCATAAACCAGTAATTTGCTCGGATTGTCCCCTGAAGACACATGAGCAACTGTGTCTCAGAAGCGTTTGAAGACGAGCTCAAAATATGCTCAAGGCCTTTCCTCTGTGCTGAGTATTTCATTGAATGTTACAGCACATTTTACTCACTAAATATGGCATTGTATTGAACAGCTTGTAGATTCAGTCTGGCTATTGGACAGCTGTACAGACTGTCTTTTATATTATGTGTGAGGCCAACTGTGTAACGGCCCAGACTAGGCTAATTTCTGGTTTTAAGCCAAGGTGCTTTCTCCTGGTCCCTGTGGTGGGTTAGCCCTGCTGTTCCAAATCTTTTTCTGTTCTGCTCTAATTGTTTTAGCCGCTTCTTCCCTCATGAGACGAAGACAGTCTAATCACAGAAATAGGGGAATACCCAGTAGTTGTGAAGGAATCGGGATCAAACCCAAGGCCTGTGGGAATAGCACAGTGATATCCCAGAGTGCTTGTATGTGTGGCTCTGTGTGTGCATGTCTTCTCAACCAATGTGGCGATTGTAAACGCAGGAGTGTTTACAATCTCATCCCATGAGTTTTGTTCACTGATGTGCAGTGGGTGTTGTTTGTGCTCAGATTATGTTTCACTTGAAAGTACACACTGGCTCATGAAAAACAAAAAATCCTTTCAATGGACAAATGTCATTTAATGAAGTTGTGTCATATCTATGGGAGAGTTTTTAAATATATTAAAACAATCCTAAATTTACCTAAAATGCTTGTTTGGATTTTTAAAAAAATACAAAACAATGATTGCAGTTTCTGTTTTTTCTAATAACTGTACCTTTTTGTCTCTTTGATTTTTTTGCAGGATGAAACTGGTGCCTATCTCATAGACAGAGACCCCACGTACTTCGGGCCAGTGCTTAACTACTTAAGGCATGGCAAACTGGTGCTCAACAGGGACTTGGCAGAGGAAGGTAATGTCTCTGTGGAACATGAAGGAATGCTTCAATTTAATCAAACTCGTGCCAAATATTTTAAACAATAGTGATGATCATTACGCAAAGCACCCCATGGGAATTACTATATGTAAGGCTAATTTTGGGATAATAATTCCCTTAAGTGATTACAGTGGTGCACTTTTGCCCCTCTTGTAAAAACCCAAACTCACTCAATGTTAGCACATGAAGATGACCCAAAGAGAGCATTTGGATAACAAGATTTATAAGGTTTCAATTAGTAAACTTGCAAAAGCTTCATTAGTCGTTGCCTGTTTGTCTCCCAAATATTTGTTTTTGCATTGCAGCACTCACTAGGTGTAGCTGATCGCAAATAAATATTTTGTGCTATGCTGAAAACCTTGTGATTGCTTTAGATAATGGCACACTGCCTCGACTGCTCCTAGTTTGGAAGATGCTGACTTGTCTGCAAACACTGGCAAACTTGTCGCCAAGCAGTTGTGAAGCTTGGAAAAAGTAAAGTGGAAACTGAATATTTGCTGTCAAAGTAAAAGTTGCACTTTTTGAGATGTGCTGGTTGTAGAGCTAAGGCACAAACATTTTCCTTTGCTGGTTTGCTTCAAAGGATGCTTTGGAGTGTTTGTTGTCCAGTAGAATGTCTGTCTGAGATCCTTTGCCTTATTTCTTGTTTTAGGAGTTTTAGAAGAAGCCGAATTCTACAACATCACATCATTAATAAAGCTCATCAAGGACAAGATCAGGGAACGCGATTGCAAAACATCACAGGTACATGGATTTATGTGACGTTTCAATGGATTTCTCAATAATTGTAATGCCCGCCTTTTTAAAAAAATGAATACATTATGTGCTCATCCTTGCTTTCAGGTTCCAGTAAAGCATGTTTACCGGGTGCTGCAGTGCCAGGAGGAGGAGCTCACTCAAATGGTGTCCACCATGTCTGACGGCTGGAAGTTTGAACAGGTAAATCTCCCACAGTGTCCCAGCGACAATCGTCCTTCCATGTGCTTCACCCACCCCGCTATGCTCACGTTGACCCAGAAAGGGCAATTGTCCACATTGGAAATGGTTTAAAAATATATAAATAAATAAATGATTAAAAAAAAAGAAAAGAAAAAAGCCAAACAGCAAATCACATCTTTCTCAATGTCCGCATACATGATCCGGGCATCCCTTCTGTGCTCTGATTGGTTGTTGCAGCTTGTCAGTATAGGTTACGGGCGGGCCCACCAGTCAGAGTTTCTGCTGATTGTGTCAAGGGAGGTGAAGGGAGAGGAGTCTGCTTTGCCAAACAACAGCGGAGAGGTGTGTCCCACGAATCTCTGTCCACGGGCTGGTCACTGCATGATCCCCATGTTGTCCGTACACACCCCGTTGGCCATTGTTTGTCCCAAGTAGACACGTAGCCATCGGTTAATTTTTCAGTTGATAATTTTCCGTTTTCATGTATACTGCTTGCTCACCAGTGAGGCTAAGAGACCCTGACACCTTTTTGTTTTTTGTCCTTTTTTGTCTTGTCTTGTTTTGTTTAGTTTTGCTTTACTTTAGTTTTTGTCGTTCTGTATTCAGTATGTCAGCAGCTTTATCTGTTTTGCTTTGATGTAGTCACTTTTGGAGGAACTGAGGGAGGTGGGCGCTGGAATCTAGTACTGGTTGTTTAGAAGTGCAGTGTTGCTTTTATCTGCCGTTTAGGTAATCTTCTTTGTAACTGATTTTGTCGAGCATTACAAGGGAATCCAGATGGAATATTGAAATTATGACAAAGGTTAATTTTTTATTTTTTTCTTCAAAGAGAAACCGCATGTTTGGGTGTTTGGAGTCCGTGTAATGTGTGACTGAATCTCTCTGCAATGTGGGATCATTGGCTCTCCCATCAGAGCTGAAAACCCACTAATCTCCTTATACCCGTCAGATGGGGAAACTCCAAAAAAACAAACACTCCCAATGCAAAGCTTAAAGCTCCACCATCAGACGAGGAGAGTCTTCTAGGACACGCTCCAATTATATAAATCTAATTTGTTGTTTAACTGATGGTTCACTGAGCTGTGTGCCAAGTGGAATCCAAGATAACTAGTTGAGATTATTTGAGGGGTGCTTTGTTTTTTTTGCTGTGTTAATGTTGGAGAGCTCGCTAACAACAACAAGTCTGTGGCAGCAGGGCTAATGAGGCGATGCATGTCTGAACATGCACACCTGGGTACAGACTGTATACATGCAGCCTGCAGTACACACTCTTAATGTTCAACAGCAAAAGCGGATGAACACGAAATCAAATCCAGAAGTAGCCGTTTCTTCTTTTTGTTGTTTATTTTATTTTTTATGTATTTGGTTTTTTTTAAATCTCACTTGGTCATTCCTTTATTTGTCCCCTTGTGTCCTTTTGGTTTTTGTTTAGACTGATGTGACTGGGAAAGAGCAGAAATTATTGCCATGTTTTTTAAGACTGCTGTAGAAAGGTTTTATTTGTAGGCTCTTTTGCTTAAACCAAGGTGCTGTGGTTTCGTTGAGGTTTTCATTTGGTTCAAATTGTACTGGCCTACTTCAACTATCAAGTGTTGAGTAAGCCCTTGAGACAAAACAAGACCAAAAAACAAACCATTAAAGTGGACCCATTATGTTTGCTTATACCCTCCCTTTAAGCCAGCTTTCTTCTGATTGGCTGCCTCTCACAAACGGAAGGTTTTGATGGGGCTCGGTTAAGCCTGATATGACCCTTTTAACAATGTTGCCTTTGCTTGAGCCTTTGTAGTTGAAGCTTGATATGTTTATTAAGATGGAAGTAAAAGAAAAGCATAATAGGTCTGCTTTAATGAGAGTACAGCCCAACAACAGCAACAGTGTGACGATTGCAGCATTAGTGAAAACTCCAAACATTTGCCATTCGCATTATAGAAACGCTCAATGGGGCAAGGGTCAAATCTTGTGTCAAAGAGCTTTAAAATGGATCTGAATTGTTGGATGGAAGTGAGTCTGCGGTTTTCTCTTTGTAGGAGATGCTAAGCCTGGTCCTGTCAGTCCACCATTCCCCAGTGATTTTTATTTTAAATTTATTTATTCATTTTTTCACCCTCAATCAGCATGTTGCTTCCTGTGATCCGTCCCTTGCACTCGTATTCTGTCAGTAACTATCTGCTGTTCATCCTTTTCTTTGTTTTTTTTTTTTTATTTCTACAGTCTTAATTTGTGAACCACAGATTATATTTTCTTTAGTTTCCTTTGAGCTTTCCCATGTTTTATGTTGAAATCAGTGCTGGCATGTCTGCAGGTCCTGAGATCACGAATTCTTTTTAAATATTTTTTTATAACAACTCTCAGATTTTCAGTGTAGCCTTTTTCAAAATGGCTAGCTTTAACATTTGAAATGGCACACCCTGTTGCCCTCAGTGCACCATATAATTGTGCAGCTTTGCCATATTGAGATTAAATCTGACCACGGATCTGTTGTGTCACTCCCAAGCCTGTCCTACATTGCTGTCTACCTAGTAAAGGCGCTAAATGTGATGTAACTAACTCCGGGTTAGGCTTTAGGGTTTTACTAAGAACTGAGGCAGCTTAAATTTAAGGACTCTCTGTGCTCCCTGTTTGGTTTTCCACCTGTTTTACATTAGTATAAGGTATCCCTCCTTGTGTTTTCCCACCACGAGTAACCCAGATTTTTGCCTTTTATCAGTCTAATTCTAATTCTTCGTCTTTGCTCTGCTCTCATCTCTCTAGCTCGTCAGCATCGGCTCCTCCTACAACTACGGAAACGAAGACCAAGCTGAGTTCCTGTGTGTAGTCTCCAAGGAGTTGCACAATCAATCATACGGGACAAACAGTGAGCCCAGTGAGAAGGCTAAGGTAAGTGCGTGAAAGGACTTGTTATGAGTCCATAGCAAACATCGGTGAAAGATGGCCTGTGCTGGATGCATGTACATTCCTCCAGGGAGCTGAGAGCACATCTACTACTTTCTTGATGAAAACTCCCTGTAAAGGAATGCATTGTGCTGCTTTTTTTTTATTTTGTTGACTAACCAGAAAATTGACGAACAGAAAAACCACAAGCAACCGTAGAAAAAGAACTAATAATGGAAAAATATTACAGAGAGTAATTATTTCAGTTGAGGCATAAGCAGAACTTTGTCTTCACATCACGTAGACAAACTAAATTTAACCTGCTGTTGAAATTTCTGTTAAATTTGACCTGAAGTCTAAACTGTGTAATCCAGCTCTGGGCATTAAGATGGCACAGGTTTGTGCTGCTACTGGCAAAGTGTCTTTTAAATTTTCTTTTTTTATTATTATTATTATTTTTAATTGGGGTAATAGTGGCCCACTCCTTAGAGGAAGCAGCACATGAAGACTAATATTGTTACGCCTGTATTTATGGTTTTATTTTCCTGATTATTAAAGAGATTAGAGGCTGTCAGAGCATATTTGAAGCAAATGTAGACTGTAGAGATTTTACTGTGCTCTATTCATTTAGTCTCTCCAGGGGCATCCTATCCAAATCAAGATCTTATTACTGGTTTTATATTCTGTTCATTATTTCTCAGTCCATTTTGTTATGTAGCTATTTTTTTGTTTGGGACATAATATCTAGATTTAACATTCAAAACAAGGGAACTGACCTTGGTTGGGAAGGTGTCCTTGGATTATGTTTTTGTGTCACTCTGACGCACTTCACATTGTTGATTTAATGATAATCCCCTTTGATCCGTTGTTAGTTTTACTTTTCACCTTGTTCTCCTTTTTCACCTTCATTCATTTTCATTTCTTTTACAACATGCCTTTCTTGTCTTCTTCTGTGCTGTCTGCATGCTGCATGTTGCTCAGAGCGAGGACGAAGAGACGGATCATGAAATGAATGACTCTGATTAGGGTTGAGCACTTATGACTCACTGGTGAGCGCTCAACTGCTCGTAGTCCTTCCCAGCACACCTCCTTAGTTTTTCCTTCCTCCCTTTTTCCAAGATGCCTTTTTAATGCTCCTCAAAATGTTTCACATTTGTTTTCAAAGACGGCGAGAGCTGAGCTCTTATAAGAGACAAAAGTCCAATGATAGAATCAAGGTTACAAATCAGCTTTGGACATTGGAGTCTGCAGGCCAAAGCTGGATCAAAAGCCTCACTGCTCCTGCTGAGGCAGGAGACTTTATTGCAGGTGAAGCTCTCTTTGAAACAAATGGAGCTCTTCCCATCTGGTTTCAGACCCCTGTAATTATTGACATGCTCACAGCATTGGTTAATGCTGAATCATCAACTGCTGCATTTTGACTCATTCTCCCTGAGAATGACATTGAAAGAGATGGGTGGGCTGGTGTGCACCCTCTGCCCTTTCTTTGTCATAAATAGCTGTAGGTTACAATGGTTTTATTTGTTTTTAAGTCAGACCACTCGTGTGTCTGTGCTATGCTGGTTTTTAATAATTAAAGGTGGGAATTTCGATATTACTGGCACATTTTTATGCATCAAAAGAAAAGTAAAAATCACATTTCACAAGGAAATAATTCCAGTAATGATTTGTCCTTGCAAAATATATTTTCTTCCCAAAATACTTAAGAAATGAAACCAGTTAAACAGCAGGTATTTTCTTCTTAATGTGCCTCACATTGAATTACATAAATTTTAACTCAGGAGAAATGACTCAAAGGTTTGATCTGTCCTCTGAAATTAGGAGGGAAAAAGTTCCCACCTGCCTGTCAAAATCAGCACTTTTTTAAAACTTTAATATATTTTAAAAAGGATGTACATTTTTTTTAACCTTTTTTAAAATTTTGTAAAATGTTAAAAAAATACAGTTCAAAATATGTAAAAGAAGGTTGACGTTTTACACTTTTTAATTTCCTGTATTTTCACAGTATTTTTGAGCCCTCGTAACCTTTCTAATACAGCTCAGTCGATAGCCGCGTGAAATCAGAGCTGAAACACATTTAAGCTCTTAAAAAACTTGAAAAATCAACTTCACTCCCACTCATGGTGTCACAGTTTCAAGCCAAAATCTCATTTTTGCTCAGCATTAGTTTTTCTCTGACCAACTTTGGGCATCAATATCACAGGATATTACTGCATCAACAGTAAATGAGGTACCCTCGATGTTTAGTCCATTTTCTCAAAATTCACTGAAGGAAATGTCAGAGATTCTTCGTTTTAAAAACACGGGTGTTTACATGTGTTCTTTAGGTCTTGAAGAAATCCTTAAAATCCTCAAAGTATGAGCATGTGTCACAGATCACAAATCTCTTAGGGTCTCTGAAAAGTCTCACAGTATGAAAGGAAAACTGTGGCTTCATTCGATACAGTGACATTATTCTACAGAAGCCCAAAGTCTTTCTGAGGCCGACCCTATCATTTACAATTAACATTTTGAGCAACTGCTGCTTTTCTAGTGTTGTGGGGTTGTTACATTAACAGAAAAAGGAGGGAAATAGGGGGATGGAAGTGGTTAATGTCAAAAAAATTTAAAACCAGAATGAGTGAGAAGACTTGAAAGTAGAAGATAAAGACTCTTTACTACTTTTACTCGTGCAAGCGTTTCCTTTTTCTTTGCACCCTAATCGGTGTGTTTGTTTCAACCATCTTGTGCTTTAAGTGTGACAGACACTGTGACATTAATAAAGAGGTAGATCGGTGCTGGGGGACACTAAAAGTGACTGAACTGCTGCAGATTGTGTAGTGTTGAGCATTTTTGCTGATTATCTAATGTTTCTGTCTTTGCAGATTCTTCAGGAAAGGGGTTCCCGGATGTGAGAAGGACTCAGTATTATGAGCTCCAGGTGTTATGATGCAAACATATCATCTATGTGGAAGAACGTGTGGCACAATGGAGATTTAAAGTGGGGTGTGCATTTATTTTGTTTTCCCTCCAATTTCTTTCTTTTTTTTTTTTTTTTTTTTTTTAAGTTTTTTGATGTAAATAAGTCTGTTTACTGACAATTTGTGCCTGTACATTTAAACTGGACCTTTTTATTAAATTAGCGGCAAGTTTTTTTTGTTTCTAACTGAAAGTAAAGAATTGTAATCTACAAATGTTTTATGCTATAACAAATGGCCGCCATCATATAAGGCCAACGATTCACTCAGGGTCATCTGTTGAGTTAATTCTTATATCCTCCAACTCAAGGGTCTGGTAAGGGATCAGTATGGTCTTTATAACTCCGAGTATCAAACACAAAAATCATTGTTTCAGAGATTTTAAAGAAGGGAATTGTTGTATTTGCTCAACGGCTGTGAGTCAGGCTAATAACATAAAATTGAGCCCAAAAGCAAACTGGTTAAAAATGTTTACCCAAAGACTTCAGTTTCACTGAGATTTGTGATCATGAGGACCTCAAATGCACTTTTTTTTTTCTTTTAAATTTCCCAGTAGTAATTAAAAAAATAAAAATAAAAAAAGGAATGATCACCTTAGAGTACAAGAAATCTTGACTGTAGATAAAGGGGCATTAGGTAATCAGAGGTAGGAAATGACCTATAATAAACATGTTGCAAAGCAATATACTTTATAAAAATATATACTTCAGGTAAAAGTATACTACTAGTGTACTGTAGCTTCCATCTTTAGTAACCCAGTTAGATTGAGGTGCTTTTTTTTTTTTTTTTTTTTTTTTTTTTTTTTTTTTTTTTTGGTGCTGTTAGGTCAAATTGACTCTTTGCTTGAAAGTCAACTTCATATTTGAACTCTGACCCTCTACTGCTTTTAGTTTATATAGTTTGCTTTTCTAGGGAGTTTAAAATAATCCAAATATTCCCATGAATTTAATAGAACTATATGTAGCGTGAGTCTGACAGATATATCTGCATTTATGACAACTAATACCTGAAAATTAAAGAAGAGACCAGAGAAGCACCCTTCAGCCATGTTAGCAGTTTTGATGTTGCATACTTTGTCCACCAGAGGGCACTGCAACTTCGCTGGAGGCAACATAGCTGCAACCAGCTGATTTGAGCGTAAGAGTGATTGCATAAGTTTCATGGATCTGAAAGGGGAAACAAATTGTCTGATTAATTGAAATGTTGATATATTTTTTTGATTTAGTTTTTTTAACTATTGGTCGGGCTCTAGATGCTAGTCGCCTTCTGGTTCTCACAGTGCCCAAAAACTTTTTTTTTTTTTTTTTTTTTTTTTTATTTATAAATCATTGCTCCAAAAAATCCACTGAAATTGTGAGCAGGTTTAGAAAGGTTTAGAAATCATGTGGCTAGTTGACATTATGGGTGAGCAGAGGCAAACACAGTTGTTTACGTCCTGTCACAGCCTTACATGATGGATAGGCACACACTTCCTCCAGCTGGCGGATGTAGTTCAGTCAAAGAAAATAGTTCCTGCAAAAAACATGGTTTGTGTAATTTTTAAAAAAAAAAAAGTTTTAAATTTTTTAATACCCGAGTCGCATTAACGCTGACTTCTATTTCTGAGTACCACGTCACGAGTTCCATTTAGTTATAATTATATTCAAGAGGTTGCAGACTTGATGTATCTCAGACTGTGGAACAGTTTTGGATGTATCATTTGATTTTTAAGCTGAACTGTCCCCCTTTTTTTGTTTTTATTTATTTATTTTTTATTTAAGTTATTATACATTCAGGAAGTCCTCTTGCCTTTTTAAAGATTAAGAGTGATTACAGTTGCTCTGTTTTCTGTTAATGTGGACCTGTAGTAATATAAAGACTTTGAAAGGCTCTTAAGCGTAAGTTTGCATTAATTAGAATTTTCTTAGAAATGTCTGAAGTTTTAAACTATTTGAGACCTCATGTTCATAAATCTAAAGTTAACTGGTAAAGTCCTCAGGACAATGGTGACTCCCCCTTCCCCGCTGTTGTCTGAGTTATCCTTAGATCGTTTATTTCATATGTTTGAGGGAACATCGTTTGAGATCGTTTTTTAAGGGTTGTTTTTTTTTTTTTTTTTTTTTTTTTTTTTGGTTTTGGGTTTTGTTTCATTTTTTGTTTTGGGTTTGTTTGTTTTTTTGAGGGGAAGTATTTGCGGCGTTTGGGGACTGGAACTGTTCGAAGGCAGCGGTGAAGGACTTTGTTCATATCAAGATTTTGTTTTCATGTAAATAATCCAAATTCAATATTAATATTTAACTCTTAGGAAAACTGCACGTTTTGTACACTGTATAGAAAACACAGCTTCAGGTGGAAGTTGTTTATACTGGATCTTTAAAAAAACAAAACAAAAAAAACGAGAAAACCTTGGCTTCTGTTTTTTGCATCGTTTGTACAGGACTAGAGATTTCGGAGTTGGGGTTTAAAAAAACTAAACAAGGAAAAAAAAGATACTCTGTAAGGCGTCTTTCACTGACAACATGCCTGGAACATGTTTTGATAACCAATAACAAAGCTATACTTGGCTGGCTATGAAGTTGACTGTTACGTTTCAGAAAAACAAAAACAAAAATGTATTTTTTTTTTTCTTGCAGTGTGATAAGATTTCTTAGCTGTTATTTTTATTTTTAATTGTGTAGATTTTCATACACAGCATTACAAGCACTACAGTGGGAAACACTGTGCACACTGCTTACAGCCTGTAATGCTGGTAATGTAAATACTGCCTTTTAGAACACTTTTTTTTTTTAAAATAGAAAGTTGTTTTCAGGTTTTGATGTGTGGTTTTGATAGGTTGGATATTTCATTCACATGTTATCATTTAGTGTTGCCTTTTTTTCCCCTCTTCTCCCGGTGACCAAAATCCAATGTCTTATGTGTATTGAACACATCGATCTTAGTGTCAGGGATGAGTAACTTTTCTTAATGCTGGCACACTTTGTACATATAGACTTGTTAACGACACACAAACCTCCATTTACTCACACGTATACACTCGACTTAAGACCGTTTTTATATTGTCGGGAGGAAACGAGTATGGATGCATGTTTTTAAATATAGAAATATATACACACACACACACAAGGGCTTTTAAAGTGCAAAATTTGAGATCTGCAAAGAGGTTCAATCAGAGTAGACTGGATTTCCTGCCAGAGCTAGGCTATGTTTACATTTGCTATAGTATTCTGAAGCCTTCCGATTATTTACCGTCTTGCACTCCCTCACACACCTACTTGTGTGACCGCACCAATGGCAACTAGCACTCCCCATAAGCTAATATTCACTCTGACATGCTGACAAATGTTGAGATACTCCATCCATTTTTAACAGCCAGTGCTTGAGCGTTGCAGACAATCTTGCTTTCGCCCCCTTTCTTCTTAAATTTGATGAAATGTATCTGCGTAGGCTAAGAGCTAAGGTTTATACAAGTCTCTTTTGAGACCTTTTTTTTTAAGTGTTTTTGTGTTTGATTTGCTTGGTTTGGTTGTAATCTCATTTAAAATGCTCTGTTCAGAAGTGTTCAACGCCCCCTCTACTTGAGCAGCTACATTACATTGAATGCCCTTCAGACAGGTTGTCTGGTTTAGAATCTGGGATAATCTTTTATGTGATGGACAAACTTATCAAATGTGTAGCCTGATCCTTTTAAGTGCCCAGTTTGTTTTGCATTCAAGTCATAAACCACAAATCACTGTAATGCATGACTGATGATGATGATGATCACACTTGTAATCAGAGGGAATGAATGTGTCATTTTTCCTCGATCTTAACAGTTACATTAATAAGGTTCTCATATCACTACATAGATCACTTCTATATGATCTTATGCAATGTTAAAAATATACAAACTGAGTATGACGGTTAAGGGGATAGATCTATATGGTCTTGCATAGGGTAAACCCAATAAAATGTTGTCATTCATATCTGTCTTTTTTTATTATTTATCTTCTGGCTCTTCGAAGTTACTATAATTTAAAGGAAAAAATAAAAAGAAGAAAAAAAAAATTATATATATATATATATATATATACTACATGGAAGCTCCTGTCAGGCATCATATCGGCTAAGATGAACAGGCACATGGGTCAATACATGAGCGGGACACAGAAAGGAATTGGCAAGAATACCAGAGGTGCAAAACACCAGCTACTGGTAGACAGAACAATCAGCCGAGACTGCAAGACCAGACTGACCAACCTGTGCACTGCCTGGATTGATTACAAGAAGGCCTATGACTCAATGTCCCACAGCTGGATACTGGAATGCCTAGAATTGTACAAGATCAATGGGACCCTAAGAGCCTTCATCAGGAACTCAATGGGGATGTGGCGTACAACACTAGAGGCCAACTCCAAGCCCATAGCACAAGTTACCATCAAGTGCGGGATCTACCAAGGAGATGCTCTGTCCCCACTGCTGTTCTGCATAGGCCTGAACCCCCTCAGTGAGATCATTAACAAGACTGGCTACGGATACCGACTACGGAACGGAGCAGTTGTCAGCCACCTCCTGTACATGGATGACATCAAGCTGTATGCCAAGAGTGAACGAGACATCGATTCACTGATCCACACTACCAGGCTATACAGCAATGACATTGGAATGTCGTTCGGACTGGAGAAGTGTAGTCGGATGGTAACAAAGAGAGGGAAGGTAGTCAGAACTGAGGGGATTGAACTACCAGAAGGCAACATTGCAGACATAGAGGACAGTTACAAGTACCTGGGGATCCCGCAGGCAAATGGGAACCATGAAGAGGCCGCTAGAAAGGCTGCAACCACCAAGTACCTGCAGAGGGTCAGGCAAGTCCTGAGGAGTCAGCTGAATGGTAAGAACAAGATCCGGGCCATCAACACATACGCCCTGCCCGTGATCAGGTACCCTGCTGGGGTAATAGGCTGGCCAAAGGAGGAGATAGAAGCCACTGACATAAAGACAAGAAAGCTCCTGACCATGCATGGAGGGTTTCACCCCAAGTCCAGCACCCTGAGGCTGTACGCTAAGCGGAAGGAAGGGGGCCGGGGACTGGTGAGTGTCAGCACCACAGTCCAGGATGAGACAAGGAACATCCAAGAATACATTGGGAAGATGGCCCCAACTGACCGAGTGCTCAGTGAATACCTCAGGCAGCAGAAACCCAAGAAAGAGGAGGGAGACGAGGAACCATCATGGAAGGACAGGGCCCTGCACGGTATGTACCACCGGCAGATAGAGGAGGTGGCTGATATCCAGAAATCCTACCAGTGGCTGGACAAAGCTGGACTGAAAGACAGCACAGAGGCACTAATCATGGCAGCACAAGAACAAGCTCTGAGTACAAGATCCATAGAGGCTGGGGTCTATCACACCAGGCAAGACCCCAGGTGCAGGCTGTGTAAAGATGCCCCAGAGACTATCCAGCACATAACAGCAGGGTGCAAGATGCTAGCAGGCAAGGCATACATGGAACGCCATAACCAAGTGGCCGGCATAGTGTACAGGAACATCTGTGCCGAGTATAACCTAGAAGTCCCGAGGTCAAAATGGGAGATGCCCCCAAGGGTGGTGGAGAATGACCGAGCTAAGATCCTGTGGGACTTCCAGATACAGACGGACAAAATGGTGGTGGCTAACCAACCGGACATAGTGGTGGTAGACAAACAGAAGAAGACGGCCGTAGTGATCGATGTAGCGGTTCCCAATGACAGCAATATCAGGAAGAAGGAACACGAGAAGCTGGAGAAATACCAAGGGCTCAGAGAAGAGCTCGAGAGGATGTGGAGGGTGAAGGTAACGGTGGTCCCCGTGGTAATCGGAGCACTAGGTGCGGTGACTCCCAAGCTAGGCGAGTGGCTCCAGCAGATCCCGGGAAAAACATCGGAGATCTCTGTCCAGAAGAGCGCAGTCCTGGGAACAGCTAAGATACTGCGCAGGACCCTCAAGCTCCCAGGCCTCTGGTAGAGGACCCGAGCTTGAAGGATAAACCGCCCGCAGGGGCGTGCTGGGTGTTTTTTATATATATATATATATATATATATATATATATATATAAAAATAAATAAAAAATTAAAAGCACCGTGCTCTTAAACTTTTGCAAACTATAGCAATGAATGGATAAAGTGGCGACAACAAATCGTAATATGTGATAATGGCGACCTCTTGAGTCGAGTCACGAAAGGAATAGTTGTCGTTGAGTAGTCGAAAAATATGCCTGTATAAATATAGACGACGGGGGGGAAAAGTTTTCGTTTATACCTAAAATTAAATTATCCGAAATTGGTCTTTTAGACGTATCGCTCATCTTAACTCTTTGGTAACTGCGCATAAAATATTTTAATCTCGTTGACAGTCGTAGGTTTAATGGGCTTTAGTCTAAGGCACCCAAAGATTATATATTACAGAAGAGAGAAATCCGTCTGGGTTTAAGACCACGCGGCTTACTTGGGTATGAAATTAGAAAAGATTTTTGATTTGTATTTTCTATAAAGTGTTTAAAAAAAATCCCAGGTAATCTTCTATACTTTGCAATAATGTATCATATTTTCACTTGAACCTTTGTCATTTTTTTTGATAACATAAACGGCGCTTGAACGAAGAGTACGAACCGCAAAGGTAGAATTTCCCCATCGACATAAACTTAAATAACAGTTTTTCTAACGCACTGCGCTCTAACAACGGCAGCTAGGCTGCTCGAATTAAATGAAAGCTAATAAACGACTAGTTCGGGAAACTCTTTCGGCTAAACCCAGGGCAGGTGAAGAAATACATTCAAAATATTAAACCCCCGAAAGAGAAATGCGCAGTCCGATTTTCCAAGAGGTATTTAAGCAAAGACGGAAGTAAAGGACGGATGAGTGTTTCGCATCGCTGTCTCTGGCTCGAGACGGAGCGGGTGGTTTTTCAGGAGGGAAACTTTACAAGGTTTAACGGGATTTGAGCACGATTAATTCATTTCGCTTAATTACTAGAGCCAGTGCAGCCATACTGAAAGGTAGGAGTACACCCTGAACGCGGAAACGTTCATTTTTGTCGTGTATTATTACATTTTACCCGCTTCAGTTTGCGCCATTTTCGCTAGTTTGGTAATGCATAAATGTGCGCATTTTAGCTCTGGCGTTCTTTGTCCCTATTCTTTAAAAGATAATGATGTGGTTCATCCCGGTGGAAAATCTCACACCCCTGTTTCTACAAGGCAGTTGCTATTATTATGCGTTAGAAGAGAGCAAGTGATCGTTCTTCTCCCATCCAAAAATTGTCTTCGAAATCAAGTGCAATTGCGCAGTTTTGTGCTGCATCAGGCCGTGTCAGACGCTAACAGCGCCAGCGCCTGTTGGGATGTAGCTCCATTCTGGCGCACATGAGTTAGCTTGTGAAGCTAACCGGCTAGCGTGCTAATCAAATAGCTTTGATTGTCAGTTTGTCAAAGTGTCTGTTGACGGCAACGTCACGCCGAAGTTCAGCAAACATATAATGAGTAAGATCTTCATGGATCCCCTTTTTAGCTTTAAAACCCTGGTCGCGGAAACGGTAGAAAATGGTAGAATATTTTTTTTTCTTCCTCTGGAGCGGTTATCTCCACCGGCTAACTTGGCTAGCCTTTTAGCGTCGCAGACTTGTCGAAATAAGCTGTACTTTTACACACACACACACGCCCCGAGGCCAATAAAAACAGTTTAGCTTGCATACTAGAACATCAGTTTATGATGAAGTCCGTTTGTCTCGTACTGATAAATTGCGGTGGTCTTTAATCACTAGCATTGTTTTGTTGCTTTACCTCGTTGTCATTAGCTTCAGTGTTTAGCGTTTATAGACATTCCTATGCAGCATCCTAATTGCCACCGACGCTAGTTGGCAACACGGTTGGGTATGTGACTCGATGCAAGTCAGAAAAGTACCAAAATTAATATGCGCCATAAACAGGTTGAATGTTGTACGTCGTGTCCGTGTGATTTCACACACGAGAAATGTTAATATCACAATACTTTGTTTTTTTGGAGTAGGGTAGGGAGGGGGCTCATAACTTAAACCAGTTGGAAAAGGACCTGAACTGATGCTGCTCTGTAATAACACTGGATGCCCTCTTGGTTTCTTTACAGTATGGAAACTTTCAGTTTTTCAAAATTTGGCTGCAGCTAATGGTCATTCTAGAGTATGATTTAGGTTAAATTGTTTCGACTAGCTGCCTAAAACTTTAAACATGTCGAATTAGAATACTAAGGAAATTGTTTCTTTTTTATTATTGTTATTATCTTTAAAACAAAGGAAAGCTAAAGAGCTATTCGTTTCAGAAGACAGGACAGCCAGATGTTTGGGTTTCTAATCAACCTGACCCTCTTTCTTTGCAGGAGTCCACAAATCATGTCAGGCATTGCATTGAGCCGGCTTGCCCAGGAGCGCAAGGCATGGCGGAAGGACCATCCTTTTGTAAGTATTGGCTCACGAGATCCGT
Organism: Diplotaxodon limnothrissa; assembly: GCF_057381915.1. Taxonomy (NCBI): domain Eukaryota; kingdom Metazoa; phylum Chordata; class Actinopteri; order Cichliformes; family Cichlidae; genus Diplotaxodon; species Diplotaxodon limnothrissa. The sequence continues at coordinate 13,731,512 of NC_140603.1, read as the reverse complement.
GCGATGAAAGCCTGCCTGAGTGTTGGTTAGAAAGTGTTTGCTTTCTAACAAACTTTCAAATTTCAACTCTTACTCTTCCCAGGGATTTGTTGCGGTACCGACAAAAAACCCGGATGGAACCATGAATCTCATGAATTGGGAATGTGCTATTCCTGGCAAAAAGGGGGTAATGTGTTTCATAGATTTGTTTGCATGCCGAGTAGATTTGTTTTACATAATTAAAAAAGACTCAATGGTCTTTCTAGGACAATGAGAATACTGTAGTGGATGTAAAGCATACTGTATGAGTAATTGCTCTGCAAAAACAACCCAAAACAAATTGAACCATGATAAGTTTTAAAAATAATTTTACAGTTTGACTGGCAGTAGTAGTAGTAACTTTTAAGAGTCAGTGATGTAGCCTTCTGTTTCTAAATTGATCTAATGATCGTCTCTCCTCAGACTCCGTGGGAAGGAGGCCTGTTCAAGCTGCGCATGTTGTTCAAGGACGACTATCCGTCTTCACCTCCAAAATGTGAGTTGCTGTGCATTCAGCCTGTAAATATGACAAATACACTAGCTATCATTTTGGCCTGCAGATGCTTTGGGAAATCTATTTGGAAGTAAAACCTGGAGCATAGTAGAGTTCCCATATTTTCAAGAGCCTTTAACATTATCAGATACAATTTGTATGCCAGTACAAACTTGGTTATGTTTATCTACAGTCAGATCAAGTTAATTATTTATTTTTTTAAGTTTTGATGGTTTGAAATGGAACAGAAAAGTGCAGGCTCATGGGCATCCTCCAGCCTACTTGGCACATCTGTAAACTGTCTTTAAAAGCTAATTAAGGCTTCCTCTCATCAACATTTGGCAGCACTGAATGATGAATCTCTTCAGACATGTTAGTTTATTATGGTAATGAGAAAGAGGCTGATTTAAAGCCAAAGGTTTTAATTTAAGGTTAGTGCAGTAATCCTTTGGAAACCTGTGTTTAAGCTGTCAAACTGAAGCTTAGCAGTGCTGGGGATGTTCGACACCTCGGCTGTGATTGGTTGAATACATGACTGTTTTCTGGTCTTTGTGGGATAATTACAAATGTCGAGTTTTCAACTTTAATGATAGAAATCTAAGCAGCTTCATGTTTTTGTTGTTATTATATAAACAGCAGTGGAAACTGGTTAAAGTGTCTTTATTCCAGTGGCTGTGATTAATCTCTTTGGGTTACATGAAAAATTCTGCTCTTTAGGAAAAACTCCAGAATAACCTTTGCTTGACCTTTACGCAGCAGAGCAAATACAGACTTTCTCTTCTAATTATTTTAATTTGGCAGCGCTATTAAAGCCATTTAAGTAGTGCAGCAAGCATGTTGGAGCTGAGGAAGCTTGGCGATATAACAATGTTGCTGCAATTTTGGTGTTAATTCAGGGTCACGGCCAATAGATGCTTTCATGCATGCGTCATTTGCTGTTCCTTTTAAACGGGTTGTGCAAGATTTTTGCCAGTTGATTGATTTTTAGACCTGATATTGTTGTAAATTGATGGTAAAAAACTGCTTACAAACAAGTAGCAGATTCCTGTTGTGTGTCTCAAAACACTACCGTACTTACCTGCCACACAAGGCCAGAGCATCGTGGCTTACACCGGCTCTAATCCTGCAGCACGAGCTCCACGTTGTCTGAATGTCAAATTAAAATGACCTAAAGGCACTGTTTGTGTAAACAACAGACGCTGCTGTCTTCAGTGGAACAGTTCAGTCTGGGCACGCAGTGACTTTAGTAGTCTAACCCCTTTTGTTTGGTATGTATAATATACCTGAAACATAAAGCCCACTTAACATTTTGCCATCTTTCAGGTAAATTTGAGCCTCCACTCTTCCATCCAAACGTGTATCCATCAGGCACAGTTTGCCTATCGATACTAGAGGAGGACAAGGACTGGAGACCAGCCATCACAATAAAGCAGGTTTGTGTTGTAAAGTGAATTTCATCTACAGTAATGACCTTAAAGCCTAAGAGCGTGAGTGTGTTCACATGGTCTCTTAAAGTTCCAGATGTTTTCTGATTTTAAGATGACATTTCTAAACTGGAACCTTATCTAAGTTTATCAGGTAATCAGTCAAATTTTTTGATGCTGATAGGAAAACGAGACGCGTAGGCTTTTGAATCCCTCGCTTAGCTTTCAGGCTGGGTGATATTTTAATAATGTTGGTCATGAAGCACAGACGGTGGCCGTGCTGTCATTTTAAGCCACGTTTACATGTAAAATAATCACACAGTAAGTTTGTTTTGTAACTCCTCACACCTGTCTACTGAATGCCTATCTCCTAACCAAGGATTGTACACAAAGTGGCTACATTTGTCACCAAATTGTTTTTTTTTTTTTAAATTTTTTAAGGGAAGAAAAGCTCAGCTGTAAATTGGCGACATGACAGTCCTCCAGATTAACAAACACACTTATAAAGCAGACGAGTCTCGATGGGCAGTGAAGTGTGATGTACGCCTGTTTCTATTGTGCCTGAGAGGCAGAGAAGCACAACGCTAAATCGAGAGTCAAACCATAAGCTTAAAATATTTGCATCACAATTTGTATTCAGTGTTTAGCAATAGTCAATCATGACTATTATGTGGAGCGAGCAGTGTTGCATAAAGTGTGTGCACTCAGTATTAAGTTGACTGATATTAAGGAGCCTTCAGAGAAGCATCCCAACCTGGTGAATTTCTGAAATGTTTCATTTTTATCTTGTAGATCTTATTAGGTATCCAGGAACTGCTAAATGAGCCAAATATCCAGGATCCAGCCCAAGCAGAGGCTTACACAATCTACTGGTGAGTGACGATTAATTCACATGAAACCAGCAATTTATTCACAAATGTAAGGCCACTGACATCTTAGGGCAAATTATTAATTAAGTGGGAGTTGGAGGTCTTGTTTTACAATAAATGAATAATTATTTAAACCAAATAACTGTTGATTAGATTTACTTGAATTTGAAACCAACATGGTTTTAGAAAGGAAAGCAATGTAGACCATGGCTGTTTATTTACTAATTTATATGCCCACAAGAGCAGAATTATTATTAGTGATAACTAAGACGGGGTTCTTAAAAAAAAAAATAGCATTCATACAAATCTTTAAATATGTACATCTTCATGCAGAAATATAGAGGGATCAGACTTTTTCTGTGTGCACTGGAGGGCTTTTTATAATATGGTGTTTCACTTCTTTTTTTTTTTTTTTTTTTTTTTTTTTAAATCCACTCAGTGAACCTCAGACTTGATGACAACTTTTTCTCTGGCTTCATCATTCCCCTCGTTTTTCACCCAACATCCACAGTGAATTTTCCCCCTTGGGTCAGACTCTTAATACGGAGTTCTACTTTAATGTCTCGAGGCATCTGAGGGAGAACATTTAGTGCACACGGTCTGATATGTGTGTCAGTTGTGTTTTTTAACTACGCCAACACAATCATAGCCACCTGCACCACTTGCCAGATTTGGCACTGTAACAACTTTCTCATGAGAATGAACTTTTAAAGGTTGTCCTGGAGATGATCCAGCACACGTCATAGATTTGCACCTGCAGGTGGTCAAAATGGGGAATTCCACAGTGGGGTCAAAGCAGTCTGAGCAGTATAGAGCAACACAGGAATGCAGAGTGGACAAAGGCCAAATTTAAATAAGAATTTTCAGATTGCACCTCATATTATTTTAAGTTTATAACTAGCACAGGAAACTATTTATTTATTCATTTATTTATTGGGTGTGTCTCTGGGGACTAAGCTTGTGAAGCGTCTACCTATTTTAAAGTACACATGAGATCTTAACCCTGTAAAACCTGAACCCTAAAAATTCAATGTTTTTGAAGCAGGAGTTTTTATTGAACCTTCTGACGATTTAAAACACATAAGAGGAGTTTAAGGGTTTAAAAAGAAATCTCATTGATGTAGAGGTCTCAAAAACTCCTGTATCACACATGAACTTCTAGGGTTTTCCACTGACTGATTAAAGATGTTTACTTTTTGAGCAGCATGCTGTGCCTGTTTTGAGTAAGCAGTCGTAATAACTGTTGTTTCTGTTTGTTTTGTTTTTAATGTCTTTTCAGCCAAAACAGAGTAGAATATGAAAAAAGAGTTCGAGCACAAGCCAAAAAATTCTCCCCCTCGTAAGGGCGAAGACGGAAGGAATGGGTTTAACAAGAATCACCTCCCGGCTCAGTCTCTCTATGAATGTGCTCCTCTCACATCGGGACTTGCTTAAAGACTTCTATTTAAACTCCACATTCTGTGCCATCCGTTCTCCTCTGACCTATCAGTTTTTTTTGTTCTTAATTGCCGGTTGGCGCATAATGCTGGGAGGGAATGGGTGCGTCAGCACCCTGGTAATTTCTTTTTAAACAATAATTGTCTTATGTCGTGCAAGGGACACAGCTTGGTACCGGTTTCATCAACTCCCATGCAAGCTGACTGTCATCAATATTTCAAGGAAGAAAATGTCGTTTTGTTTTATTTTGCTCTTTCACAGGGTCTTTTTCTTTTTGTTTCCTCCTTTATTTTCCATAAATTTAATGTAAAATTTAGCTTACTTCATTGTCAGTATTTCAACTGCTGTATAATGAATGGCACTTTTATACTGTTGTATCTCACTAGTGTCTCTAGATGGCTCTGTCTAATTCTCTTTCCCAGGTTTTCTATTCAGCATGCTGTAATATACAATAGATTCTGCTGCCTTGGCTGTCTTTTTGTTATTCAGAGTGTTTGCTATAAATAAAAATGGCCACAGTGACTGAGGCAGGTAGGCTTACTTCTGTATCAGACTTTAAGGTTATATGGTGCTTTGTTCATGTATGTGTTGGCTTAATAAACCTTTCTACATAATGTATTTTCTTTATTAAGAGCAGAATATACACAGAAGTTCATCTTGCATTTCAGTGATGCAGAAACAAAACGGATGAGTCACAAAATAAGACTTTCACCCTGTTTCCAGACAGGTTTGGACTGTGCATAAAAGATAAAAACATCAGTGAAGTAGTACATGGACAACATGTAACTAAATGCTACATAAAATCTGTAAAAAAAGGAAAAAAAAATTCAAGGTGCCGCAATGGCCCAGAAGTTTAGACCACAGCCTGATTGAAATCCTGTGGTGGGCCCTCGAGGACTATTTATAGCTTAATGCGCAGAATTAACAATAAACTGAAGTAACATTATAAAGAAGAGCATGTCAAAATTACCCCACAACGAGAAGGACTGATAAAATGAGTTATTTCTGCTACAGGTTCTATTAGCTACTGAATCGTAACGTGGACTACTCCGTCCAGTGGAAAAATGTTCCTTTTCATGACAACTTTCAAGCTTTCTTGAGTTGATCCCTGTTGGGCAAGACTTGTTTTTACAAGCTCCCATGGTGCTCTGCCAGGATAGAACTGGACTGCTGGAAAGCACTCAGGGTGCAGTACTCATTGCAGTACCAGGGAGGCTCCCTTTCTAGGGACGTGTCACTGCAGAGCCAGCAGCCCGAGTCTCCAGAAGGACTCCCTAATTGGGAGTCTAGAACCAGGCTGTTCATTGGGCTCCCCTGAGCTGAGAGTGGAATCGTGCTCACAGCGTACGGGACGCCCAGGAGAGTGGTATCACAGACCGAAGGAGTTATGTTGCTGTAGGAGCTGCCCTCCATCACGTGCTGGTCAAAGTGGGGTGGACGACAGTCATCCTCCTGGACTTCTGCACACTTTGTCAAGGTGTCGATCTGAAGCGTTTCCGCTTTTTCTAGCGTGTCTGCTGTGTTTTCTTGCGTAACCACCCAGCTCTGCAATCACAAGGTCAGTTACATCCTAATGACATTAAGTTTGGGACTTTTTTTTCCTGTTTTTTACATGAAAAGCTGAACTTACCTTGAAATCTCCCTGGCAGTCACTGTACAGGGTGTGGAAATAGGGAGCCGGAGTTGGGATAAATACATTTTGCTTCCACCTGTGAGCATAGAAAGTGCAATATAGTACAAAAATGACTTTATATGAAACTTAATGTTTTGTGAAGTGAGGCTTTACATGATATAACGTTACTTTTTAACAGGAGCGTAGCAGATCAGTATGACGAATAGCACCAGCCCACAGATGGGAATGAGCACCTTCTTACACATTTCAGAAATGAACATGCTCGTTGACAAACCTGTGTGGGGAACACAATAGAAAATACTGAAGCAGAAGAAATCCAAGAAATCAATTTCTGCTTATGATTGTTTTATCTAAATCTAGCTGCTTTCTTTTTTATTGAGACTCACCATCCGCAGCAGGGTTAGTCCTCCAGTGAGCCTCATCAGACCAGTGACTCCACTCGCCTTGGTACGTAGCCTTATTGGGAATGGACCGTACTCTAGCACTATACTCGGTGTCTGGTTCGAAGTTCTGATCTTCCAAAGAAATACCCGTACTTTGTGTGCTAATTTCACGAATTTTTACCTGAAAGAAATAAAACATAAAAGCATCCCATTAATTTTCAGAAGACAGAAATGCCCTGTTCTGTTCTTCTTTATAAACTTATTTGCAGGTTTAGTGTCATCATTTTCCACAAGAGTATCGATTCTGTCACTAGTTAGATAAACTAATGTAAGTCTACGAGCCGCAACCTACCAACCACATGACGTCACGCTCTTTACTGGCCCTGCACGTTCTCAAAACTAACTTTAAACACTAGTTTAGTTTTTGAGAGCAGGCCTCAATGGTGTAAATTAGCCTTTATATTATTTCATGCCCCAAATTTTGGAACAATTTCGGCCTAATAAAAAGAAGTCGTAAAACCTTTAAATATGTGATCATCTACAGAACATAATACAAGAAGACTCCGAGAATTTAGAGAAAAAGGCCGAAAATTGGTAACACATGCTCCCATTCAGGGACCTGTTTACCCATTCATTTACTAAACTTAAGTGTCCCAGTACTTATGGTCTGCCTTGAATGGTGTAAGTTTTTTAATAGCAGATTTTGACACATTTTACTTTAATAGAAGAAAAAAAAAACTGAAGACAAAATTTTTGGCTGCTTTCTGTCTCCCAGATTTATCTCTGACACACATTTATCCAGGCCTAGGGACCATCATTTGGAGCACATCAGCATGCAACACCCTGAATGTAGATTTGAACCAGAGATCTTTTATATGCAAGAGAGGGTGAAAAATAGGGTGTAAAAAAAAAAAGACCCTGCGTGCTGGAGTCCGGTCGGCAAAAACTCAAATCTGGCCCAGTAGATGGTTTTGGAACTTGTAAAGGAGGGGATAATTTTTGAACTTTTAATTGTATTATTATAGCTGTTAGTAACAGATAAGCAATTAAATAAGAGAAACTTTCCTTCACTTTCCTGTTTTTTCTGCTAACTACTATAAAGACGACTGTTTCTTTTCTCATTTCTTTTTCTCTTTAAATTATTTCTTATTTCATTTGAAATAACAAAATTGTTCTATTAAAATTACAGGACAGTTTGGGCAATGAACTACCAGAACTTTTTCTGTAGTCGTGCTGACAGATTTTTCACTTACTCCAGCAGCATTTCTTTATCATGTAGAAAAACCGAGACAAACACTTGAAACTGCACTTCTTTATCTTACATTGAGATATCGCCGAGATGAAACGTATAGTTAAACTTTACACCAACAGAAAGGGGAATTTCACTACTCTGCCTAATGTTGTAAGATGTGTTTGACATGACTGCACTACTCGATGGAGCTGTTTGCATATAAAATGTGTAAAACCTCTGTTTGATTGTGTCAGATGGTTAAATGCCCTGTTTTAATTCACTTTTAGAGTTTTTACTCGAGCAAGTCCCAGCATGTAGAGGAACTGTGGAAGTGTGAAAACTCGTGCAATGCTCTATTTAATACAAACCTCAACTTGCCAACAGGTATAACCTGAATCTTTGTGCTCACAGAGACAGAATCAGATCAACAAGCGGTGTAAAATGCCTTCAGCTTGAATAAATTCACAGTTTCTGCCGCAAACTGTCGCCACACTGAGCTAACACCCACAGCACTAGCAGATAAAAACACTGTAGCTGTTTGACATCTCAGTTTAGAACTAGATATTTACCAGAAAGTATAGAAGATTTCAATTTTTTATTCTTATTTATATTATTACATTTGGAAAACTGTGGGTTTTTTTTTTTTACCTCACAACATAAAAAACAGGTTTTCATTTGTAGATTTTTACCATTCAGTTTTACCCTTTGTCATTCCTGCTGATTAGCTGAAGCATACCTTATGTTCTCCCCTCTTGTAGTAATGGAGCTGATACTCCAGGTTGTTGGGCAGAGCAGTGAAGCTGGTATAATTCTCGTAAGTGCTTTTCCAACCAAAGTGGTGGTGACTTGAGTTGTGGCTGACTGAGAGGCAGCACGGTGCGTTTGGTTTAACTGATAAGAAGATGTGTGACTGTTAAAAAACAATAATTCATACATTTATGAGTCCTGCCAACACAGATGATCATTACGCTGCTTACTGTTGTGCACAGGTAGGTACTGTTCATCTAGCACGTCACAGGTTTCAGACTCCTCATTTGGGTCGTGGCAAAGTGAGATTTTGTATACTTCTAAATCTGCAAACGTATCGTCATTATCGGGCGATGTTGTAAATGTGCAGAAATAGTTCTCTTTGGTGTGTGTCAGCATGCACTTGTACGTTCTGTGAGAAAAAGAGAAGCAGCAATAAGGTGCATGGCGTTAAAGGTGACCCATCATTCTTAAATGCGTTAGTAAAAAGAGTCTCACTCGAAGTCTGTAAAAATGAGCCAGTAGGAGCTGTTGCTGTTTGAGGTGTTTTCTGATGGAGTGATGTTCAGGGAGCAGTAGACGGTGGTTAGGTAATCATTGACACAGTGAAGATTGTAGTCCGCTCCTAGGAAACCCCATAGAAAAGATAGTTATGTATCATGGTTGTTGTAGATTAGCAACTAGGGTGAAATGCACAAAAACAGTAAATAGTTTGTCACTTTATTGTATAATGAAGAACCTCATTTGAGAGCTTAAGCTCATTTAGCCATTTAATCTAGCCGTTATTGCGTTAGTGTTGTTACATCTAGTGCTTTAAAGCTCTTACACTTACATTTTACAGCTGTACAATTGTCTTTTATCTGACGGAAAAACAAAAAAACAAAGTAAGAATTATAACCTGCTAATGGACTTCCATGTAGCCTGACGATGTTGGTAGATTTGAGCAGGAACACAATCAGCAGCGTCGCCTTCATCCTCAGGGGTGGATGCCAATCCATCGCACCAGACGCCAGCTCAGCCCAAAGATTGAGTCATACTGTCCTGACTCTTTTGTAAAGCGGGTTTTAAACGCAGACTGAGAGGCGTAACCGCTCAGGCTTCTCACACAGATAGCTGTCACTCACCACTATCATTGTCACTGGTGGGAGAGGATGTGCTTTTTAAAGAGAGCAGCTGTTTATGAAAGCGTGTGAAAAGAGTTTAACCTAGCAGTGTTTCATATTACAGTCTGTCTGACTGTGCACTTGTTTGCAATTGTCATGAAATCTTTACCAGAGCCCGTTTAGCTTGTTTAGAGGAAGCATAAGGTGAAGTGCTTTGGGCCGAGATGCTCCACAGCCCACCTGCTGAGGTGCATCTACAGTTTTAAGGTTACTTCATGTAGTAACTTTCTGAATGGGCACAAAGCTGGAAGACACAGCCGTCTTATCATCCAAACTCAGTTTGAATGACTGATGAGCTGATAAGCTGCAAAAACGATGAAGCCTGAGATGCCATGTGACAGAAATGACTATATAAACACCTTTCACTGAGCTCTAAACCTACAGCGTAAGATATCCACTCATTTCTGTCAGACATTCATCTGCTTTAGGGACACAGATTTAAAACACACCTCTAAACACATATTTGTGTGTTAACATTTTCTGCACATTGGCTGTAAATGTCTAAACAGGATTAAGATTTTTACCTTTTGTATACTGCACATCAACATCTTTTGACTTTCATATAATATTTTTTTAAAAGTAGGTTTTCTTTGCTATTTATTCCTGAGTTGTTTTATTCATATTTACAGAAAACAGTACATTTACGTGCTCTTCCTGTGGAATCTAGACAGCAAAAAGCCACGCAGTCCAAGTTTGCATGCCTTAATCTACCTTTAAGCCACCACAGCACTTTCTATATCATTATTATTATTACTTCAATTTAACAAGTAACCTGATATTAGAGTATGCTAATTATTGTGCAACCTGCAAGGGTGTTGTGCAACATGCACTGAGAGCAGATTAGCTGAAATTGGGGTTGTGTACGCCTTTGGTGAAAGATGTTACAAAAGATAAGAGCTGATGGTGAGTTTCACGGCTTCCTCTAGGGTTCATGATTTTGTTTATTTACAAATGTGTAAACACACTCTAGCAGACTGAATCTCACTTTAGCTGGATGTGTCTCGTTCATCATGCACTCGTGTTTTTTTTTACGGCCTGAGGGCCCAGTTACATAATGCATCGCCTGCTTTACTTGTGAAGTATGCTGCAGCAAGTATTAGTAGATATTGTGATGGGAATACCCGCAAACATTTTTTTGCGCTATAATACCATTTCAACAGGAAATGAATAAACACAGAATGGCAATGTATAAATGCGATTGCAGAGGTTAGGTTTCAAAAATACCTGTTTACCTCCGATCGTCTTACTTTACCACAGAACGAAACTGAGGCTTATTTTTACTAACTGAAACCCAAATGACTTCTGTCCCCCCCTTTTTCCTGTTAAGCAGCATTAAAACTTGCTTGAGATCAGCAATGGTGATGGTCCTGGGATGGAACTAGTGTTCGAATCTTTATATTGTGCAAGAAGAGAAATCTGCAACGTGCTGCAGTTCTTCTACATCTGATACAGTTTTTTTCCTCTGTTTTTAGTACTTTGATAAAAAAAAAAGTTTCCTTTTCGTGATAAACACTCTGAGATGATAGCAAACAGCTAGAGATGTCACATGTAATCACACTGATACAAATCTGAGAGGCTGATTGAAGCTGCAAAAGTTGTACTAATCAAGTTAATGGAAAAGTCCACAGGCTGATAACACTGTGGGCTTTTTTTGTCACGGAAAATATCAGCAATGTAATGTTTAAATAATAAAATTCATTAAGTAAACATAGAGAACGATTAAATATTTTAAATATGACTCTTCGCACACTTTTAATACTGTTAATGCTGTTAATCAATATTTAATGGGTAGTTTTCACATGGTAATCTTTCACATTTGAAAAGTTCTTTGCACATCTGAGAAATATGAAAAGTAAACCCTTATTTGGTCAGAGGGCCCGGTGGCGCCAGTGTCCGGCAGCCTCGCCTCTGTCAGTGCGCCCCAGGGTGGCTGTGGCTACAATGTAGCTTGCCATCACCAGTGTGTGAATGTGTGCGTGAATGGGTGGATGACTGGATATGTGAAGCGCTTTGGGGTCCTTAGGGACTAGTAAAGCGCTATATAAATACAGGCCATTTACCATTTACCATTTATTTTAACAGTGGTGATAAAATAGTAAACAGCCCTATAAAATAAGTCTCCTCTGATGTCTGTGGCATATTAAATGTATATGTTAGTGTTACAGTCCGGCAGGATACAGAACATGAAAACTGATCCTGTGTGGGGATCTCTTTAAGCACTTGAGGCACACCAGCATCGCTCACTCGCAGGCCAGCTTGCCATCAAAGGATGAGAGGGTGATGGCAAAAGCTTGCAGGGCACACATAGGGAAACTGTAGTCCATCGAGAAGACGTCCTCAGCTACGCGGCCAAACTGCATCACGATGTAGTCCTCTGGAAAAAACAGGAGGGCATTGAAGTTAATGAGCCAAATCGTTTCTCCAGTGGTTATTCAGAGACGGACAATAAGTCGCCCTACCATTGTCAGGGTGGATGATCTGGAAGTTTTTGACAGAGGCCTGGGTGACACGTCCGTGAAAGTTGAGCACGTACGACTGAGTCTGTTCGTTCCAGCTCGGGGATTTGTTCACCAAGGTGACCAGTTTGTCCGTGTTGCCATTTGCATGGCGGGTCAACAGAGTCTCCAGGTCCTGGAATAAGAGGATAAGATAAGTTGATCTGAAATAATTCACTCCTATCACAGGTTTAATAACACTGTGAATGAGTTTTATGTTTTACTTATACATTTTTGGGCCGGATGACCACTCTTTCATCATTCTCCAGCATGCCAGGGATGAGCACCGTCATCTTCCTTGGACCCTTGAAACCCAGCACATTTGTCTCCTGGAATGTGATAAATGGTTGTGATGCATGTTGGAAAGCTTTGTCTGTTCTGCAAATAGCGTGTGTGTGTGTGTGTGTGTGTGTGTGTGTGTGTGTGTGTGTGTGTGTGTGTGTGTGTGTGTGTGTGTGTGTGTGTGTGTGTGTGTGTGTGTGTGTGTGTGTGTGTGGTACCTACGTAGCAAATTGCTGCTAGCTCTTGCCTCACTGATTCACACTCTTTTATGAAAGGTTTTTTCTCCAGGTTTTCACCTCCATCATAGACTGTGAACTTTGTACCTAGCACATTTGACCTGAAACAAATGAGTCCTATCACAATCATGATCTAAAACAATTTGAGCTAGCACACACACCACAGATGCTTTGATGCTCACTTATTTTTTCCGGTAAGTCAGCATTGCAGATCTTTGTTAGGGAAAAGGCCAGAGTGGTGACAAGTGCTTTTAAACCCCAACTATTAGCCGGGCTCACTCTTCAGATGGCTGTCAGTTCACTTTGGTCCAGATTGGAACATCAGCAATCACAGATGGAGTGCAGTGGCTTTTTTTTTTTTTACACATTCGTGGTGCTCTCACACTAATCTTATGGTGCTTTTTCTTGAGTTCTTTATGTCTGTAGCTGGAGCCTCCCATGTGTCATAGATTCTATTGCAGGGCAAATGATTTCTGGCTAAGCCAGACAGGTTACTGTGCATTTGAAGTGTTAATAATAATAATAATGGATACTTTATTGATCCCCATGGGGAAATTACTTGTTTTTCTCTGCATTTGACCCATTCACTCAGTGAAGCAGTGGGAAGCCCACTAAGCAGGCACCCGGGGAGCAGTGTGTAGGGACGGTACCTTGCTCAGGGGTACCTCAGGGTAGCCGTTAAGTGGATTCGAACCGCCGACCTTCCGATCATGGGGCGACCAACAGTTCTAAGGAACAGTTGTTAGACATAAGGCAACTGGGCACGTGCCTGACACGAGCTCTGAGTATCATAAAGGAAATGTGAAGGAGTGTGTACTTTGGTAGTGGTGAAGTGGGAGATCTGTGCAAGATATATGACGGACGCTGCTCGACTGAAGCCAGTTTACTTTAAAACCACGCAGATATTTCATACCTCTCAAAGAAGCAGTCAGCTGGTATAATAAAGCAGACCCTTTCCTGCTCTGTTCAGCTGTCATGAGAACAGTTTGACCATATGGCATGTAAGAAGTGCCAATCCATCTTACTGGAGGTGCTTTGGAGGTGTGAAACGCCTCCAGATTACCTTAACAAACGTACAGCGAGAGTGGCAAAGGTCGGCATGGCTGTGAATGCTGCAGATAAGACAATTCTTTAAAGAAAGCAAAGTAAAAATCACAACTTTTACTTTGCTTTACTTTTACTATAACTCGCTGAATTAATTTTTATGAAAAACCTGAATTTTCTATGTAAATAAAAAGGTTTAAAAAGTGAGTTCAGCTGTCCAAAGATCTCCAAGGAATTTTGGGATGAAAATGACCGAGGTTACAACCGATCAGAGCTGTGGCACAAGACCAAAAGACCAGATCATACTACATTTTTTCATTTTAAATGGTGAAATCACCTTAGTTTTCCTATGTAGGAGTTTGTATCTCTGGATAGATTTGTGGGGTCAGTAGAGATGAGATAGTTGGATGTTTTGCACTTCTTTCTCTTTCGGCCCGCCATTAGAAACACCTAGAGGTGGCACAGTGGTTAAACAGAGGGAGAGAATGATGCTTTGACACAAATACGACAGCAAAATGAAATTACTGTAGCTAAAATCAGTGCACCAACCCTCTTTCCATCCTCTTTCTCCATGTGGAGGTAGTAAGTTGGGTAAATGCCCTTCTCCATGCCTCTCCTGTCCCTCGTGACCCTGCACTGGATCGTCACATCTCTAGGAGCAGGACGTAAGGCAAACTTCTCAAGATCTTCCACTGATATTGGAGAAGTTGGCTGAAAAGAAAAAGGATGTAAATGATTTTTTGAGATCTTTTCCATTTGTTTTTTTGTTTGTTTTTGCTTCTTGCGCCTGTAACGTCTTACTCTTTCATTAGATTCACTGGCTGTAGATGAACTCTCCCTGTAGTTGGAGTTCAGGGACACTAGACTTCGTGTAGTTTTCTCTGCTTTGTGTGACTTTTTCTCTTTTTTCTCTTTCTCTTGGACCTCCTCGTCTTTGCTCTCGTCACTTATTTGGCATCTGGCTATGGAGATAAACAATGACAATGTTCTTTTATAAAACTTTAAAGAACCGGGGATCATACAGAATACCTCCAGATGTTGATTCTGTTCATCTGGACGTGGCGTTTTGTGGGAGAAACGTTTCGTCAGTCGAGACTGAAGAAGTCACTTGGATGAGTGACGAAACATTTCTCCCACAAAACGCTACGTCCAGATGAACAGAATCAACTTTTGGAGATTTACTTTCCTGGATGATTGAGAATGCATCAAGACATCATGCAGAACAGATTTTTCTCTCACATGTGTCCAGGTCTTTTTTCCTTTTAGGCGTTTGAGAAGCATTCCTCTGAAGCCCATCTTCTTCTTCTTCTTCTTCTTCTTCTTCTTGTTCAGCTTCACTTTGATCTTGTTTAGTCTTCTCTGGGCTTACCTCTGCTGACACTGCTTCAGACGTTAAAGCCTCCTGTAGGTTCTTCTCTGTAAAAGAGCAGACATTTGCATAAAGCTTGATGTGAAGCTCCTTTAATTTAATGGAAGTGGGTTTTTTCTTGTTAGATGCAAAGCTCTTAGAGTGGAAGTGTGAATTTGTTTTATTACTTTTGCGCTCTTGTTTGGTTGTCTTATTTGTCTTCGGTGCGTCGACAGAGTCTTTGCTCTTCTTCTTTGTTTTTTTCTCCTTCTTCTCCGTGTCTTTTTCTTTCTTCTTTTCCTCTGTCTCTTCCACCTCTGAAAAAGCAGTTAGTTGCTGATCAATAGGCGTCTGTAACGAACAGCGTTCATCAAAGCACGGGACAGTTTCTTACATGACCGCTTACGTTTGGCTTTGTCCTTTTTCACATCTTTCTTCTTTGTCTTTTTCCCTTCCGCTTGGGCTTCGTTGGCCCCTTCGTATTTCACCTCAGGCTCTCTGTCAATCTCCAAGTTCATTTTCTTGGGAACGACTGGCTTCTCTGCAGGCATCTCATCTAACTCCACATTTGCTGTTGCGTCACCTTCACCAAGTGTAATCACATCCAGTGGGTTATCATGGGCATGCTCAACTTGATCTTCAAAATAAGCAAAAAACAAACAAACAAAAAAGATTTATAAATGATGAAAAAATAAAAAATTAAATCACACATTGTAAAGACATGTTTAGTTTTTTTTTAATGATTTATTCTAATTAATTATTCTAACACCAACCACTAAGAGAAGTGCTACTCAGTGATTGGCTGATCAACAGAGGCGTCTCATCAGAGTGGACAGCTTTGTGCTTTCGATTCTTCTCTCGAGTGTCCCGGTTGGTCAACACCATTTGAGAATCAGCTCTCTTCTTCTGCTGCTTCTTCATCAAAAGGGTTCGCTGTGGGTCACACATCAGACAAACTCAGTCTCTACACAGTGTTCACACATGGAAATATATTTACATAGATATGGTCCAAATGGGCTCTTGAGAGTCATTAATAAAACAATGTTCTGCTTTCTTTCTCATGCAACTGAATTCAGTTGAATTCAATTTTATTTATGTATTGCCAAATCACAACAACAGTCACCTAAAAGTGCTTATATTTAAGGTAAAGACCCAACAGTCAGAGGACGAGCACTTGGCAACAGTGGGAAGGAAAAACTCCCCTTTACCAGGAAGAAAGCTCCAGGAGAACCAGGCTAAGGGAAGGGCTCTGGGAAGTTAGATAGTGAGTTGTAGTGGTTTTAATTCTGGACAGCCTAAATGATTGCTCATGCACCTGCATTTTCATTTTCACAGTTTACTACACTAATACTGCTAGTTCTTAATTTAGGATTAGTACTTTACTACTATGGGTTACGTGCTGACGTGACTACTATAGGGCATATATGTAAAGCTTAAATAGATCAAAACCGCATACTGTATAGCATAAACGTGTCTGGGACTTGAAGTTTAGCAGCTCAGGAAACAGCAGGTGGTTCTGACACAGACTGTGACCTTTTCCAACTGGAGAAAGATTTTTTTTTTAAATGTATCTATTTTTGTAAAGCTATGCTTAAATGTTAGTACTTGTGAGCAACAATTGACAAAATTTTAGTGTTTGCTCCAGTCTCACTGTGACAGTCTTGCATGCTTTTTACAAAATGGTAAAACCTATGTAATGTTTGCAATTACGATTCTTGTACCAGTGGAAACTAGAATATATAAAAGATATATTTAAATTATAATCATTGTATCTTCACCTGGTTGTCCAGCTTCTGTTGTCGTATGTCGGGCTCCTCCATGTCCGGGTAAAACCTCCCTATTAACTGATGAAGCAGTCACTAGATGAATCAGAGTATCTGCAAACAAAAGATGAAGTCCACCATCAACGCTCAAGGTGAGAACAATTAAAAAATGTCGACTGTGTCCAGAGAAAAACCCACTACGTGCAATTAAGGACGGAAAGCGGGTGTTTGATTGTGCCGCCCAGCTCCATCTGCCAGTCTGTCCACCTGCGTGCAGCAGAAGGCAAAGTAGATTAAATGGGGATAATGTTCTTAAACTGCAGCGGCAGCTCAGTCAGGGTGACGAGCAGCCTGTTGAACAGGCTTTCCATACTACTTCATGAAGATGTTAAGGCCTGCAGCAGAAACGTGAGGCAAGAGAAACAGGAATGTGGTGCCCCCATCCACTCCCAGCTCCTCCATCACTTACCCCGTAAACAAACACGGAAGCCACAGCAGTCGCACAGATAGCCCCCAAAGCTTCTCGCTATTAGGTTTGCTATGCATCGCTTTGGATTCAGTTAATGACACCCCCCCCCCCCCCCCCAAAAAAAACCCCAAAACATAAACATAAACAAAAAACAAAAAAACAAAAGCACACAGCTGTTGACAGAAAACTCAGGCAGGTTTATGGCGTTGCCATGGTTACAGCTTCACGCAGCGATGGAGAGCTTAAAAAGAGTTCCAAACCCAGCATCTTTAATTTTCTTTTATTTATCACACAACAGCCTGGCTCATTACATCTTTCGCCTGCAATTTTTTTTCTCTCTGTTTATTTTTAGATTTAACTTTCGACTCTTCATCCTGCATTATGTTGGCACTACGTTTGGCATAACGATCCGAAAACATACAGCCAAAGGTCGTTAGCCTCCTATTTTCAGCCACAAGAACAAGAAATCCAACAGCAGATGGATGACTCCCACAGAGCGCTGATCTCATCATCATGGGTTTAACCGAGGACTTGCAAATGTACCAAGTGATGAGGTTTTTAATTAATTCATTATTATTGTTTTGGTTTTCTTTTTGTTTTGTTTCGTTGTGTGCGTGTGTGTGTGTGTGTGTGTGTGTGTGTGTGTGTGTGTGTGGGGGGGGGGGGGGCACTTCACTTTACATTAAATTATAAGATAATAACAAATCAGTGCGGCTCATGCCGTTACCTTTAAGAGCATTGCTGCACAAATAAGATCTATTAAATTATATAACATGATGTATAATAATGTGATAAACAGTAAAGAAATGTTTATTTAGTTGTTTTATTTTGTAGGACACTGAACCGGAAAAAGAAAAAAGTGGCCTGTTGCTAGGATACAGGTGGCTAACAAAACGGAGCATACTCCAGGCAGATTTATTTTCTGATATATTTTCTTTAAACTGTAAAACATGTTTTGAAATCTGTCCATTTTAACTATAGCTAGTTATTTCACCTAAAGACATAATAACTTTTAAAAATGGATGGGACAATTAAGGTATGCTCTTCAAGTTTTATTCGCTGCTTCTGTGTTCGGTTCTCTTTACTTCCTACTCATTTAGCCTCTGTTAATTAAAAAAAAAACAATTTTGGCATAAATATTCATGTTACATCTTACAATTGACAGAGCTTTTATTATTATTTGTAATGGATTACAATGTATAAAAAGCATCGTTTTCTTTTGTAGCTACCACATGACCTGAAAGCTAAAGTGATGCTATGGTGAGAGCTGGGTCACACACACGGTGCAGATCATTTTCGTTAGCTTCCATTTTATTTACACTTTGCCTGCCTGATTGTAATATTTATCCATGAATCTATTTCCCTCAGGACAGATGTAAGCTACCATGATATGGAAGAGATCAACAAAATGCAATCCATTCCCGATCTGGAGAGGTTTCTGTCACTCATTTATAAACAATAATCACTCAATTATAGGGCACAGACGTTATTTAGGGGGGGTTACTTGTTCTCCTCTGTGACAGTGCTCTGTGCAGTGTGCTTCGAGTTGACCTCCCTGAACCCAGAAAGGGAGTTCTTCTGGAGCTGTACGTTCAGACGGTGCTTTTCTGCAGAGAGCACAGCTTCAACAAAGAACAAACGTCTACTCTCTTGTCCATTATCAAGTCAATTCATGAAGCCAACGTGGGTAAGCAAAGTAGCTTTATCTTAACTATGTGTAGTCAGCAAGGCGGGGGTCTATGTGGCTTTGAAAATGATGTGTTTAAAATCAAAACAGTACAAATGATCTCTTCTCCTCACAACATTTGTTTAGCGCAGACTCAACTCTTCTGTTAAGTCTGTAAAAAAATACAGTATTTAGGCAATTGAAGGAAATACTGTACAATCTTATGAGTCAGTGATTAACTCAGTAAGATTGTTGACCTAGTGTCACGTGACTTGCATCACCACCATTAAATGCCAAAGTATCCTTTAACTTTACATGACATGTGTCTGAACCTCCTTTCTTGCAGAAACTCCACTCAATAACTCGGAGCAGTGTTTCAAGTACTGCAGAGAGCTTCTGTTATGCCACTCAGTCAGGGTGTGTGCAAAATTTGGCAGTCACTGTTTCATTTTCAAACTCATACAGATCCACGACTGTAATGCTGATTCATAGTGTGTTTGTATGTGCGTGTGTGTCTCCCCTCTACAGCGGCCTCCGTTCAGCATCAGCCTCTTCAATGCTGATGAGGTTAACCGTGTCTTAACATACATCCTCAACAACTACATGAAACACTACAAGCTATATAAATATATCTTTACCACACAGGTAAATGTCATGAATTAACTGACTTGAGTTTTCAGTATTTGTCATTAGGTAAAGTAAAATGTATTTCTAAAGCACATAGATTGTATTTAGTGCTACATGCTTGTTTGTGAAATAATAAATTATATCACAAATATACAAACAAACAAATATAGAATAGAATAGAATAGAATAACCCTTTATTGTCATTGTCATACAAGGAAATTATGGGTGCTCCACGACAGCTGTGCAGGAGTAAAAAAAAATAAAATAGTAAAGACATCAGGAATATATAGGAACAGAAGAGATATATACAAACTAGAGGAATATGTATATATGTATGTACAAAGCAATAGAAAGGCACACAATGGAGAGCAAAGTGCTTGGAGATAGTGCAAAGAAAAGACTTGGTCTGAATAGATTCTGAGTGGCTAGAGGTGGGTGGGTGTGTTGTGGGGGGATAGTGTTAACAGTCTGAATGGCCCAGGGCAAGAAGCTGTTAGTGAGTCTGGAGGTGCCTACCAGGGGTCACCTGTGATGGCCCTGGTTTTTCCTGAGACAGGAGGATCTGGTGATGGCCTCCAGGGGTGGCAGTGGGCAGCCAATGATTTTTTTGGGCCATGTTAGTTACCCTCTGTGCAGCTTTCCTGTTCTCAGTAGTGCCCCCTGTGTACCAAATACATTTTAAGTAAGTTTTTTTTCCACCAACAGGTGAATCTTGATCTGTCTTTGAGATACTCTGGGATGCCGGATATTGGATCCCCTACCGTGGAGGATTCTTCTGCGCCAGGTAAAAAGCAAAGTTTTTAGTAGCATTAAAGTTACATATAGCGGGGGAGAGCAATTATATTTTATTCTCGCCTTTATTCTCCCCTGTTCCCTTTTTTCTTTCTCCCTCTTTCTTTTACCCTCCTGCCTGTCAGTTTAGACAATGCCATATCACACATATACTGTATTAACAGAAATAACACGAATAGAAATGAATAAACAAAAACAGATAAAAGTAACACACGAAGAAGAGCCTATAGAGAATTTACAGAGTTCATCTTGGAAAAGCAAACGTGTTTGGCACAAACAAAGCTGTCAGACAATGAAGACAAAAAAAGGAAAAGCAATCTGAAATCATACAGTGTTAAGATAAGAAAGAAAGTAAATTCAGATGTTTTCAGTCGCATTGCCACAGATGCATAAAATGAAGCAACAAGCTACGCAGTCTGCCTTTACAAACATTTGTGAAAGAATGGGTCGCTCTAAAGAGCTCACTGAATTTGAGCGTGGCGCTGTAATAGGATGTCGCCATTGCAACAACTCATTTTGTAAAAGTTTTTCTCTCATACATATTCTACCATCACCTGTAAGTGAGATTATTGCAAAGTAGACGCTTTTAGGAACTGCAGAAACCCAGCCAATGCTCTGCTGGCTCACTTAACTGCAGAGCTCCGACCCTTCTCTGGAATTATCACCAGTACAGAAACAGTATGCCGGGTGCTTCATGGCATGGATTTCTTTGTATAGCTGGCTCAGAAATTCAGTTCATGTAGTGTATAAAAATCGTCTTCTACCTCTTTGCAGTGACTACATGTGTGATCCAATCTTGCACAGTTGTGGTTAGAGTGAAATTGGATCAGATGTACTCTTGCAAAACATTCTTAATCTCCTTTTCACTTCCTGTGGAAATGAATATTAAAAGAAAAAAAAAAAAACTCCTCCAATCCAGCACCTGCCTTGTTATGTGTTGCATTAAAAATGGGATATTTAGAAAAAAAAAGTAAAAAAAAAAAGTACTGAGCTATATTTATTATTACTTTTATCCGACCAGGTGTTGAGAATGAGACAGAGGCGGAAGATGGGACGTCTTCTGAAACACAGCAAGCCTCCATCGCGGCCCCAGCAGGTAAAAATCACGGCAGCGCAGCAGTTATGCTGCAGGCATAACTTTTACAGTCCAACACAGCCCAAGCAAAGTCATGCAAGGAACGGCTTCATTTCCTCTCTTTCAGGAGCCACATCTGAGCTGAAGGCGCTGATAGAGCAACAAGTCAGAGAGCAGATGATGCTTGTGTCTGGGCAACTAGATCAGCGGATTAAAGAAAAAGCATCTCAGCAAAACAGTGCTTTAGATTACTCACAGAACAGCCACAAAGCCAAAAAATAACACACTTTTTTTTTACCCCATCTAGATAGGTGGTAGATTTCAAATAAAGCACTCCTACAAAGCAGCACGATTAAAACATTTGTTTTATTGTCAATAAAACCATTTTTCTCCATGTACAGCACAACATACTTTATACCTGCATTTATATAATTACATGTTTTTTCCCCCAAACAGGCACTTCCAGGAAATCAAAAGAACGTAATTCTCTCTAGATGAAAGAATGAACTGAGTTAGGAATGGTGCTTGTTAGTTTTACAGTCGCAAACGATGTTCACAGTTAGTCTTGAGTGGGTTTCCTGTTGAGGAATGCTTGCATGCATGAAACACGACAAACACTCCAAATATTTAACTTGAATATTTCACACGTGCCCCAGTGCTGACTCGTAATACTGGCATATATGTAAATCTGAGCTTTAACGCAGCACTTCTATGTACCTGTATGTGTCTAATAAAGGAGACTTATTATGCTTTTTCCTTATTTTCTGCTGTTTTTGTAGTATTACAATGTTACGTGTTATATTAAAGTTTCAGGTAATAAGGAAGAAAGTTGGCTTAATGGTCGTGTGGCCTGAAGGTCTGCACTAATGCGCAGTAAAAGACATACAAGTGTTTTTATGAACCGTGAATCATGTAAAGCTACTCAAGTAGAGTCAATATGAGCATACTAGGTATATAACTAATAACTAATCTCAGTGCTTTGATTTCCACTTAACCTACACAGTGCTTTCTCTACATCAGAGGGGTCAAACACACACACTGTGGGCCACTCGTCTTGTAAGTCGTTAAGAGCGACACTTAATTTCACCATCATCTGTTTAGTAAATGTAGGATTTATTAAATACATAATTGTACTCGCCGCTAAAAGAAAAGGAACATTTTTAAGATTTTTTTAAAATAGATTTTTATTATGAAACACTTTTACTTGCGATCAAATTGGGCTGCATGTGGCCCATGAATTAAAATGAGTTTGACGCCACTGGCCTACTCAGTTATAACGGACGATTAACACATAAAATCCTAAATATATATTATGATGAGTTTTACTAAAGAGATCGTGCAAGGTGTCCTCAACGGCAAATTGCACTGCAAACCGGATGACCTGACAGGGAGTTTCAGACAACAACAGATAAGGAATATTAAGTGGTGCATGCTTATCTTGAACTTTCAGAGCCACGATGCGCATTAAGGCACACAAAGATCCCCCGTCCCTGCATTCCTTATCTTGAAACAGTAACTCGATGGAGCAAACACCGCAATGACAGCACATGCAAACGGATACATAAAAGCGTTTTTGAGCGACGAGGTTGACCTTTTATGTTTCAAACTCCTCCAGCTCTAGCAGCATGATCTTAGCAGTGTTCTGAAAGAGGGCTGCTCGGTTCTGCTGCTCCCCTTTCTTGACCCAGTGCCCGTAGATCCGGAAGGCGCAGCCGTCGATGAGCTTGCGCACGCCGCGGATGGAGTAAGGATCCCTCGCCAGCACCTCTCGGGTTAGCGGCCGCACCCTGCGGTAGCGGCTGTACATCCTGATGCAGGCGAGCACGCTCACTATCAGAACCTGGATGCATGGAAGCATGTGGAAGTTATTTCCTTTTTCCACAGACAGTTTAAATCAGCGGCAATAACAATGCTGGGCTAACACAGCGGCTCACCCTAAACGTCTTTCTGGGGCTGAAGAGCCTCACATCCTCCCGCTGGTACTGCCTGAAGAAGGAATGGGCCAAGGCTTGCTCAGCAGTGAGACGGTTAGCTGGGTCCACCACCAGCAGCCTGGATATCTGAGTATCACAAGCACAAAGATTACAGAAGTACACATGAATGATTTAAGAGATGCAAATACTGCAATATGATTTATTCTTTGCACTGAAAATGTCAATATTAGGGTTGCTGCAGTACAGAATAAGCTGACTGTATGAGCTTACCAGATCCTTCACAGTGTCAGACCGGTCGTCCCACTCTGGGGAGCTGAACTGATAGCGACCCTCCATTATCATCCTCAGCATCAGCATCTGCTTACGGTGCCAGAATGGAGGCGAGCCAGCTAGTAAGGTGAAGAGGATGACTCCACAGGCCCAGCTTAGAAACACACACCATGCAAATGTTAGAAACGGCAGTGAGAAGTAGCACGTTTGTAAATCTCCGCCGAACAAAGACAGACTCACAGATCGACCTCCTTGCCGTAGCCTGGGTGCATTTCATCCATGGAACACTTTAGTATTTCGGGCGCCAAATAACCAGGTGTCCCACAGAGCTCTGATTATAACAGAAAAGATTGTTTTAAACTAATAATGGATGAACACTTGTCACAGGATATGCTCATGATCCACAGCCATACCTCGAAGCTTCTCCCCAGGTTGTAGCTGCACGGAAAAACCAAAGTCAGAGAGTTTGATATGGCCATAATCGTCCAGGAGAATGTTCTCCGGTTTCAGATCCCGGTGTACGATGTTGAGGGAATGAAGGTATTGCACGGCCTCCAGCAGAGCTCGCATCATGCTCCTGTAAAGAACCGAATACACACATTTGATCCGTGTAAAATAGATTTCGTCCGAGCGTGTCTAAGGTTCAGAGTAAACACTGTGTAATATGTTTGTGTAATTTTAATCATATCTTTGGCTTGATTATTCATGGGATACACAACATTGCTGGCTTCACCAAGTGATTAAAATGATTGGGTATAAAATGAAAATCTTAGAGAATCAGAGCTTCTCAGAAATAAAGATGGGTAGAGAGTCAACAATCTGCAAAAACCTGCATCTAAAAATTGTGAAGCAATTTTAGAATAATGTTCCTCAATGAGTTGCAAAGACTTTGAATACCTCATTATCTACTATACATAATATGAACTCCCATAACCTCAACTCAGAGAATCTGGAGAAATCTCTGTACGCAAGCAACAAAGCTAAAAAGCAGCACTGCGACTGTGATCTTGCACATCTGGAAAGGCAACATCTGTGATGAAATGTATATACAAGTTTTAGAGCAACATGTGCTCCCATCCAGACATTTTTTCTGGGAAGGCCTTGCATTTTTCAGCAGGACAATGCTAATAACAAACACTACAAAACTACAACAACCACCCCAAAAACATGAGTGTTTTTCTTTTTTAAAGCTGCAGCTTTGAGGCTTCGGCTTTTTTGATGTGAGATTAAGTTGGGCTGCGTGACACGAGATTAAAAGTGGGAGTCGACACCAAACGTGTGATTATATTTAGATATTCAGCAGCTCTTTAACGCAGAGCTGCTCGCTGGATAACTTTTAAATAAAATCTTGAAAGGCGGCATATTTTGCAATATGGTCTGCAGAAACAGAACTTTATGATGTGCCCAATGCAAAATGCTGCTAGTATTAATTAATACAGATATAGTGCAGTCATGCTGCGGCTCACCTGGTTTCCTTCTCACTTAAGGTAACTTTTTCTGTGAGGTAGTCAAACAGCTCTCCACGTCTCATGCTGTCAACAAAAGACAGCAAATTGACAAATGTTGTTGAAAAAAAATTGAATTTCAGGTTGGGAGTGTAAAAAGTATTTAGTTTAATAGTTTTTTGTCCTCATACTCACAGATCAAACACCAAAAATATGAATGTAGCAGACTCATAGGAATCAATGAGGGTGACTAAAGGGAATGAAACAGAAGAAAACTTTAACACTTACCAAACTTTATGGAAAGAAATTTTATGATTCCTTAACAAAAGGAGAGAGAACAGCAACGTACTGATGGAGGGGTGTCCCTTCACCATGTTGAGCACTTGGATCTCTTTCAGCGTGGAAATTTTCACCTCCTCCAACTGCTGGATTGTCATCTTCTCAGCTGTGATCTCGATAATCTTCACCGCCAGCTCCTGGCCCGTGTGTCTGTGCACACACCTGCGCACCACACTGCTCACACCCCTGACAATGAGCATACAATACAGTGCATTTTCAACATTATTAAAGAAATGACACGGTTTTAAAAATGTACACAGTAGCTCTGTGTACAGTATTTGTGCACAGTATTTGCCCCATTCCACTTACATGTTTCAGATCATTATACTCATTTTAATATTAGACAAAGATAACCTGAACACACTTTTGTTCCACTCTTCTTAGAATTCAGATGTGGACTTGCTGGTGTGTTTTGGATCATTGTTCTGCTGCATAACCCGTGTGGGCTTGAGTGTCAGTGGCTTAACAGACTGCTGTACATTCTCCTTCTGGATCTTCTGGTAGAGCGCAGAATTCATTGTTTCATCAATTATAGCAAGTTATTGAGGTTCTGAGGCAGTAAAGCAGCTCCTGGGGCAAGTTAGGCCCACAGTTCTTTAGATGTAGCTCTGGGTTCTTTTGTGACGTCCTGGATGTTGTCGGTGGCATCTTGGAGTCATTTTAAGGCCGGCCACTCCTGGGAAGGTTCACCGCATTTTCAGGTTTTCTCCATTTCTCCATGGAGTTCCAAAGGCTTGTTTTTGTGACTCTTTCAAGATTGATAGATGTCAGTAACTTTTTTTTCCACCTTTAATAAACAAAAACTGCATTTAAGATAAGATAAGATAAGATAAGATAGAACTTTATTAATCCCTCGGGTGGGTTCCTCTGGGAAATTCGATTTCCAAAAAAGCACAGCACCGACAGAAGTTACAGAGTTATACACACACACATATATATAAATACAGAGACAATATAAATAAAATATACGAAGGGGATAAATAGAATAAATAGGAATAAAAATAAAAATAAAAGTGAATTGCACATTTCAAGTATTGAGTCTATTGCACCGTTGACTATTTACAAAAGTATTGCACAAAAGGTATTGCACAGTGAGGTGAAGAGGCACTACAGCTTAGTTGTTCCCTCCTTTGTCCTCCTGTTTCCCCTCCCTCTCCCCTCCCTCTCTCCTCCTTTCGAATTTATTTGGGTTATCTTTGTCTAATATTTAAAATTTATTGATGATATGAAACATACAGTGTAACAAATATGAAAAGCAACGACAGCAAATAAATCACGATGGATGCTTTTTTAACAGCATTGTATATCTATTTTGGTTGACTTACCTGCCAATCACCTCTTTAGGATCATACTTCTGATAAAACTCCTTGGCCCCCACCCAGTCTGGTAGTTCGTCCCCAACAACGATGTCTTTGGTCATGTTTACAGCTTATGGAGCTGTTAAAAAAATAGTCACGTGTCTTAGTTTGTACCAGTGGTTCTGAATAAACAGGAACTAGTTACCTAACTCTTGTGCCCTTAGCTTTAGTTTAAATCTAGTTAGCAGGTCAAACGTGTATACACACATCTCCTCCTCGACCTATTGTTATTTAGAAGTCCATCAAAACGGTTAGGTAACTGTCTTTGCTATGGCCTTGATACAGCAGCAGGTTCACTGACCGAACAGGAAGCTACTCACCATTTATGCAATCAAACGACAAGACAGAGAGGGAAACGAGGAATCAGGAAGCCCTCTCAGGTCGAGGAATCTATAGTGAAGCCATAACGTGTGCGATTAAGCGGCTACAGTAACGAAATTAGCTACCGTTAATGTTAACAGCAGTTAGCTATCACCTGAGCACTGTTTACATTCTGGTCACAGTCCTGGAAGTTATTATTACAGTGTGCCGCAGGAGCGCCCCCGAGAGGCCGGAGGGGACGTGACAGCATGGTTTGCATTTTTGAGGTCTCGAATACACTCTCCAGATAAATTCGAGTAGCTGCACTTCAAAGCACCGTATCCCAAGGAAGTAGTCCGTGTTTTGAGTGATTTTCTTAATTTTACTTGTTGTTACCAACGGGAATACTTAATCTTTACATTATGTGAATTGCAAGCAATAGGCGGCGCTAATGCTCTCCCGTTATTGTAAGGAACATTTAAAACCAACGAAGAAGAAGCGTTAGCTGCATATTTCCTGTTGCTTCTCTGATGTCCTGACTTACGTTTCAGCTACTGGTTGTTAAGGTTTGTAATGATAACATTTCTCTTGTGAAAAGACACACATATGCCTGTTTAAGAACATTTTGTGTATGTAGGGATGGATAATGAATAAAAACCCCGACCACCTCGGAATCTTGAACCAATAACGCCGTCCATTAGCCTTAGCGTAGCATTAGCATGGTTAGCAGTAGCAAGCTGCAAGCTTGCAAAAGATCTTTAATCTTTGTAGCAATATGGAATTAAGATGGTTGGTAATTCTGCAGGCATACCTTTTATACAGTAATAAGTCGGCATGTAAATGCTAGTGGACCAGAAAAGTGAACCTTTTAAAATTTAAAATTGCATTTTTGATTTAAGGCTAACGCCGTCCCTTTGCTGTCACAAAATGAATGAATTATAATTCTTCATGCCTTGCTTGATGTAATGCAGGGAAGGAAAGATGTCAGGTGCTGGGGGAGGAAAGCGTCCCCCAGGCGGGGACAGCCCCCCTGGCCCACCTGAAAAGAAAAGCAAGAAAGAAGAGAAGACCACCACCACGCTAATTGAGCCAATACGCATAGCTGGAGTCTCCTCTACGGTGAGTTATATGGTCCTCACACTCTCAAGGCACAATCTGTCATCTATTTTTGCCAGACAACATCTACAATCCCTAACACTCATTATTTTGTTTCTCTGTTTGTATGTGTTTGTTAATTCAGGAGGAAATGGACATGAAGGTTCTCCAGTTCAAGAATAAGAAGCTATGTGAACGCTTGGAGCAGAGACAGGCAATGGAGGATGAGCTGAGAGAGAAAATTGAGAAGCTGGAGAAGAGACAAGCCACTGATGACACTACCTTGCTGATTGTTAATCGCTACTGGTCACAAGTAATTCTGTGCATTTCATTATATTGTTAGAATCCATTCTTGAATTTTAGTTTCCACTCTAACCTGATTTAAGAACTGGCACATTTTATAAAAACCTCATTTAAACGCAGCGGTCAGATGAATCTGTTTTTTTAGCACGCTTGCATTTGTGTGAGGCAAACCAATTTGGCTTATATCTGGTAATTGCAGATCTTAATGTTTTTTCCTGTTACCAATTATAGCAGGCACATGTGCATGTATAAATTAAGAAAGCATTTCCCAGCTCTTCCATCTGATGGATTGTCATCTTTTTGTAATTTGTAAGGATCTGAGTGTTATAAAAATAACTCCCAAAAGCTATATAGGTGTTATAGATAATCATGGTACCTTAGGCAGGTTATATAGTAGGTTTCATCCAGATTGATCAGCATGTCTAGGAGGATAGTTGTTATATACATAGGTCCAGGCTCCACGTCCTATGTATCCTGTACATGTTTTCCACCTGTCTGCCTTAACCTGATTGTACACATAGTGACAGGTATTGGTTGGTTATCAGGATGTTTAGAAGTTATTTAGCAACACGTTCTCCACAAACATGGGTGCACAATTGGAGAGGGGCGACTGTTGTTCGGCCGTCCCCCAGTTCAGTCACAAACAGCTCTCCTACACCGGCGGGCTGTTCAGTCATAATCCCACAGATGGTAGCTTTGCACCTTTGGCTCCTCAGCCAAGCACTAGACACCAAATGTCTGAACCTGCGGTTCCTCTTGTACTGAGCAGGATTACTATTGCAACAACACATCATCAGGTGGTCTAATCCCAGCTCACGTTCCCTATTGGTACGTGAACAATCCAACGCTTGGTGAATTCTGCGTCACAATGATAGGAAGAGCTTACATCGAAGGATCACAAAGCAGTGTCGCTATACATATACTTAGCTGTACTAAGGCTTAAACTCATGGTAATAACTTGTAAAGAGAATTAACACCTTTTTCTATGTCTATCTGACTTGCAGTTGGAAGAAAACGTGCGCATTCTGCGCAAACGTATTGAGCCAGATCCTCCAGTTGTTTCTACCCCCGCCCCACCCTCAGCAACCATCCCCGATCAAACACCAATGGAGGAAGATGGTGTCAACCTGGCTTTGCCTTCTGGCGTGCCTCCCCCTCCTGTGCCAGAGGCCCAGAACGAGGGTGAGCGGCCAGAGCAGCAACAAGAGGAGTGTCAGGAAGAGGAGCAGCAGCAGCCCCCTCCTCCCACTGGAGACGATTTACTGACACCAACAGAGCCGCAATCGGATACAAAAACAGGTTAGAAATTTTTTTTTTTTTATGACAAATCGTCTGTCATAGACTATTGTAATCTGCTTTATTCATTCATTCTCAATTTAACTTAGTGCATCTTTATGACTTTCATTACTCATGAAGTTACATCAGTCTGAGTCACTACTATTTATATTGATAGCTAATTTTATGCAACAAGACTGAACTTCAGGCCTTGTAATTTAAGGATATTCTTGTTTATTGTGTGTTGACCATTATTCAAGATGCGTATTAAATTATAGCAGGGGTAGGCAACCTTTCTGATGAGTGCCATCTAGTTTCCTCAGAAGTCAGTGTGCCATATAATTGCATTAGCAATAAATTTAATAACGCTCTATATGAACAGTTACACACTACATAGAACAACTTTATACAATTGTATTTGTTTGCAGATGTTGGCAGCTATCAGTAAATAGTTATCAGCTATTTTGAAACAAAAAAAGACACTTTTTATCCATAACAAGAACTCCATAACAGCAAATGAACTGTACAACAGAAAACGCAAGTGCTATTTATGGTCTCCTCACAACAATGATAAGAAATAATAAACTGGGCCAATGTGGCATGTTTGTTAATACAGAGATACGCATGTTAATGTGATCTCTGGTCTCCCACTCAGAGACACAGGTCTCCGAGTGTCCAGAATTCAGACGGCTACCTGAGGACACTCTTCATGTGAGAGAAAATCTGCTCACACAGACATGTAGAGCCAAATACTGTCAATAAGGCCTCTGCAATGTTCTGAAGACAGTTAAAATTGTCAGGTAGTGATGTCCAGCAGGTGAAAATGCAAGCTCCATGAACATGCACAGCTATGGATTCCAACTGCGTTTGTAGTTCTGCAAACTTTGACCCCCCCACAGAGTCGAGCTTTTCAGTTCAATCAGCTGCATTTTGATGTCCTCTGTGTCCAGCCAGTTAATGCGAGACAAATCCAGCTGCTCATTAAACCTTTCTGGTTTGATCAGAAAAGAAAACATTGGTCCATACACCTGAAAGTCCTAAAAACACATTGTGAATTCTGTCTCGAGCCTACGGATGTATCTGTGTATTTCCGTGGTGCTGATGCTGCGCTGAGCGGAAAGCTCCTGAAGCATTTGAAGTGTTGGAATGTGGAAATTTCAACATCGCTTGAAAAAACTGCCAGCTAGCAACATCCCTCTCACCGGTAGGCTAAGTGATTTTTAGCCAATTACAAGTTGAATCTGGTAGTTGGGGTTGTTGGCTAAGATACTCTCATTAAGAAGCGGCACGACTAATGTGTCTATGCGAGCTGATTTGCGATGTGCACTGCTGGCCTGACTATTTATGTTTTAATGCACCTTCTCAGATTAATTCACTACGTGTCTTGCCCAGGGCTGGACTGGAACAAAAAATTAATTACAAATAAATTAATATTAAATAAATTTAAACAACAGCTGATCAAGCTTAAACGTGCTGCTGTTGTTTAGTGCGACATCCGCTGGTTTCTTCTTTCTGGTGCAAAGTAGGAGATAAACAAACAAGAGAGAAAAGCCGATCAGCTGATCATTGATCAGTTTCATGATTGAAGTAACAACAGGAGAGGGAGGGGGAGAGAATGAGAGGAGAAGAGGCAGCTGTGCAGCATAAAGACAGAATAAATCCAGCTTTGTGTCTTTGTTTCATTCTAGCTGAAGTACGGGACAAACTGTGTTCCTTTTTGGCTCAATACGAAACGCGTAATATTTTCTCTGAATGTGGGACGATTCCATTTTTTACGGGACGGTTGGCAACTCTACTAACGTACCTTATGAATAAAAATAAAGTTCTCTATCAGTAACATCGTACGAGTTATTGTAACTGACTGTAAAAAGTCAGCACAACGAAAATAAACTCCACCTAAACTTGGTTTATATCTAACCCAGATAGACTGCAGGTCATAACTTCTTACCTTAAGTTCAGTTCACCTGACACTCGGCGCCCGCCTCGGGTCTCTCCTCCTGCCTCCCCTTTCCCTCATCCACCTGCTGGCCTCTGTGGAATCTCCGCCATTGCCACCACCAAACAACGGAGTTATTTTTACACATCGGCCAGCACCTGACCAGTCCACCACCTCTCATTGTTTATTACCGTTACTAAAAAAGAAAATTAAAAAAAAATCTTCGGCCCATAAAAACGAAAAATCACCAACGGCCGATGGCCAGTCCAGCTATGGTCGTGCCATCAGTTAACCCTTCGCGTGCCAGCTGTTGCAAGCATGCCCAGGGTTGCTGACCCCTGAATTATAGTGAGGCAAAAGGGAATGATAGTGGGCTAAAGAAGGCAACTGTTGCAGTATTTCTTCCATCTGTTAGCATGTACTGCTGGCTACAAACTGCAGAAATCTAGAGTATTATCAAGACTTTAGTCCCAATCTACACAGTCTGTATTTGGCAGATTTCTTTTTTCTTTGCTTTGTATTTAAATAACAAATTACTCGGAAAATACTTGTTTATACCAGACTTTACCACATTGGACTGTGCCAGCAATAGATTACTGTTTTAATTGTAATTTTTTTTTAAATTGATATTTAAGAATTCTATCAAATTGTTACTTGCTGACTTTATCATTTTTACATATGTGCAGATACATCACCACCACCTCCTCCCCTGAGTGAAAATGCCAAGGGTTTCTTGTCGACTCTGGAGCAGAGCAGTGAGGAGGAACTAACTCTGCACCTCCAGGACCGCATGCAATTCAGCAAAGAAGCCATCGCCTGCTTGGTCTGCGTCTTTGATAGGCTGCACAGTCACATCAGTGACATGTGCAAGGTGGTCCAAGCTGCAGGTAACTGTGGAGAAATGTTTGTTATTGACACTTAAATGTACAGTTATAGTCAGAAGTTTACATACGTTCATCATAGTGATTTCTTTGAACTGTTCTTTTTCCATTTTTTTTTAATCTTCAGTGACATTTAAAAGTCAAAAATTAGGTGCACAAGTTTGAATTTCATTTGGATTTTTTCTAATTTACACAGGGTTAAATTAATTTATACAGAATCAAATATATACATGAACTCATTTAAATCTGTAAATATGTTGAAGGTTCTACAGTTTCTTTTAACTTGACAAGGTTCAGGTTTGTTAACTTCTCTTTGTGATCATGATGGACTACAACTAGTGGTTTCTCTCTGTCAGCATAAAAAATATTTGTTTGACAGCACTCTGTGGACTACCAATACTCAGAAAAATAGGAAAGTCCAAAGAACTCAGTGAAGATCTGTGAAGGAGAACTGTATTTACAAAAGCTGGGAACGTCTCCTGCAGTTATTTGTGAAGAACTTAAACAAATGTGCATAAATACAAATTATTCAGATGTGTCACAAATTTGCAAAATATTGTAAGAAGACCCAAATTTT
Organism: Diplotaxodon limnothrissa; assembly: GCF_057381915.1. Taxonomy (NCBI): domain Eukaryota; kingdom Metazoa; phylum Chordata; class Actinopteri; order Cichliformes; family Cichlidae; genus Diplotaxodon; species Diplotaxodon limnothrissa. The sequence continues at coordinate 13,698,604 of NC_140603.1, read as the reverse complement.
CACTCTCAGATGAGAGGATGTTGGTTAGGATGTTCAGGAACATCCCAGGAACTGGAAGCTGCTGAAACACCAGGATCAATGGCCAGAGTGAAGGGAGTTTCACATCGCCATGGACTGAGAGGGCGCCGACCAAGAAGGAAGTCTCTGAACTGAAGTTGACACCTTCAGGCTCAAATGAAATTTGGATCAGCCCAAATTTCACAAGCCAAATACCTTCAGGAGAAAAGTGTGTTGTAGAAGGCTCTCAGTCATCCAGGTCATTGTAGTCTAAGGAGCTTGGAAAGAAAAGTGTCTGGACTTTAAGTTTCTTGAAGGCGTGACAAATGGGGCTTAAAAATCTGGGACTCTCCACCAGTTGCTCTTAGAAGTGAAGAAGCTTCTCGGATGAGAGTTGAAACCTCTTTGAGCCGTTTGGACACAATGAAAGGAGGTATGTTTGGAGTAGTAGAGATGAGGCTTTCAAATCTAAGAGTTGAGTTGTCAAACATGGTCATGCTTTGGGGCTGTTTTGCTGCCTGTGGTGCTTGTACATTGCACAAAGTGGATGGAATAATGACGGCGGAAGAGGACTACCTCCAAATTCTTCAAATTTCATCTCAAATCACACACAAAGTTTGACAGTGTGACACAGGTGTTCCATTGGGACACTGATGCCAAACACATCCAAAATGGTTTTGAAAAGGATAAAGCAGGCTAATGTTAAGCTGCTGGAATGGCCTTTCCAAAGCATCGCTCTTACCCCAGTTGAGAATTTGTGGACCATGTTAAAAAGCCCAATCTGTGCCTGGAAACCAACCAATTTAAACGTAACAATTCTGCTAAGAGGAGTGGTAAAATATTCAGCAAGAAGCATGTTGATGGATATGAAAAACATTTGATTGGGGAGCAATTTGCTAAGGGATGTTTGATCAAATATTAGTGGGCGTGTGTGTGTTTGGATATGGATACGTTTGACCCTGTGTGGTTTTGAAAAAATCAAAAATACATTCAAAATCCCTCTATCCTGAAAAAAAGAACAGTTCAAATAAATCAAGTCCAAATTACCCTGACATTCATGTGCATGAGTGTAAGTAAACCTCTGAGCACTGTATCTTACATCATTTACATTAAACTAATTACTAGATTTTTGAGTTTAATGCATCATAACTGAGTTGTTGGAGTGCTTCCTTTGATACTTGTTAGTTTGGCCAAATTAGAATGACAGTATTGGGGGTTTTGGTTTTTTTTGGTTTGGTTTGGCAGGATTTGAAGATGACAGCCAGTCTGACATCATCAATCTGAACTGCACTCTGCTGGACGAGAACACTCGACTGCGAGACTTAGCCACTCTCCTGCAGGGAAGACACCATAAGATGTCCATGGAGGTACAAAGTCCTTAGTATTGTTTAAGTGACTCACCATACACGTTGACTGTTTGCAAGTGTAGTTATTTCGAGTGTTTCAGGGTGAATGAATGAGGAAAACTAGTGATGCAGCAACTATTCACATGTCCCACTCTCCTGCAGTATAATGAGCTCGTGGACAAGGTGACCAGCTCAGAGACCAAGGTGACTGAGATGGAGACAACGGTGGAGGACCTGCAGTGGGACATTGAGAAACTGCGCAATAGGGAACAAAAGCTTAACAAACACCTAGCAGAGGCCATGGAGCAGGTGTGTTTGTTTAATGTCCCTTTGCAACTTTTGCATCAGCCCCCTTTTTTTTTTTTCTTTTTCTTTTTATAGTGTGCATATTTATTTTTAAATCTTTCCACTAGGCGTAGGCTCTGTCGTTTTCCCTCTAATACATGAGTTGACATTGATAAGGCTCTAAGCATCAATGCATGTCAAAACAGCTGCTTCTACTGGTGCACAGCTCAAAGGTGGGCTGTGCATCAGTAGAAGCACAGCAGTTTTCTGATCATGAAAATTGGATGTCAGAAGAATTACAGAGTAGAGTTGTATGCTTTGTTGAACACATTACTTACATATTTTCATCATAGTGCAAATTGGAATTAGTTTATTTTGGCTGGTTGTTAGTCCATGCTTCCTTACAGAGCTGCTTCAGGTCTGGCATATTCTTAGAAAGTCTGGTGTGCACTTGAGGTGGATTGGATTAAGATCTAAGTTCAGAGTGGTTGTTTTGAAAGGCAGACTGCCCTTTTTTGTAGTAAGCTTTACTTTGAAGTTTGACAAATGTATCCTGCTGGATCATCTAACACCACAGATTTTTTTCTCTCTGTAGGCTGATTGCAGGTCTAATTTGTGAATTTCCATCACTATGCAAATCATCAGTTTTAGTTAGAAAGTGCAGGGACCTGCTGAAGTCACCTCAGCAGATGTTTCTTCAAACTAAATATTTCTCCCTTTGTGAGTTAAAGTAGCTCTAACCCCAAACTTCCAATCTTGCTTCATGGATTTGATCTCTAGCCCGGGTCGGCAAGATTTGTTTGTCTTTTTCTTTTTTCCTTTTAAATGTACACTGTAAGACTTTGATGCAAACTATGTGGATATGCACACAAGTGTTTTTAGTTAAAATAGCTTGTTTGTCCATAACTGCATGTGCAGATGTGACACTTTTTTCTTCTTTTTTTTTAAACGCACACAATAACAATCATTTACTTTATGTTGTTACTTCCTGACACATTTTCTGTGTTTTCTGTCTGCAGCTCAAGTCAGGATACAGCAGCACTGGCAGCTCAGGTGGGCTGGCTGGAGGCCAGATTACACTGAACATTCAAAAGGTTAGACGAAAGTACATGTTTAAATCTTTACTTAGTGTTGTGTAACACGTTTTTATATGCAACTTGCCTCCAAAAGTCCACATTTCTTTTACAATGTGGTCTTCTTTTCCCTTTTTTTAATAGTTTGAGAGTCTCAATGCAGAGCTGGAGCACAACCAGGAGCTGGCAAATAGTCGCATGGCAGAATTAGAAAAACTACAGGTGGAGCTCCAGGAGGCTGTGAGGGAGAGTGAGAAGCTCAAGGTAAATGTATTTGAATCTGCATACCTGTGAGACGGGAGGCTAATTTCATTTTCCTTCTTTATTTGAATGATTTTCATGGTTTAGCCCTGCATGTCATCTCACTCCACATCTGGGCTTTTCAGATGGACCTGCGTAATATTCCAGAGGAGGTTGTGAAGGAAACGTTAGAGTACAAATGTCTGCAGTCTCAGTTCTCCCTCCTGTACAACGAGTCTCTAGGAGTGAAAACCCAGCTGGATGAGGCACGGGCTCTCCTGCTCACGGCGAAGAACGCCCATCTCCGACAGATTGAGCACATGGAGGTGACTCTCAGAGCATTTCTTTGTGTGTTTGTGTCAACATTAATATGATTCAGAGAAAAGATGAGACTCCGGAGCAGCTCCTTCAGCCTAAGCTTGCAGTGCATTGCAGTATATTTTTTACAGTTTAAACTTGTATGTGTTGTTATTAGTGCTGTCAGCGTTAATCTCATTAAAATGACGTTAACGCCATAACCGCATTAATCCGGCAAATCTCCATTAACGAGTTGACCACGCTAATGCGTGGTCAACTCACCGCGGGTCGATCCGCGGTGACTCGTTAACAGACATTTGCTGCGTTAATGCAGTTATGGCGTTAACGTCACTTAGATGAGATTAACGCTGACAGCACTAGTTGTTGTTAACGCTCAGAAACATGGAGAATAATGTCTCACTGTTTTTAACCTTTCAGAGTGATGAGCTGTCTCTTCAGAAGAAGCTGCGGACTGAGGTCATCCAGCTGGAAGATACTCTGGCCCAGGTGCGCAAAGAATATGAGATGCTGCGTATTGAATTTGAGCAGAACCTGGCAGCCAACGAGCAAGCAGGTACCTTTTCAAAACACTCTCACACTTCAGTCAGGGACATTGTTTTGCGTGTATATTCGTCTGTCGAGAATGAAACTGTATTTGTTATATTTTTTAATGTGCTTCAAAGCTCAGTAGAAGAAAGAAATGTACCATATTTTGTGGGTGGTACTCGAGTGGATATTAAGGAAGATATCAGTCAGCAAACTAATCCTCTCTCAGCTCTGCAGAGAATATTGCATATCATCCGTATCAAGCTGTCAGTTCTGTGCACTATGTGATTAAACTCATCATTTACAGCTTCGTGATGCTAGCTGAGAGTGCTGAATGAGTCAAACTCAAAAACACCCACTGACTGTCGGGCTTTCATCTTTTTCTCAGGACCGATCAACAGGGAGATGCGACATTTGATCAGCAGCCTCCAGAACCACAACCTGCAGTTGAAAGGCGACGTGCAACGCTACAAGAGGAAATTGCGGGAAACGCAGCTGGAGATCAACAAGGTAGGTTACGTCATTTACTAACATGCGCTTACATTATCTAATTGAGGTGTCTGTTCTGAGGTGTCTGATGATGATTCTCAGTAAAACCGTTGTGCCATCAACAGTTACGCTGTCAGAGTGGCGACACTGGAGTTCTGATTTTGGAGGAGACGACGAGCGACAGCATTGACGTGAAAAAGGAGGAGGATGAAGACCAGGAGGAAGAAGAGGAGAGGAGGAGGGAGCTGGAGAGACAGCGAGCCCGAGAGAGGGAGCGGGAGAGGGAGAGGGAGGCCGAGCGAGAACGAGAGAGGGAGCGGGAGAGGGAGAGGCAGCGCAGCGACGAGCTGAAGAGGAAAGACTCAGACACACTGAAGATGCTCAGAGTAGAACTCAAGTACACTGCCCTCTATTTAACTCCACATTCATATGTAGTAACTAAATGCGATAAACACACATTTCCTAAAATGTTGTTACTCTCATGATGAATATTTTCAAATTATCTTTATTATAAAACAAATAGGAAATCTTGCAGATTGTAGGAAGTCTAGTCATAGTGTTACTCTAAGAACTGCAAAGTCTGCCAGTGTTTTGTTTTCATAATTAGAAGCACTCTGCTAATTAAAATGCCATGACTGTTTATTTTAATGTAATCTCTAACCAATCAGGAAAGCCCAAGAGTCCCAGAAAGAGATGAAACTTCTGCTGGACATGTATAAGTCAGCGCCAAAGGAGCAAAGAGATAAAGTGCAGCTGATGGCGGCCGAACGCAAATCTAAAGCTGAGGTTTGTTTTGTTTTTCCTTTCCGTTTGTACTCTTTCACTTGCTTTTTAGAGCAACTGGTAGGTTAGATATTTAACAAAACAAAGTAAGCTCTCTGTCTCTTATGGTCCAGGTGGATGAGCTGAGGATGCGAGTGCGAGAGCTCGAGGAGAGGGAGAGGAAGGAGAGCAAAAAACTGGCTGATGAAGACGCCCTCAGGAAAATACGAGTGGCAGAAGAGACCATTGAGCACCTGCAGAAGAAACTCGCTGCCACTAAACAGGTGTGTGTGTGTGTGTGTGTGTGCGCGCGCGCAGTGCAGTGGTAATCTTCTCAGAGCACTTCACCTTAACCTGTGTTTTTACCTCCTCGTTATTTCTCTTTTACTTTCCAGTTTATAAAAAGTTAATGTCGGCAAAACGTGATGCCTAAGAAGCTCGTCCTAAGCTCTTTGTCTTCCATGTGACGAGTTTTGTACCTAATAAAATATTTGAACCATAAACCTTATAAAAATGCCATATTTAAGCTTTTGGGGTTTCCACCGGCGTTGAATATAAACAATCAGCGGTGTTAAGATTGAAAGTAGTGCAGTGAGTATTGCATTTGCCTAAGGAAGGAGTTCTACTAATCTTAGACGACCAAAGAGGAACTGAAAGCTTACGCTGTGGCCTGGCTCTGATCAGCTGAGTATGCTAATGCTAACCTGCTGGTAATGTTTTGAGCTGTCACGATTATTGTTACTGGCACCATCCCTTTGATAATCCATGCGCTCAAATTTGAATTTCTTTTGCAATTTTTACTTTTTTATTTTTTTGCCCTTTTTTAGTAGGCACTCCCAATTTCAGTGTTAGGAGATACGTGTCTAGTGGCACTTAAAAGCATTTGTCTTTGCTGGAGTACCAACAGCTCTCTTAACACCTGAAATGCTGAAATGTCAGCACATTGTCTGTATTTGTCTGTTTTGACCTGGTTCACTGGAGATAGGACAAAGTGTTTTCACTGGGATGTAAACTACAGATTTTGTACTAGAAAGCTGGCGGGTTAAAGTTCCCAAATGGTAAAAGTTTCTAATGAAACAAAGATAAACAGATTTTCTTTTTTTTAGCACCGTCATTTCTCTCTTTCTTCCTCTTCGTCGTAAATGTGCAAAGGTTTTCTTGCACAATACAGTCTAAATTTGTTGTTCATTTTGCATAACATAAGCTTATGTCATGATTAGTCTGTCCATATTTCACAAGAATTGTTATTCTTAGAGTGTTGGTTGCTCTTCACTCTAATTTTACTAATGATCAGGATCAGGGTCATAATTGTTGTTTTTAGCAAAGCCTTCAGGCACACTGCTTACAACTTCATCAGATTCTCACTGGATGTTGACTGAATCGAATGTTTTCCGAACAAAATCTCGATGTTGATACATTTTGCATGCACACATTGATAAAGAGTAAATTTCCTGAAATAGCTTGAAAGATCACTAAATATACAATATCCTGTGTTGTATGGTGATGATCATGACCTTGGTCCTGCTGGCTGACTCCCATGATGTTTTGTGCCTTCCTATCACCATTGTGTTAACATAAGTAGTATGGTCAGCGCTTGGGCATGTGCATGTGCATGCTTTGTGTGGCTATGGTTACTAATGATCATGTGGTCACCAGACTCCTGAACTTAAATGCTTTAATAGAGCAAGGTTATTGTGTCCTGGATATGGCTGTTTGTGCAATAAAGTCTTATCACTTTCTTTTTGTACTCAACACTTTATACTAACCGGTGAATTGTGAGCCAGGTGAGCTGCTATGCCACTGATGTTCTGGTCACTTTGAAAAGCAACTTAAACTTTATGCTATCTAGCAGAAATATTCACCCTCTTGTCTCGCAGCAACACTGTGCCACGATTATCCTGACAGTTTAAGGGGAACAGTTTTAGACCAGAGTGTGAGAATTCATTTTGGGTGGGGACATATTATAATTTTTTTTTTGGGTTGATCCAATGTGATATATTTTCAGTATGCAAAGCACTCTGAGCTCACTCACTTGGCTGTGCTGTCATGCAAATGTTGAAACACTTAAGGAATTTCATTTGTAAGAAAATGCAGAAAATAAGAGGGCAGATACTCATGACATTCAAATCTTTATCAGCCTTGGGTTAAACGCTGTTCAAGTCATGTCACTGTTATTCTGCATAGATGGTGGCTACACCCATATTAGATAATGGGATGCTTTTTTTCTTTTTCTTGTCATGATATTAATTTTGCTGAGAGTAGGAGAGGTTTATGAATAAATGTTAATCACTATCTTCACCTATGTCAGCCAAGAAATGGTGAATTCTGGTGCAAATAACTGAACATTAAGAAAACAGATGTTGAGCTCTGATGGTCTGTATGTCCTCATGCTTGGGAGGTCTTGCAGAACATAATTAACAGGAGGTAAAACACAGCCTGCAGTGAAATATTTATTCAGCTTTTCACTTTTGCCTTAATATCTGGTATAAAGTTAAAGCGCAGCAACTAAAACTCCAGTGGTGTCAGATGTGTTTGATTTGTTCCCCTCAGTCCTCGGCTGCCAGAATTTAACTGCCAAAACTATGCAATAAACAGGCTACTTATGAGTTCATCTGACTTTTGTTTATAGGCCCTAGCTGGTTCATAAAAAAAAAAACAGCTTGAACCAAAATTTACAAATAAAGCAAAGCTAATTTTTTACCTAAAAACAAACCAGGTGTGTCTGTATTGAGACGTCCGCAGTCTTGAATAGTAGGGTGGGAATCTTTGGCAGTATCTTGATTCAATTCAGAACTGACTGACTCATTAAAAAGAGAGGGAGAGTGGCACAAAATCGTGGCTCTTAGTCCAGTGTACTGTGTCAAACTTCTGCTTTTTGCCCACTGAGCTGCAAACACCACCTACATGAAAATTCAGCTAATTGATCTTAATGTGCAACATAGTCTCAAGAGAAGAAGCAGATAATTGTGTACAAGTATAAGGCTTTTCCCCCCTTTATTTTTTGATGCATAACTTATGCATTTAACTAAATGCTTCTCTTTTGTCAGTAGTGTTGAACAGCTGTTGAGCAGCACTGCTAATGCTGGGGAAAAGCCATCTTTATCCCAAAAACAACTTTGTTTTAGTGCTGGAGCTTGTCATAATGTTAGTAAAAGCTTTATGAAATGAGTTGTTCTCTAGAGTATATTATACAATCATAAAATCAAAATACAGCCTAACAACTGCTTTTAGTGAAAATTAATAAGGCGACAAGGGAAGCATTTCCGAGCTGTAGACCAGGGGCTGTCAAAAACGAGGCCCGGGGGCCAGAATCGGCCCGGCAACGACTCCAGTCCAGCCCCTGGAAAGTATTGGAAAATACATTTTTGGAATTTTAACGGTTTTCTTAATTTTTTACAGCTTTTCCTATTAATCAAGACCTACCCTCAGCCATTCATACAGTAGCAATGTAGTAACAGATAAACAGCTAAAAGACAGAAAGGTTTCTGTTTTTCACCATCTATAGAAATTGCACTTTTTCTTATATTAAGACATCTCAAGGGTTAACTGTGTAGGTAAATGTCTTTACACTGACAGAAAGTGGAGTTTGATTCATTCGACTTCAGATCAAAACAGGTTGTGTGTGGTAGGCCATGTAAAATGAGTTGGATGTCCAAATTCTGTGCTAGTTTGATATCATGAACTAGTGATGGGTGACTATAAGTTTAATGTAAGATAGGATGGCATCCCCAAATGAAAAGAGCTCAGCAAGTTGCTCATTCTTGATGGCACATTGATCAAGGATGCACAGGTTTTCAGAACTGGGGGGAAAAAAGAAAAGAGTCTCTGTTTATGTCTTTGAGTCGTAAGAAAGTAGTTTGGAAAATTAAATCCTTGTGATTCTTTTACAGTTATTTAGAAGTGGTACTTTTGGAGGTCAAACCTGCGTGTCCTCGTCACATTCTTATCTTAAAGACTGAAAACTGCTGTTGAAATCGAGCCCCGCCTGTTTCATAAACTGGAGGGCAGAAGCAGCACAGCTGACTGTCACTCTTTTCACTGTTTTTAATATCTGACGCATGTGTTTTTCAGGAGGAGGAAGCCCTGTTGAGTGAGATGGATGTAACAGGCCAGGCCTTTGAAGACATGCAGGAGCAGAACAGCCGGCTGTTGCAGCAGTTGCGCGAGAAGGACGATGCCAATTTTAAGCTAATGAGCGAGCGAATTAAATCTAACCAGATCTACAAGCTGCTGAAAGAGGAGAAGGAGGAGCTGGCTGACCAAGTTCTTGCTTTCAAAACCCAGGTGAGGTACAACTTTAACCTGACAAGGCAGCACTTGTGTGTTTAAAAAATAAAAAATAAAAAATTGGGTCAGGGCAGTGAAGCACTCGCTGGCTACTTTTTGCTCCCTCTTTTAGGTGGATGCCCAGCTGCTGGTTGTGCAGAAATTGGAAGAAAAAGAGGGAGTCCTACAGAGCACCCTGGCAGCTCTGGAAAAGGAACTGGCTGTCAGAACACAAGCACTAGAGCTGAACAAGAGGAAGGTGAGGAGGACCATCAATCAGAAGGATGTTTTATATAGAGAATCCACTTTAGAAGACCCCTGTTTATGTTGACCCAAAACAAGCCAGTGTAATCACTCCACACTAACACTGGGGCTGCAGGCCAAAAGCACAGGCTCTCATTGTCATTTAAGCATTTAAGCATGTAAAAAGTTCAAATATTAGACCCAGAATTTGTCCCTGTGGCCACATTTGCCTTTTTTTTTTTCTCAAGTAGTTTTGGTTTCGATGTTTCTGGTAATTGATGGGAAACACTGCAGACACTGAGACAAAGTTATTGAGGTCATCTTGTCACATATAAGGATTTTTATTTATTTATTTATTTTTTTTTGCCCACAAATAAGAACAGTCACCAATAACATTAAAATGAGTCCCAAAACACGACAAAGGGACTGCTTACGTAATCGAAACAGAGTTGAAGAATAGCCTAAAAACTCATAATGCTCACCATACCACCGCCACATTACATCTGAAAGTTGTCATCGTTAGGTGTTTTTATTGAGTGCGCCTGTTTCCTCCCTCGCTGCAGGCAGTGGAGGCCGCACAGCTGGCAGAGGACCTGAAGGTGCAGCTGGAGCACACGCAGGCCAAGCTGAAGGAGATCCAAGTCTCTGTGGCTGAGAACCGCACTGCCCGGGAGAGGGAGAGCAGCAACCTGAAGCGAGCACAGGTATGCATGCACTGCGAGTGTCACTCCAAATCTAAAGCTCTGATTGGAGGATGCAGGTCTAACATCTTGGGGATTCTGTCCTTACAGGAGGATCTGTCCAGGCTCAGAAGGAAGCTGGAGAAACAGAAGAAGGTGGAGATGTACTCGGATGCAGACGAGATTCTGCAGGAGGAGATCAATCAGTACAAGGTGAGAAAGAGGAGGCTGTGTGCAGAGAACACAAACACACCAATAGCTCCCAGGCACAGTCTGAAGTTGGATAGCTACATAAAACATAACTGTCTAGTAAAATTAATGCAAATGCTCCGGCTTTGGAATTTGCTTTACTGGCTGTGTTTCAGTTGTGAGCACGGGCCATTCAGTGATTTGTCTGCGCTTCAGGGACATGAAACTTGTTTGTTATACCCTTGAGTAGTAGTTATATTACTCAGGAAAATTAGGTAATGACTGAGCTCACATATGGCCCATACACATGTGTGTTTGTCTGTTTTCAGGCCAAGCTGCGTTGCCCCTGTTGTAACACCCGAGACAAGGAGACGGTGCTCACCAAGTGTTTCCACGTTTTCTGCTACGAATGTCTGAAGATGCGTTACGACACCCGACAGAGGAAGTGCCCCAAGTGCAACTGTGCGTTCGGCGCCAACGACTTCCACCGCATCTACATCACTTAAGTCACTCTGGAAGAAGAAGAAAACGAGGCGTGACTACAGAAAATAGTAGACAGAACCAAAGGAGAGAAATAAATAGAAAAGTGATAAAGGAACTGGAGATTTATTCAAAGAGGCAGACATTTCTGGGATCACAGATGAGTGTGTCCCCTGTTTTTAATCTCTTTGGAAGGACTTGTTTTAATCCATCTTGGTTATTTTTTTTCATTAAGTTGGTGACCAAACAGAAAAGCCCTTTTCAGACATTAAATGCACGACATCCTGTCAATCAAACACGGGTCATTGTTAATGCTCCTAACGGCTTTACAGTGACGCAGAGAGCCACTGTACGCTCCACACTTCCCTAACGTTTAGTCGTCTTACCTGCTGTCACCCAGAGCAGGGTTTCTGAGTCAGCACGCGCTGCAGCAAATGATAACAAAATCCTCCCACCCCTATCACGCCCACTCCGAGAGCAATCACTCTTCTGAATTGGGAATGGGGGGAAAAAGCATCATGGAGGAGTGTTTTTAATCTTATTTTAAATGGAAGAAAAAAAACGTTCTTAAGCACATGCTGTTGGTGTCAAAAGCATTGCAGTGAGCTGAGCAACTTGCAATGTAAATTCATAAGACTTTAGTGAGTGATCAAGGTTGTTAGGTCCAAATTAGTGAGTTTGCTGCTGTGAAAAAGTGATCAGGGTGCTGAGTCAGACTGAAAGCAGGCCTGCTCATGAGTGCATGTCTGAAAAGGGTTTTAGTGACACATCGGACTGAGTGTTTGTTTTGTAGTTAATAAACAGTTTTTTTCGTGCACAGTGATTTTTCTCTTACAAGTTGAGCTGCTCGGCACTGTTCTCCTGTCTTTGCTGTTCTTTACTGTGTTAAAATGGTCTCTTTTTCACATACCGGACCCACTTTTGCAGTCTCTCTCTCTCTTTTATCTTTTAATGTATCGTTTTAAAAACTTGGAACTGCAGTGAACTGTGTTCGATCATCTTGAAATATTGCTTTGAATTGTTTAAGTCCTGCTGGTTTTTTGGAGGTCCCATAAAGTCATTGAAGCTGAAGTTTAAACTCACAAATTAAAAGAAGTCGTTCTTTACATCCCCCAGGCTCGCATGGTTACAACTAAATATGTTTCTAATATATAAAGTAAAACAGCCAGAGCTGCCTTACGTCTTTAGTTATGCTATAGTATTAACAATGCCTGAGAGACATCAGCTAGTTTGGCTCCCACTCAGCACATGCAGGAGTGTTTGGATCACCTTGGGCAAGGTCCTCTGTGTGTGTTCATCCTGTTGCCATGGTTCCTGCCTGAGAGTTTGACACAACATCTGCAGCTTATAGTGCCTCATTACCGATGAAATCACTGCAGTGGAAAGTCGGCTCATATGGGTGTCCTTAGTGGGCTCTGCTGCTCCAGGTCCTCTTTAGACCGCTTTCCTAAAGGTTAGCCGTGACAGTCAAGTAGAAAAACATCTGTGCAACAACATGCGTCGAACATAATTGAGCCAATGAAAACGACTTTTTTTTTCCTCTCTCTCTCTGATCTGATGATGTGAGCTATTTAGTGGGAGGTTGGTTAGCGTCTGTTTGACGTTAGCGTGTGTGGGAAAGGCCGTTTGCACCATGTTACAAACACATAAAAAAAACTTCAAGGCTGCATAGAAGAAGAGTGAATATGTGAAAAAGAGGCTTTATAGGGCATTTGGGAAGTGTTATCCCAGCCTTCCCTGAGAATTGGCTCCAAGTGCGCCAAAATAATTAGATACTTGAATACCTGGGCACTGGCTGTTTGAATTCATGTGAGTATATGGATGCCATGAATAAATCAGCAGACTTGTATGTCCGTGTGCTTCAACCGATGTGGTTTTTATTAATGTATGATGAGATAATGCTGTGACGGAGGCCAGCCTGATGGCTCTCCGAGCGTGCGTCCACTGGCTTTGTTATTGCATATTTGTGCTCCAGCAGCAGGCTACACCCAGCTCCAGGCATTAATAACAGGGACTCTTCCTATTCAAACGCAGTCTCCAGACCATCACAGAGCTGTTGTGTTTTAGCAGAGGGCTGAAGAGTGGACACAGATAAACCTCATCTTACTTGAATTTTAAGCAGAATTTCCAAATGTCTTTAAAAAAACATAGTAGAAGAAAGAAAAACATCTGAGTGTCATCTGTTTTTGCCTCGGTTGCTGTTTCCCCCCTTTTTCTGTGTATGGGACCCAGACTCATGCCAGAGAGTTGTGTTTTTTGGCAGGGAGGACGGGGTGACGTCGACAGGCGTGGTAATAACAATGAGAACACTATTAAGTCCAGACTACGCGGGATCTCGGAGAAAGAGAGAGAAGGGGAGAAAAAAATGTAGGGTGTGCCCTTAAAATATGACATTTATGTATTGAAACTCATACCTGAGGTGGTAAAAAACTTTCACTCGAACTGAAACAAATGCAACCACACTTTATGGCACTGGAGTTTCCTGTGAGTCGGGGAGTGCGCACAGAGAATCCGAGCAGTACAGTACATAGGAAATGACTCATAGGAGTGGAGCTGTTAGCGTGGGTGTGTGCGCGCTATTAAAACAAGGCGCAGACTCCTCCGTATGACTCACTCTGATGCTCGCTTTTCCATGCTGAAAACCAGCACGGACTGTTAATCAGATGAACTTTCGGGAATTGTGTGGCCGACAGCGAGCAGCTTTCCCTCCGCAGACATCATGGCTTTAAACGCTCTTTGCGCGCTCTGCGGACTTATTATTGCGGCGGTGACCACTTTCCATGGTGTGAGCGCGCAGAAAAGTAAGTGAAATACGTTTTTTCCCCTCCCTCACCTTTTTTTTGGGAAAACAATCTTTACTAAAAGAAAGAAAGAGCAGGGGAATACCTCGTGTGCGTTAAATGTTCCCATTTTTTATTCTTATTCCTAAATTTTAATTCATAAGTGCTGGCGTGTTTTTGCGTTAACACTGGTCAGAGTCTGGTGGTTTGCTCTGCTTATAATGGAGTCAGATAGTGGGGTCTGCTTACAGAGCCGCTTCCTTTACCAGCTGCATTTCTCACCGGTTCCGCATTCCGATCGCCTTATTTTACCTCATCCATCCGAGCCTCTCGGTGAGAAGGACAAGCCACATGGAAATGCTCTACCGCCTGTGTCCATTTTGGACAAAGACACGTTTATAGGGCCTCGAAAAAAACAAAACCCGAAAAAACAGAAAACCCAGCTTTTTAACTTTGTTTCCACAGCGCTCTGAAGTTTTAAGTCTTAATCCCACCGGAGAACACCAGGCGCAGAGTGCACCAAGAACATAAAACTCTGAATAATTAAATGGGTTAGGGCCATTTCCTCAGGCATTAAAGTGCCAAATGCGTTACCAAAGAACTAACAGCAAACCCTGTGCTTTAATCTTGATTCTATCTGTGGGAAATCTTCTCTACATCTGGACATCAGCTGTTGATCCACCCACCCCTTCCAGTTCATGACAAAATACAACACCCCCACACCCAAAACACCCTTTGTCAGACTAGGTGTTGAGACTTGCCAAGGTCTCTTAGTCAAAAAACAAAACAAACAAAAAACCTAACATTTTGGTTTTTCTCTCCCACTCCACACTGATTTGAAAAACTTAACCACAAGAAACACCTGTGGTATTAAAGAGATGTAGAGATGAATGATTCAGCTCCTTAACCTTTTAGCTTAATGCTTGAAATGTTATCAGTCCCATCAAGTTTCGGGTTGCAGAGGTCACCCAGCAGTCAGGCTTCAGTTCCTTCCAGTTACCTTTTGAACTCTTGTGCTGAAGTCCAGCTGCATGATGTAGTGCTGAAATCATGAGGAGAAATGCTTTACAAGGACTGTGACACATTTTTTTACTGTGACCAGAGCTATAAAATGAGTCAGTCAAACCCTGGAGGGAGACTGGCTGTGGAGGACGGAGAGTCTCTGAGGGCCTGAGCATGTGGCTGTAATATAACCAGAGAGTCAAAGTCAAAGGAGGTCAAAATGTTTCAAACATGAGTGTGTGAGCAGGTGGCTTTTGACTACAGATGGTCTAACAATGACCTGTACTCAAAAACCATACAGCGGCATACTCATGCAGGTCTCAGAGTTAACTCTGGATTTCTTCAAGCTGTGACTGATGAGACAAATGAAGTGAATGTAAAATGTTTCCCAAGTAAGGTTCAGTTTGGACAGGTGGATTTGGCCCAGTGCTCTCCACATCCCGCAACACAGAAACATTTGTCTTCTTTAATATTTAGCTTTCATTAATCAGCAGCATAGATGTGACAGCTTTTTAGCCCAGAGTTCCTCCTTCATTCTCATTTGGTAGCTTCTTATACTTTCTGTAACCTTCATTCTTTCTAATGGCCAGTAGGGGGCAACTCGTGTGGTCAGAAAAACAGTAAAAATGACCATACCTCTTACTTTCTTTAATACCTCAACACCATGTTTCTGATGTGTTCATTGTCCGATTTGCTAGTTTCAACTTATGTGTAATACAACCTGATGTTCATTTTGTAAACTATGGTTGCCATTAAAAATAAAACCGACACCAAAGCCGTGGATGCGTCACTGTGCGGCTCGCTTATGAATTTAAGCTGCTATGGTCTGAATATTCATATGATGGCATCTTTATTTAAAAAAAAATTAAGATGTTGAGTCTGAAATACTAAATTTGAGACTTCAAGAGATAAATCCCCATCAGTGATGTCGCAGTGGCTGTGGCCATCTTTTATCTACAGGCTATGGTCAGGGCCCCTTGCATTTTACCCCTTAAGCACAGATTTTCAATGTGCAAGCTGTGATAGCCTTCAACAGATGTCCCTCTGTCTTTTGTCCTGTCTCCATGATGGAGACGGCTGCCTCTCCCTGAGCCTGGTTCTGCTGGAAGTTTATTCCTGTTAAAAGGGAGTTTTTCCTTCCCACTGTTGCTAAGTGTTTGCTCATACAGGCTTCTGTATTAATGTTTATTGTTACTTTACAACATAAAGCAGCTTGAGGCAACTGTTGCTGTGATTTGCAGCTATATAAATAAAGTTGAACTGAACTGAATTAACTCATCATCTGAAAACAGATGTCCAGAGACTGAACCCGAATGTTCCCTGCTGGTGTCGTCATTGTTGAGTGATTCGTCACCATAGCTAGTTTGTCTTCCAACCTGTGGTTAGAATTGTGAAACAATGTATTTTAACTGAAACCATGACCTTTTCATAAGCCTAACAAAGTAGGTTTGATGCGTAAACCCAACCACACGGCAACTGACAAAAGTAAAAAACAACAACACCCATCAAAAAATAGCATTCCCAGAATGGAGGGCAAGATCTGTCTCCTGGGTGGAAGTCCTCCAGCCGGCTTCAGCCTCTTCATGCAGACTTTTTTTTTGTTTTGTTTTCAATATCTTTTCAGCCAAGAAGGTGCTGCTCTGGAGCACTACCCCTGAATGTTGGAAAAAATGTTGAAACCAAGCATCAGTAATGTGACGAGTTCTTAGGTAGCAAGCTCTGGTTTGACCTGAAGTGCATCCTAAATACTAAGAATATTTTAATGTCACGCTTCCAGTTTGCTATGACGACTTCTGGTAAAATATTTATGAAGAAAAAAGAAAAAAAAAAAACACACCTCTGAGGCAAAGCCGAGATAAGCCTAATAATGTCACGGTGACATTATTAGGGCTGAACCATAGATACTACGCTTTTGTTTCAAAGCCTATTAATTACTCCTCCTCAACTAGAGTGAATTATCACTTCAAGAGTCTTTATTATGTAAACTGCTTGATGCTCGTTAAATTGACACATTATTAAATGTGGGATCTATTTTACTTCATTTGCTGCAACTTTGTTTCACACTTTGCTGATAATACTTTTATGTTACTTTTTAAGTCAGGCTTTTGAACCACAGAGTAGGTCTTGTGATCAGGAGTAAAGGATTTGAATACTTCAGCCATAGCACAGTACTAAAGAGATTTACTTCATATTGGTATTCATCACTTCTTTGTTTCGTTTTTCTCCAAGCCTGCCTGATCTGTTGTAGTTTCTACTTTCCCCTTTGTCTGCTCCAGCACTGATGAGGCGGTGCATCGTCTCCTGAGCTCGGTGTAGCAATATATTTGTTACATGTTACTGCCGCAGTTTCCTATGCCTTCATTTCCCTACTTTGATATGCGTCAGGTTCACCTCTGTGAGTTTTGCTATTGCTGTCAGCGGTGGTTAAAGCCAGCAGTTATGAAATGTTACCACAAATCATGACTCGGGTAGTTTCTTGTTAAAATTGTTGAGCATAAAATATGTTTTTTTTTAAATTCTATGCAAATGCGTGTCTTACACATTTGATGAGGAATGATTATCATCATTTATCAAGTGTCTCTGGGCGGTTTCCTTGTTGTTATCTGTAATGCTGTCATGTCTGGTATTGTTTGACCTCATTAGGTTGACTTTGTGTTGTAATATTGTTTTTGCAGAGATCGTACTTCATGCATGTCTTCAGGGCATTAGTGCATATGTGTTTCTTAACCAAATGCAGGATGTTAAAGCTGGAGAGAAAACCGCACACTTTTAAAACAATAAAACGGCCTCTGCTCTCAGCCTGTCTCACATCTTTAGCCTTGTCCTTTCCTTATCATCTAGGAAGTGCATGGCTTTAATTGTCCGCCTGGCTGGCTGCCAGGAAAAAGAAACGAAGCTGTCCATCGTGGCTGCGGAGGTAGACGTTTTCTGTCTCGCTAAACCAAACTGCCACTTCTTTTTCTCACAGATGCAAATTTATTCTCTGGAAGTCTCACATAAACGCGCATAAGACAATTCGACGGAAGCACTCTGTGAAAGCACATCCTGCTCTTCACACACATGGCCCGAATGTTCACGCACGCCAAACCGACTACTTGTCTGTCGTGCAGATGAGATGCACCGACAGATTCTCCACAAAGGAATTTCCCAGTTTCACTTTATGAGAAGAGAAATCATTTGATGTCCTGTTCAGGTCACATGTTTTTACTGTAATAAGTGGATGGAAACCTAATTTCTCCTTCAAACCACCTGATTATGGTTTATTTGGTTACCTTCTAGGATTACAGTGTAAGGTTTGAGATAATGACCGGAAATGAAATGTCACGACTAACCTGCTTCTCTGTGTGTGCAGGTCCGTGTCGGAGCTCGGAGTTTTGGAGCTCAGACTATGATGGTTGCTTGCCCTGTGAATCATGCAAGCAGTACCCGAAAACCCCGTCCTGCAACACATGTGAGCCACTGAGTCGCATCTGTTAAAACATCTGTTAAAACTTGCTTGTCGAGTGTTAGAGCTACCATGAAAAATTATTTGCCCCCTTCCTGATTTCTGGTCACACTTACATGTTTCAGATCATCAAACACATTCTAATATTGGACAAAGATGAGCTGAGAAAATACAAAATGAAGTATTTTGGTGAAGGTTTCATTTATTAAAGGGGAAAAAGCTATCGCAACCAACCTGCCCCTGTGTGAAAAACTAACTGCCCTGTCTTGTTAAATCAATAATTAACTGTGATTAAACAATTTTTTGGAAGGTTCTGCTCCATTTCATGAGCCAGACACAGACCTGATTACTGCCAGACCTGCTGAATCAAGAAGTTACTTAAACAGAACCTTTCTGACAAAGTGAAGCAGGCTAAAAGATCTCAAAAAGTAACACATCCTGCAGGATCTGAAGAAACAGCTCAGAAACAAAGTCTCCGACATCTATCAGACTGAAAGAGTTACAAAGACTTTTCTAAGGCTTTGGGACTCCAGTGCACCACAGTGAGAGCCATTATTATCTACAAATGGAGAAAACATGGAACCTACCAAAATTACCCCAAGAGCACATCAATGACTCACCCAGGAGACCCCAGAACAACATCTAAAGAACTGCAGGGCTCACTTGCCTCAGTTAAGGTCAGAGTTCACGATTCAACAATAAGAAAGAGACTGCACATCTTGATGATCCTCAAGCCGTTTGAAAAATAATCTGTGGAACTGACGACACAAAAGCTGAAGGTTTGAGTCCCGTTACAGCTGGTGTAAAACATCATACCAACAGTCAAACATGGTGATGGTTATATGGTGGTCTGGGGCTGCTTTGCTGCTTTAGGACAACCTGCTGTAATTGATGGAACCATGAATTCTGCTCTGTGCCAGAAAATCCAGAAGGAGGATGTGCAGCCATCAGCTTGTACCCTGAAGCTCAAGCACACTCAAGCTCAAGTCCACCTCCGAATGACCCGGAGACAGCAACATTTTGGAGTGGCCTCATCAAAGTCAGGACTTAAATTAGATCGACATGCTTTGGCATGACCTTAATCAGGCTGTTGGTAATGGACAACTCTCCAGTGTGAATTAAAATGATTCCACAAAGTGGGCCAAAATTCCTTCACAGCGATGAGAAGACTCATTGCCAGATAAGGTGGCAGGACCAGTTATTAGGTTTAGGAGGTCAATACCTTTTCACACGGAGCCATGTAGGTTTGGAGAGGTTTCCCCTTAATAAGTGAAATTATTATTAAAAACTAGTTTGCACTTACCCAAAGAATGCCCTCTTCTTCAGCCTGTTAGTAAAGCAATCTGTCGTAGAAAAGATGTGAACCAAATTTTCAGTTTCTTGTCATTTATATTGGTGAGTTTTGACATTAATTGCCAATAAAAAAACCCAAATGGCTTCTTTTAGCTGTGTTTAACACAAAAGTGTTGGTGTTAAAGTGGAATTCTAATGGTGTTTTTTTTTTTTTTAAATAGGCAAATCAGTGGATGAGACACCTGACGTGTGGAAACTGGCAGCAATCACCAGCTTCTCAGTACTGGCTGTGGTGCTGGTCAGCGCTGCACTGATCATCGGGGTCATGGTGCATCGACGCAAGTCGCACAAACGGCCTTTACGTGGTAAGACGCAGGAGAAAGGTGTTTCCTTTGATGCATTATTTTAGTGTAAAATGAAGGGAAATGAAGTTCACTGCTTACAGTTGTTTTCCCGCTGTGTGGGAAAACAACTGTATTTTGATCCTGGAGAAATCTGAAAAACTGGAGGATGCTTAGGGAAGGCCAATAGTCTGCTGTGCATTATCTTGTAATTATGAATTAAACGTAGTTTCGTAGTTTCCGTCAGTTACTGAGTATCAGTGGTAAGAGCAGCATTTGCGCATGCAATTATGATTTCTTGGACGGGGTTAGGTAATCCTCTTAAAAATTGTTTGGCGTATCTGGTGTAAAGCAGTTCTTGGTAAACGCGAGAACAGTGTGTGCTGCTCCTGTTTTGTTTTTTTGTTTTTTGGTGTGAAGACTCTGCAGCTGAGTCACAAAAGGCTCAGGATGTATTTTATTGTATTCAGATTCACCGGGGCCTTTCTAACAGCAGGAAAAGGATAACTAAATTCTTGATGCCCTTTGTGTTGTCACAGCTGTTTTGGAGGAGCGTCAAAAACATTGTTTTAAAATGCTCATTCATTTTTTTTAATCTTCACTTATTACAGAACCTATCGAAGAAACTGCGGGGCCACTTTATCAAGCTTAAACCACTCAGTAAGTATCACATGACTCTCTCGCTGTGTGGTGCAGCCAATCATAAGAAAGGTAGAAAGAGGCACAAGTGTTATTTCAGACGGCGTACACAAAGAACTGCGACTCCTTCAATGCTAATGTGAAAAATAAAAATCACAGAGTGGGAAACCATAATAATGGGTCCACTTTTGAAAATGTGACTGTAAAGCGAGGTGGACTAAACTGCTGTCACTGCCCCCACAGCCTCATCGTCCTCTGAAAACTGATGTAACAGAACCAAGGAGCCACTGGTTACTAGCCGGGAGGAGGAAACCTCTGAACGACGAACCGTGTACTCTGACTGCAGGGTATACCTCGACCAGAAATGGACCCTTTTTATTTTTTTTTATTTATTAGACTGGTTGGTGAAGAGATAAGCTCAGTTCTCATGCTTGGTGTAGGTCCAGTGGTTAAGACGGGACTTGCCATGAGCAAATCTCACACCTCTGTAGGTATATTAACAGCATTATACTAGTGGTATCATCTTTTAGAACTTGTGTGCCTTCATATTCCACTCCGTTGAGATTTTGATCTGGATCATTGGGGGGGGGGGGTTAGGCAGGTTTGACTGAGAATTAACCGTAAAACTAGAGTCTGTACGCCTGCATTGCGTTGTGCTGTTTTCAGCAGGACTCCAGTGAATGTAACACAGCTACATCCGCCAGCTGGGCCACAGTTTGATCCCCCCTGCCGTTCAGCGGGGTAACACAGGGCCTCTCTGCTGGTCATTTACCACAACAGCCTCTGAAAGATAGATCACATGTGAGTAACACATACTGTTTGACACATTAAGGCCATATGAATGTAGCTACCTTTTTAAAAATCTTTTTAGGTGAATTGTACTCCAACCTTTGTTCCTGCCAGTACCTGTTCTTGTAGTTGCCTGACGCAGTGAGAACGCTGTTGAGTAAAGGAGCAAACTGTACTCATGCACTGTTACTGGGTCTCCTGACACCAACACAGACCATTTATTGCAGGTCTCTAAAATATTGTCTTGTCTGGTTTTTTTCCTTTTATTTCATTTAGAGTTTAGATATCATTTTTGCCTAAAACAAACCCTGAATTCACATGACTGTTGCAGCAGCGCTTTGTAACCCAGGATGCTTGAAACACTAGACGTACAGCCCCAAACTGCTAACATGTAAGAATGTTGTGAGGAATGTACTGCAGAGAGGAAAACTAACTACACCTACAGTGTTTTAAACAGAGCTTCAGCAATCACAGCGCTTTTCAGATCTGCAGCAAGGCAAAAAAGAAAAAAGAAAGGATGGTTGCAACTGCAGTGGTCTGTAATTTTGTTGCCGCTGAAGCCAACACGAACCACAGCGGACAGGGTTGTTGTCTTCAGCTTTTTTTTTTAAAGTTTTTTTTCCTTGCGATAATTCGACACCGACAATGTTTCAGGTCACGGATCTGTCTGCTTGTGGGTGAACCCTCTGGCAACAAAATTGGGGAACCATTTATATTGTCTGTTTTATTGTTTATTTCTTTTCTTATTTTTTAAAAGAGGTCTATATTATTTATTTTAGTATGTTGAGCTGTTGTAATGCAACAAATGTGACAGACAAGCACAGTTTTAAAGAGACACCAGTGAAGATCTTTTCAAAACGTCCACCAGGCCAGCTATTACTGAACAATATCTTAACATTTTCTACTTGTTTCTCTTGCCTTCTAGTTCTTCTTGTATATAATGTAAATGCACTGGCTTTTACTTAATGCAATCTTTATAAACTGCTTTTTGTGTAGCAAATGTATTTTCACAATAAAACTGACAATTTCCATCACTGCTGCAAGTGTTTTTCTTTGAATTCAATTCAACTTTATTTATATAGCGCCAAATCACAACAATGGCCGCCTCAAGGAGCTTTATATCTCATGAACCCCTATGAGCAAGCACTTTGGCAACAGTGGGGAGGAAAAACTCCCTTTTAACAGGAAGAAACCTGGCAGAACCAGGCTCAGGGAGGGGCGGCCATCGGAAAAATACTTCAACCTTCAGCAGTGTAAAAACTTGGACAACAAACACATTTTTCCCCAAGTCTTTTAATTTATTTCATCTAAATTTAAATAATTTTCTCATTTTTTTCTAAACTAAGTTCTAACAAAGAAGTAAAAATCTACGCTTTAGAGTGACAAAATAGTTATATAAATATTAATTAAATACTAAGCAGATATATATTTTAACACTGAAATCCAATAAATGAGAACATGTGGTATATGTATTTTTATTACACAATAGCTAATCTAGCAGTTTTCTTCTGTTGAAGAAAATGCAAAAAAACAAAAAACCATTAAATAAATTTACAGAGATCCAATCATCATCTTCGTTCTAATATATACAGCGCACTGAAATTAAACACGAACCACAACAGCAGACTGTGATAGTGATCAATGACAGATCAGTGCGAAAGGTTAAGTGCCAAATGAGGTGAGACCGAGAATGCGGTGCAAAAACAAGTCAGTTTAACTCAAGTGTGCATGTATCGTTTGACATCTTACAGGCTACTGTGGCATACAAAAAAATAAAAAAATAAAAAATTAAATCTGACAGTGAGGTCAGTTAAATTATTACGATTGTTACACAATGACTTTAAAAAATGTAACAACATGGCACAAGGCAAGCTGTGATATTAGAATCAGTATACTGAATCCGATCCCGCTCGACTCCATACAATGGTTAAGACAAATGAGACGCACTCGACTCGTGCACTGAAACAATACTTTCAGCATATTGCTTAAAACGTTACGACCCGCACACTAGCTGAGGTGATTCATCAAGCAGCCGACTTGTCGCTTGTCAACACGGCCCTCCTTAGGCTACAAGTGTCGTCTACACATGTGCAAATATAAATCTGAAAACCACAAACTGCAAACAGACGACCGCGGTGAGGAGGAAACTGTCTGCACAAACTAAAAGCCCTAAGTCTGATGCTTCATCCGTGCGATTACAGTGTATTCTCTACTGATAAGCTGTATGAGGCATTTAAGTAGCAGTCTGTCAGGAAGGCAGGGCATTCGAGGTATTTCATGCTTTTATGACCAGTGCCAAACAAAAAAGAAAAAAAAAAAAACGTTAGAAAAACAATTCCTGCGTGTCTACTTTTGATAGACGCCTAAAGTGTAAGAAAAAAACAAAACAAAACAACAAAAATAAAACAGGCACATTACACAACTTGACCAAAAATAATAAAAAAAATAAAATAATTGCACATCTTGCAACAATAACAGGTTTATGAACAGTAAATAAGGGCAGCACGGTGGCACGGTGGTTAGCACTGTTGCCGCACAGAAGGTCCTGAGTTCAATTCCAACATCAGGCCGGGGTCTTTCTGTGTGGAGTGTGCATGTTCTCCCCATGTTTGCGTGGGTTCCCTCCGGGTACTCCGGCTTCCTCCCACCGTCCAAAGACATGCAGCTTGAGGGGATAGGTTAATTGGAAAATCCAAATTGCAATTGTGTGAATGTGAGTGCGAATGGTTGTCTGTCCCTGTGTGTTGGCCCTGCGACAGACTGGCGACCTGTCCAGGGTGTACCCCGCCTCTCGCCCTATGACAGCTGGGATAGGCTCCAGCGCCCCCCGCGACCCTGAAAAGGATAAGCGGAAGCGAATGGATGGATGGATGGATGAACAGTAAATATGAAACCGGTTTTCACTATAAATAAAGCTCTGGTAAGTTTGTATTTTAATAATTGTGCTTAGTAGAAATGAGGCATTATGGCCGCGGACAGACAGGCGAAAAAAAGGAAAAATAAAATATCCCTGCAGCAGAGGGATCCAGTCTCATTCATATAAAGTGGTGGGCAATGTTTCTGGTATGTTTAGGTCTTCTTGTTCCTTTAGAGGTGACGCGTTATACTGCCCCAAGAGGGGTGGGTGGGTGGGGGGGGGTGGGGGGTCACTGAATGGTTTGATGAGGATAAAAACGATGGTGTCAGGGCTCTCACTTTAGGGCCTTGAGCAATCATGTTGGTTTCTCCTTTAATTTGTTGCCTGTTTCCATAAGCATGGGTGCAATGCTAGTGTTGACTGTTTTAATGAAAGTGTAACTAGAACTGAGGAGATCCAGGTCCAACGATACATTAAACAAATTTACAATTAAATTAAATTTACCATTAGAAAAAGAAAAAAACATTTAGAGTATAACGCTCAGAGAGAAATGAGGTTTGTTAACATCAAACTGCTACAATCAATGTACGTTTTAGGCACTGGCACTGAAATGTGACTGATGCTTTTCAAAGATGAAAGAAAAAAAAAACAAAACACAACCCAAAAACAACTATGCTCAGTTTGAGAACAGATTTTCTAGAATGTATTACACATCAGGTACGTTCCTTTTAAAGGTTAACCCTGAGTGCTAACAATAACACACCATCCTTGGCTCGCTCGGTCCTGCCTATTCTGAAAATTAATGAGTAACCAATCGACTGATGAGAAATCCCTCAAAGGCTACATGAGTTTTAGAAGACAGCTTTTACAACATTCAGAAAGTTTTTCCTAATAAAATATGCGAATAAAAATAAGAATAAATTAATAAATACATCCAATTTAGCATACGATGTCACTCGACGTGAATGTCAATATTGAATATTATTAGCAGTACGACTATTTATTTCGTAATATGGTTTCAGTTAATCACTTTGACCTTTCAACACACCCAGAGGTATTTGACTTAAAATTAACCGGCCTGCCTGATATGAGGAAGGCGAGCAGTCCCTCAACACTGATGGCAGAGCTAACAAAAAGATTCAGAGTTATATACAGTTTGTATATTTAGTTTCCTAGGGAACTCACAGAGGCACTGAACACAATTATACATAGCGAGAGTTATAACAGTACTGTTGTACAAAAATGTGTCATCGGCTTTATGTTCTTACATGAACCTTCTCTGTTCACTTTGGTTGGCTGGTTCATCATTGAGGAATGAGTGAATACTAATCTTTTCATCACCTGCCCGGTTTTAAGGGATCCAGTGTATCCATGGGAAACATTCAGGCCTTATTAAAAGCTGACTAACAATCCCTCTGGAGATGTCCCATTGATGTCACCATCTGTTTTTTTTTTTTTTTTTTTTGGAGGTAAGACTGGAAGTCAGTGATGAAAAGTGCGTATCTTCAAAGGAGCATCTGTTAGAACCAAGGAGCACTTTCTGAAAAAAAATAAATACTGTTTTACAATTACTGATCGAGGGATAAATAACACAAGCATATGAGGACCATATGTCCTCTTCTTTTATATGCCATTTAGTACTTCTTTAAAGAAAAGACCCCATGTCAAGGTCCATAAATGCATTAGCGTCCATGTTAAATGAGGAGTCGAAGGTCTGGGTGTTCTGGTGCATCTTCTGATGGTGCCGCAAGTTGGACTTGCTGGAAAAGCTCTTGTCGCACAGCAGGCAGGCAAAAGGCTTCTCTTTGGTGTGTATCCTTCGGTGACATATGAGCTGAGTGGACACCCGGAACGCCTTCCCACACTCCAGGCACTGGTAGCGCTTGGGCTCTGTGTGAATCCGTCGGTGGTTCTTCAGGGCCATCAGGTTGGTGAACTCCTTCTGGCACACTGAGCAGAAGAAGGAGCCCGTCTTGTGGCTGTTCTTGTGGTTGAGGAGGGAGCCGGCGTGACGGTAAGTACGCCCACAGTGCTCGCAGACGTGGCTCTTCTCCTCTGTCGCAGAAGTGTTGTTGTTCTTCTCTGAATTAGGAATGCTTCCTGGAATATGGGACAAAGGTGGTGGAACTTCACTGTGCATCCCTCCCATTCCCATGGACTGACTGACTCCTGAGTCCCAGCAGAGGTTGTTATCTATAGCGTCATCCTGGTCTTGTTGGTAGTGGTCCTGAGCCACGTGGTGCATGTTATGGTGCTCCTGATAGCTGGCTGCGTCGGGAAAGCTCTGCTGGCACAAGCTGCAGACCACAACCTGGTCCTTTGAGTGCACCTCCATGTGGCTCTGTAGGTGGGTGACCAGACAGAAGGTCTTGCCACACTCGGGGCAGCATTGACGCCTCATCTGGGAATGTATCTGCAGAGTGACGGGATCGGGAAATGTTTGGAGACACAAGGTGCAGTGGTGGAGGCTTTCGGAGTGTGTCTTTTTATGATTGAGAAGGGAGCCCGCATGGCGATAGGAGCGCCCACACAAGTCACACCTGTGGCAAGAAATAAATAAAATTAATAAACAACAACAGGACACTGCAACTCAAAATATGTTAACCAACAGTGAATGATTTATAAAACTATTTGTGACATTACAGTTAATGTTCGGTACATTGCAGAATCAAACTAGAATTACTGTCTCATAACCTCATACCCTTATTAACCAGACAAGTTATAGCCGAAGCCCACAGGCAGCAGTTTTTGTATTTTTCACACAAATCCTATGTTGCAAAAAAGCTCTCAGTGCTCAGCTTTTCCCCCCCTCTCCCACTGGTCTCACCGTACTTTCAGTCCAAAACTTGTCGAACATCACATAAATCAACTTTAACCTTGATGCACACTCAATCATCCAGGTAAGGAAATCCCCAAAAGTTGATTCTGTTCATTTGGACGTAGCATTTTCAGTGTGAGAAATCTTTAGTCAGTCATCAAAGTGGCTTCTTCAGTCTCAGCTGACTGCAGGTTTCCCCAACCTTTTTAAACAAGACATTTGCATAATGACTGAAATCACCCCCACAGATACAGCGGCCAGGGAAGCAGAAGAACATCATATCAAGAAGGCCCTGAGTAAATGTGGTAAGCCACCTAAAGTATTCTCCAAGGCGATCCAGGAGAGATCAGCTGCTGCCTAAACAAACACCCTTAGTGATCCCTTATGTGTCAGGAGTATCTGAACAGCTTAGATGCATTTTCTCAAAACACCGCGTCTCTGTGGCTTTTAAACCCCAAAACGCGCTGCGCCAAAAACTGGTCCATCTCAAGGATCGGGTCCCCCTGACACACACAGAATAATGTAGTGCATGCTGTTAAGTGTCAGGAGGGTTGCTGTGATCCATTCCTCATCAGGGAAACCAAACAACCTCTGACCTTGGATGGCACATCACAGAAGAGCTAACTCATCAGGCAAGCACTCTGCCATCTATTAACACCTATAGGCCAGTAGCCACTCTTTCAATGATGGGGATGTACACATCCTGGACAGGGAGGAACTCTGGTTTGAGCGAGGAGTCAAGGAGGCCATTTATGTGAAAAAGGAAAGACCATCTCTAAATCAAGGAGGCATAAGGGTACATCTTTCACCATTTCGCAACGCTGTGATTGCAGCCATTCCCCAACTCTGTGAATGATACTCACAGCCATAGGTCAAAGAGTGTTTGAGAGGAGTGTTGTGACAATAAGGTCACTGATGCTTTCAAAAAACAAACAAACAAACAAACAAACCAAAAAAAAGAGATTGTCCATTGACCTTTTGGATATGAACATTTATCATTTTAAACATTTTTGTATATTTCTGATCATAATTATTGAAAGAATTCTCTAGTTGTAACTAAACAAGGTCACAATGACATCTGACCTCCAAATTATTACCACTTCATCCTCACATTCAAACTCAAATGATATCAGGTTAACAAGAATGGGATAGAAGGTTTTACAATTAAATTTATGCACAACTTTAAAACAAAATGCTTTAAACCATGGCTGCTGTTAGCACTCATACTTAAAAATGAAGCTGTCAGTACTCTCTAGCAAAATTTGTTGCAGTGATATTGTTTCTTATGCAAACACAAGTTGCTTAATATGCATGAAAAAAATCCCAGCTTTGTCTGCGTCAGTTTAGCAGGGGATAACGTATCAGTCTGGCCAAAGTCAGGCTTTATCAAAATGACACACACACACAAAAAAATAATCAACAAGTGAAAGAATTAGAAAACCACTCCAATAATAATTAATAGAAAAGACTTACATGAAACACTTGTCTCCTCTCTCTGACTGCTGGACTCCAGATCCTGCGTTCTCCTGACCTCTGCGGCAGCGATGCCTCTTCAAGCCAGACCTGCCCTGGAAGCTTTTCCCACATGAAGAGCAGCTAAAGTGATTCACCGCCCGATTGTGGACCCTCTGGTGATTGTGCAGAATGCTGGCGAGACGGAAGGCCTTTCCGCATGTCAGACACACGTATTTCTTCTTTTGCGTGTGGATGCGTGTGTGATTGCGCAAAGCCATGGGGTTAGTGAAGGGCTTAGAACAGAAGTTGCAACAGTAGTGCCCCGTCTTGTGGGTATTTTTGTGATTCAACAGTGAGCCTGCATGGCGATAGCTGCGATTACATATGTTGCACCTGAAAGGTCGCTCCTCTTTATTTGGAAACGTATTTAAATCTGCTTCCCTGCTACCCGAAGGTTGATCACAGGTGTGGGCTGCCAGCTGGTCTGCAGAGAAAAAGGCCTGTTTACATTCCTTACACTTAAAGGCTTTAGATTTTAGACCCCTTCTGACTCCAGACCTATCTTTTCTGAGGTCTCCACAGACATGAGCTAAAAGCTGCTTCCTTCCTCTAAAGCCCTTTCCACAGTTTTGGCAAGAGTGCCTTTTATATGCAAAGTGGGTGCGTAAGTGGTTCTTCATTGCTAGCTGGTTGGTGTAAGTGTTGTTGCAAACTGCGCAGGAATATTGACCCGTTTTATGAGAGTTTCTATGGTTAACCAAACTTCCTGCATGGCGATACGTGCGACCACACTGGTCACAGGCAAAAGGTCGTCGGTCACCTGCATCCTCCGATTTCACTGACATCTCCGACTTTGTCTGCGTTTCTCTTTCTTCAGTTGGCTCCTTGCAGCGCAGAGCAGAATTACAATCCTGATTGGCATCTGAAGCTAAGGGCTGCATTCCTCCATCTGACCTGGTCCCATTCATCTGCATAAGGGCCTGGATCTGGCTATTGAGTTCCTGGATTTTGGCTTGGTTCTCTTTGTGCCTTCTCAGGTGATTCAGTAGCTGCTTCTGAATTTTGAAAGCTTTCCCACACTCGTGACACGTATGCCTAAGGAAGGAGACAAGGGTTATAGTTAATTCTATGTTTGAAAAACTGGGCACAATCTCCACAACAAGTAAAGCCACAATGACAGAACACTTTGACTCCGTGACAGACAAAAACACAAATCCGACCCTATAAGCAAAGCTTTGTTTTTAATCCCTTCTTTCCAACAAGCACAGATCATCTATAAAATTAATTAATAGTATTAATAGTGTGCATTCATGCCAAACTAACCTCTTAATATCAAAATGGGATCTCTGATGATTTTTAAGGGCCAGCAGGTTGTAGAAGCGTTTCTGGCAGACGAGACATCTGAAGACACCCGTTTTGTGTGACTTTTTGTGGTTGAGGAGGGAGCCAGCGTGCCTGTATGACCGGCCACACTGATCACACTTGTATTGACGTTTCTCAGTATTGACCATGTCTTTGTCAGCACCCGTGTCTTGGTGCTGGGCAACCTTGTTTACTTTCACTTCCTCCTTGCTGTCCACTAACTCCTGTTTCCTCTCAGCTGTGCAGTTGTGGTTCTCAAGATGATGGTAGCTGGTGCAAAAGATGCCACAGCTTCCACAGATGATGTTTTGCGCTTCCTCCTTGCTTTCAGAAACATCATTGTTAATGTGGAAAGGTTTAACATTATCTACCTGGTCCTGATTGTGCACAAGCTGATGAGCAATCAAGTCTTGCTGATTGGCAAAACTTTCCCCACATGTACTACAGATCATCATTTCTCCTAACTCCCCATCTTTCAAATCTTCATGAGAGGATGTGGAAGAAGGACCTGAGCTTGTAGGAGTGCCGTGGGATTGTGTGTGCCCTCGGAGATGGCTCCTGAGAGCCCTCATGGTTGTGTAGCTGTTGCCACATATGGAGCACTGATAAAGGTCACCATCATCTTCCTCATCTGTGTTAACATCTTCTTGGCCACTGTTCAGCCGTTCACTTCCAACATTTTCTTGGAAATTTTGTTCAAAGTGACTTTGGTTGTGGCTAGCATTCAGACCCTGGAACTCAACATTAATTCCTGGATTTCCAACTTCACAATGGCCATTACTGACCTGGAAGTTTAAACTGTTGTGATAGTCACCATTAGTAGTGTTATGTTGCTGATTCAGCAATGGGCAGCTGTGAGACTTAATCCCTGCAATATCTGCAAATGTCTCACCACAGTCTGCACACATGTGCCTCTGCATCAGGTGTTCATTGTGAGGTAGATGCACAGTCATATCCTGGGAGAAGTCCTGATTAAACTGCTCGTGGTACAGTGCTCCATTCCTGCCATCAATTCCATTCTCCTGATCCATACAAAGCACAGGATGAGCACTGTTCTCTTCTTCATCCTGGGAGGAGAAGCAGCCCTGCTGGTTATCCAAAGTCAGAGGCTCTGAGGAGAGCCAGTCTCCCTCAGCACTGAGATTAAGAGAAGACGGCTGAGCTTTGTGGAGGCGAAGATGACTTTTGAGGGCTGCCAGGTGAGGGTAATTCTTCCTGCAGATGGAACACTGGTAAATCCCAACCTGATGTGACCTTTTGTGGTTGATGAGGCTCCCAGAGTGCCGGTAGCTTTTACCGCAGATCTGACACTTGAAGGGACGCTCATCAGAATCTACAGTTGAAGTCTCTTCAATTTCAGGTGCATTGCAATTATTTTGTGTGGGCATCAGGGTAGGACTGAGAGTGTTTGTGTCCATGATTGGGGGATCTCCCTGAGTGCTATTGGACGATGGGGTTTGATTACTGGAGCAGTCAGAGTACATGTGAGTGTTACTTCTAATCTTCTCTTGTGTATCAAAGTCTCCATGACTATCCATTGATGACACCGGAGGAATATTGTTTATAGGAGAAGCATAAAAGTTGGACTCGGGTGAAGCAATACTGTTTTCATATGATACACTGTGGCTCTCTGACAATGGATCTTGAAGACCAAATGACAGAGATGAAGAGTTATGCATTTGGATGTGTTCCTGGAACTCCTCATTGTTTGGGAAAAGTACCTGACATAAATGACAAAAGTTTACTGGAGCATCTTGGCTCTGAGGTGAAAACTGGTCAAGAAGTGTGCCTGCGTATGACCCACCTGTCGAAGTGAGGTCAGTCCCGCCTCTCGCCTTGTGTGTTCGCTGATGGCTGTAAAGGGCAGCCATGTTACTGAACAGTTTGAAACATACTGTGCACTCAAATGTTCCCACTTGGTGAGTCTTTTTATGGTTGGTCAGGCTTCGATGGTGTATGTATGACTTGTCACATAAATCACACCTGAATGGTCGATTTACTGCATCCTCTGAGGTCTCCGATTGCACATTATAAACAATCTCAGCCTTGTCCTCAGATGGGCCATTTACTGTGGAAATCCCAACGCTGGCCAAGTGCTCACTAAGATGATGTGGGTGATCGTTTTCAAGTTCATGTCTGTTTTTATATGAGGAATATTCCGTGTCCACCTTCCGATATGACTGCTCTTTTGCTTGTCTGGCAAAATGAACCCTCTGATGTGTAGCCAGCTGCGTTGCCAGGCGAAAAGCTTTTCCACATTCCGCACAGGAATACTTTTTAAAGGAAGTGTGGCTCCGGAGATGACTCTTCAGGGCCGAGGCATTAGAGTTTTCTTTTCCACATATATTACACTGAAAAGAACCTACTTCGTGAGTCTTTTTGTGGTTAGTTAGGCTACCAGCATGCCTATAACCACGTCCACATTCATCACATTTAAACTTGCGTTCTTCATCTCGCTCCTGATGGCACTCCATATGTTCGACTAGACTGGGCATACTGGGACACACCATACCACACTGTTTGCAAGGAAAACCTGTTGTCCTGCCATGGTCTTGCAAAGCCATCACAAGATATGGACTGAATTAAGTGCGCCAGACACAAAATAGGGCGGAAATGCATTAGATGCCTTTCTTATCCATATAAAAAGAAGGCAGTTCTTTATAATATGATGCAAGGACTCTCTATGGGATATAGCCACAGAAATACGTCAAAAACAGGTCCCATCAGATCACTGAAGTGAGTTGAATTTGAAGAATCCAGAGAAATGGAGCTGTGGAGAACAGAAACAGTATTAGTTTTATAAAGCACGTCAAATTAGACACTTTAGGACGCCGCAGATAACTCATTACTATTAAACTCATACAAATGAAAAGTACAAACTTTTAGATAACTATATTACAGAGTTAATGTGTTACCACCAGTAGTCAACATGCATGAGGGAAGACGTAATAGCGGAGTGTAAACAGTCTGACAGGTTTTGCTATACCTCTGCACCAACAGGCTAACTGAACTAGCTATGTCAATACACCAGGAAAACAACGCCTGTCAATGCAAATGTACTGACACTGTAAATCCGCATCACTCTCCACATCGTGATCAAAAGCGGAGCGGATTATGCACGCTGTCGTTGAGTTTTTAGGAAGAGGAAGAAACTTAAATATGAATGGTTTCAAAATGCAGTGAGCTAACATTAGCGGAGTATGAGCTAGCATCATCTTGGCTAGCTAAACAAACATTGCACCTACTGCAGCAGAAAGCGTTTTTAAACGCGAAACTCCAAAGACCAGCGACTGCACGGAGTTTAATACCTGCGGGAGTAGTTATTCCAAGCGAGCCCCAAAGACCTATATTCACTCGCTTTTTTTAAAAAAAAAAATCACTTTTGTGTAAAGGGCAGCCCCCCTTTTTCCAATTGTCTTTTTTCTTCCATCCCCATTTCCACATTGCGCTTGTTGCTAGGAAACAGGAAATGTGCAACAGAGAAATAATTCCCTCTCAAAAGTAACTCTACTAGCTCAAGATGCAGCAGCTAATCGATAAACCGGTAAAAAAAACAATTATATATATATATATATATATAATACGTTGTTTTTAAGCAAATAAAAAGCAGGAGGTGAATGTTCATTTTTAGTTCATTCTCAAAATATCTTACATAATCCGCCCCAAAACATACTGGTTAGCTAAAATAGCTAGATTTGCATTTAAGTTGAGCAGTTGGGCAAGCATCTTTCCATTTTAACACACAATTGTCGAACTTTATTGGGACTGTAGTATCTTACTAGAGGGCTTATTGTACATTTATGATGTGTGTTATAAAATAAAATTTTATAATTAAACGTATTACACGCTTGGCTTTCCAAGAGCTGTCGTCATCATGGTCCTAGAGCCGTCCGCTCTCGCACAGCCAGTCAACGGCAGCCACCGTGTCTCACAGTAAACGAAGCCCTTTACCGAACGGCGATTAATGCCCTGATTCCGGTAAGATCGACTTTTGTTTTTCTAATACACGCAAGCAACTAACTTAGCTAAATACATGCTGTACATGTACAGTAATGATGATGATGGCACTGTGGAATGAATCGGTACAGCCGGTCCTAAAGCCAGCCATTTTGAGTTAGTGAAAATATCTAGCAAGCTAAAGCTAGCGGAGGGGTATACGTACATAACACGCCCGGGCTGCTCGTAGTACCATCACCCTAAGCTGCGATCTCTGGTGTTTTTCTCTGGTCGTGCACATGCCACTTGTTCATCTTCATGCACTATGATCTCTGACATTACCTCGCCAACTTCCTTTGGCATTAAAGCGGCTAGCTTATTGTCCCTGAGGTCCTAATGCCAGCCATTTTGTTATTAACTGCACACCCACATATTTCTTTTATTATCTGACTGATTATTTCTTATCCCTCAAAACCCACTTTCATTAAAGTTGTACTCTTCAAATCCATAAAAGTCATAGGACTTAACACCCTCATGTCTGTGGAAGAATTTTTATCCCAAGCTGCCAATGGTGTGTTTTTATTTTTTACATTGTTATTAAACGGTACATTTTTTTGCCATCATCTTTTTTTGTAGATGTAAAGATGGCCTCTGCTCAGCCTGCAAGTCCACCTCTTGCTGCGGAGTACACCCCTCCTGTGCAGGATGAAGAGGGCCAAGAGGAAGAGGTGGAGAGGGATCAGCCTGCAAAAAAACGTGGCAGAGGCAGGCCTCCGAAAGCCAAACCCCTTTTCAAATGCACTGCATGCACAGAGGCCTTTAAGAGTCTGTCAGCTCTGCAGAGCCACAAGCAGTCGGCACATGTGAAGGAACGGCAGCAGCACCCATGTCCCGAGTGTGCCAAAACATTCTCGAGCAAGGCTCAGCTCTCAAAGCACGAGCGCACTCACTCAGCCCAGCGCCCCTTCCAGTGTCCCAGCTGTCACAAAGCTTACAAGACGCCCACAGAGCTGCGTAACCACAGCCGCTCTCACACTGGGGAGAAACCTTTTGTATGCACAGAATGTGGCAAGGCCTTCATGCAGGCGATATGCCTCAGGATCCATATGACACAGCACAGTGGAGAGCGCCCGTACTCCTGCCGTCAGTGCTCTAAGAGCTACCCAACCCTGTCCAAACTGAAGGTGCACATGCGCTCTCACACGGGAGAGAAGCCATACTTGTGTGCCGAGTGTGGGAAGAGCTTTGCTGACCCCTCAGTGTTCCGAAAGCACAGAAGGAACCACCAGGGCCATCGACCGTATGCTTGTGACGAATGCGGCAAAACATACACTGAGCTGAAGGACCTCAAAAACCACGAGCGTTCCCACACTGGGGAAAAACCCTACCTGTGTTCGGACTGCGGCAAGGCCTTCTCCCGCTCCTCCTCCCTGGCCTGCCATCAGCGCATCCACTCGCAGAATAAACCCTATAAGTGCGAGCAATGCACTAAAGGCTTCACCCAGCTTTCTTCCTATCAGTCCCATCTCCGCACTCACTCTGGTGAGAAGCCGTTCCTCTGCCCACAGTGCGGCAAGATGTTTTCAGACCCCTCCAGCTTCCGTCGGCACCAGCGAGCCCACATGGGATTCAAGCCCTACCCCTGCGATAAATGCTCCAAGAGGTTCCGGCAGCCGGCCGACCTGGCCGTACACGAGCGCGTTCACTCTGGAGAGCGCCCGTACAAATGCCAGAGCTGCGACAAGGCCTTCGTAGCTTCCTGGGATCTGCGGCGCCACATGCTCGTCCACACAGGTCTGAAGCCATTTATGTGCACAGAGTGCGACAAGTCATTTGCTGAGCGCTCCAGCCTCAACAAGCACCGGCGTGTGCACTCTGGAGAGAGGCCTTTCAAATGCGAGGAGTGTTTGAAGTCATTTGTGGTGTCCTCAAGCCTGCGCAAACACGAAAGAACTCACCTCGCTGAGCAGTCTGAGCAACAGCAGCAGCAGCAGGAGACAGAGGCTGGGTCACCCTCAGGCTTCACTGCCCACACAACTCTCCCTCAGTTCTCTTGTACTCACTGTGATGCTACATTTGGTACCTGGGAAGAAGTTCAGACCCATGAAAACCTTCACCCCATTGACTCTACCCAGTCCGTTGCCAAAATCGTGTCGCTGGGCTCGCACATCTGTAAAACCTGCCACGAGGAGTTTGCACAGCTTGCAGACTTGCAGGAGCACGAAAAGCAGCATCCCAAGCCGAGGCCGCACGTCTGCGACAGCTGCGGCAAGGGTTTCCTCAACAAATCGGGACTGCGCAAGCACCAGAAGATCCACTCCAACAGCAAACCCCACAGCTGTCCCCACTGCGGCAAAGCCTTCCTGTTCGCTGCGTACCTTCGCAAGCACTTACGGACTCACGCGGACGCCGCACCGGTTGCCACGCAGCTCGCCGACATAAACATCATTCACACAGACCCCCTGCCTTCTCCTCCGACCCCCAGTGAGGTTTCTCCCTCGTCGGTCGAGCCCGGCACCATGTCACTGACTGTCCCGACCGTGACTGTCCCCGTCACCGCTTTCCAGTCTCTTCGAGAGTACTTAGTCAAAGAAGAGGGGATTTAAGCTTCTCTGTCATTTTAATTCCACACATATTTACCCCGTGGCCTTAAAGCTGTTTTTTAGATGGGTCTGACTTTTCAAAATAACTTCCTTAAGAAACATCAAAAACGCATTATCCTTATGTAAACGGTCGACATTTGGTCTTTGTTTTGTATTGCTGCAGTATTTTTAAAAACAGTTATGTGTATTATATGTTAATGTATTAAAATATACAGTATACTGTACTATAAGTACCTTACTATAAAATTGTCGTATCTGTTGTAATCTCGTCATAAAAATCCACCATAAAGAAAACAAACGAAACCAACAATTAAATCCTTGGCTTTATGGCCGACATGTTTTTATAAAACATTTTTAAATGTTTTTTTGAATCTCTTTTGTCTGAACAATTTGTAACTGCTTCACTGTGTCGCTAAAACAACTTGTCAAGCTGCAAAAGGTCGCTGGCATTCAGAAATGCCAAGAGGAATCACATTTTTATGCCAATAAAAACGTGTGTGCAACAATCAGTAATAATCGGAGATTCACTGTGTTGTGGTCCTGTTTTTTTGGGGGGGGGGGGGGTTTTGTGAGTCCGTGTAGTGTTTCTGTTACTGTTGAGGATGAAGATGTACAGAAAAAACTGAGACCGTGTCAGCAGATCGTTTGGTGAGAAACTAACACATATATTGATGACCGTGACGTTTCTTGAACCCATAAAAGATTGAAGGCAAAGCCACAGTGATTGTGTTCTATTAGTGCGCTGTGACCCTGCAAGGTAATATCTCTTGTCTGCTTTACTTGACTCCTATTATACACTAAGATGCTCAGACACAAACAGAGCTGTATGCATTTGCTGTGACATTTGTAAATGTGTATAAAATTTGTGTTTTTTAAAAAAAAAAAAAATGTTTGATGCACTATAATCTGTGTCCAGTTGTAGCAGTTTGTTGGTTTTGTCTGTGTTTGCACATTTGAAGATGGAAAACCCAACGTTGGAGATGAGATCTACAACTTAACTACCATAATTTAGCACAAAAGCAAAATGATCTCTCATCATGACCTAATATGTCACCTAATTGTTTATATGTTTCACCAGCTTCCTCTTTTATATTACCAGGAAAAGTGACAATGGCAGCAATAGTAACGGGCCTCATCCCAATCCTGAGAACAGCAGTGGATACCACCGCCACCTACAAGTGCCGCTCCCTGTGGTTCGGCCTGCTGTGTGTCCGACTTGTGGTCCTCTTCTTTGCTGAGCTGCCCTTCAGCAAACTGGATGCTGACTTCACCTGCAATAGCAGCACCCCCGATGTCTGCACGAAATTCTGTTTTAATGAACGATTCGACAAGCCCATGATAGTGGCTTGGAACTTCATGTTTGTCGTGGTTGTCATCTCTGTCCTGCTCATGGAGTTGTTCACCTCCCACCTCCGCACAATGGCGCAGAAGAGGAGCTTCAGGATGAAGGCGGATGAGAAGCCGGAGACTCAGGGGGCAGAGGAAGCTCAGACGGTGGTAGGCAGGGGCAAGATGATCATAGATCTCCACAAAGACAGGAGCACCGTAGGCTTCTACCTGCTCAGCATAGCTCTGCGGATTCTGGTTGAAGCCTGCTTTTTATTTTTGCTGCTTTATTGGAACCTGCACGCACTCCGTGATGAACACACGTGTACAAAAGAAGGCTGCAAATATGTTTGCATTTTGAGGGCTGCCCCGGAGAAGCGCATGTCTATTTATGCTTTAGCTTCTATCTCAGGCATAATCATTACTTGCTCAGTTTTGTTTTGCGTTTACTCTATTGTCCACTACCTCTGCAACGCTTAAATATCAGACTCCATGTACATATTCCGTGGGTATGAAATGTGCATACATACATATCCTGTTAATTTTGTGTCTTATATTTCTATAAACAGAGCTTTATGGTTATAATTAGGAATATTATACATGTATAGTACTACTGAAATAAAAATCTCAAAAACTGCTTTGTTGCATTTCGTTATGTTAACTTTTGTTTTAGAGTTGTTAAAAAAAAGTGCTATGAGATCTATTTTGCTGACATAAAGGATCTGGGTGTTGGCTTCATGGTGGTGTTTCTGAATCATGTTTTTACTTGGTCAGTGCACAAACTCAGGCGCAAGCGACACTGTCAAACACAAAAGCAGTTCTAACTGTAAAACTGCATCAGTAGTTTTCTTGTGTAACATAAAAAAAAAATCAAGCATGAGAAATGAGGTGTGAGATATACTGTAATGCATTATTTACAATGTGAAATATTTGAGGGATATCCATCCAGCCAAATAATCAAAGTCTAAGTGCAGCATTTGGCCTCGGCATTCAGACTCGAGTTGCTTTCCAACGAGGTAAAAGGGGAAGGAGGACAGTTGGCTGGGCTTGTGTTTATTCTGAGATAGATTTCTTGTTTCTCTGCTTCATGGTGTAGAACAGCGCTGCAGCAGCGTCTGTGATAGACTGGCGGGAAGAGAAGAAAGGAGGATTTATAGAAAAAGGAATCTGGACAGCATAGTAAGTATTCTAATGAGAAGCAGTATAAGAGAATGAATTACCTGTGAGTCTGAGCTGACGGTGTTTTTCTGGGGAGGGGAAAGGAATTAAGTGTAAAAGAAGTCTAATGTGATGCATTCAATCTAATAATAAAAACAGTAAAAGCTCACCTGTGTGCAGTTGGTGTAAATCGGCTCCATGGTTTTAACCCATTCGTTGTATGTTTGTTCTGCCTCTGCACTGTGGTTATGCTTTCTGAAAACAGCCAAACATTATGCATAAATCATTATCTATTAATCACAACACATTATCTTGATATTACCAAGATAAGGAATATAAAACATACAGTTCTGTGCAAAAGCCTTGACCCAATCTTCATTTCTTCATAGTGGTCTTGAGCAATAGGTTCTGGATTTCTTGATGCCTTTGGACATTGGCTGCTTTTCCTTCTTTCATTTATTTATTCATTTATTTTTAGAAATGATCTGACACAGGACCTGAGAGATGCATCTGACCCTTCAGTTGATGCATCTGCTGTTCACTGAAGCCTCATCAGAAATGGCCTCAGTGGAAAGGTGGCTATGAAGAAGCCATTCTTAAGGAAGAGAAACAGGAGAAAAAGGCTGATGTGTGCCAAATTACACAAGAACTGCACTGAACAAGTTTTATGGAGCGATGAGCCCATAAATGTTACATTTTTAGGTTGAATTCTCAAAATATATGGATGCGGTCAGGCGAGAGGAACAGCAGTGATTGTCTAACGCCATCTGTAAAACACGATGGCGGCTCTGTCAAAGTTTGGGGTTGCATTTCAGGCAGTGGTGTTGGAGATTGTCAAAATTGCTGGAAATATGAATGCAAAATATACCAGCGAGATTTTGTTTCACCATGCATTACAATCTGGAAAGCATCTGATTGGCAGTGGCTTTATTTTTCAGTATGACAATGATCCCAAGCACAGAGTGGAACACCATCAGTCATGAATTGGCCTCCCCAGAGCCCCAACATGAACATTATTGAACCAGTGTGGGCAGAAAACAGAACAAAAGACAGCCAACATCCAAAGAAGAACTTTGAGTGTTCTTCAAGAACCCTGGAGAACTATTCCTGAGGACTGCTTAAAAGAAATGACAAGAAAGCTCAACTACGAGACTTCAGGCTGTGTTTAAGAATAAAGGTTTCCACACCAAATATCGACCTTTGTTGTGGAAACTTTAACAATAACCTGCAACGCACACAGTGAGCGTTTTGAAGTGATTTAAGCAGATGGAGCCTCAATATCTGTTACAGTGTGAGACCATAAGGCCCATTTGTAGCACACATGCATACAACTAAGTGAGAAAGTGATATTACTATTACTAATGTGATATGATTAAATATGTGATTCAACCTTGTTAAAATTGCACAAACTGTTTTTGCTTGATAAACTATATTTCCATCAAATAAAGCATTTTTGGTGACTCAAGACTTTTGCACAGCACTGTAAATAAAGTCAACATGAGAACATTTAATACAATTTAAAAGGAAAAAGTGAAAAACCAAGATGCAGGGTAACCTTTGAATCAGAAAGTCTGGGATAATAATGGTCTTAAAAGCACAGGAAGCGCCTGAGCTTCTGCTTCTCAACGCAGTCATATTTCTCATCTAAATACCACATAATGCCAAATGTGCTTAAACTCATTTTTTCACCTTCTTATTTTCAT
The DNA here is from genome assembly GCF_057381915.1 of Diplotaxodon limnothrissa. NCBI lineage: Eukaryota > Metazoa > Chordata > Actinopteri > Cichliformes > Cichlidae > Diplotaxodon > Diplotaxodon limnothrissa. Next base: position 13,658,204 of record NC_140603.1, on the reverse strand, counting down.
ACTTGTGTCATTTTGTCTGTCGATTCAGCCTTATTAAATGTCAGAATTCAGCATAAAACGATGGCCTTCAGTCAGAGGTCCCTGCTGCTACTCACATCGCTCTCTCAATAAGCTGCTTCTGCATGTCTCCTTCCCTCCTGGCGTAGAGCAAGCGACCTCTGACAGCCAGAGCGGCGCTGGCTTGTGACGAGTTGAGCTGAATGATGGCCAGACACAGTGAGGACAGCACTGCCGAGCTGGGGAGGGGGCACAATGTGTTCACAAGAGTGCTTCTCAACATTTACTGCATCGGCATTGCCATTATGTTAATGTGGAAAAACACACAGGCCCCTCTCTGGATCTGCTCAGACGATGAATTGCATGACCTTCACTGAGCGTGTGAAGACTGGGCTGAGTGCTTCATTTACTGTGTAACTAAATGTTAGAATGGATGAGGCATTATTTCTGCACGAAAGCTCTGGTATCTCAGCAACAGTCAGTCTCCTTGGATTATCGAAACCTGCTTTGCCTAAAGGTTCACTGAAATTGCCATAAAATAATACATCTAATCACTTGTTGTCCTGAGGGGCAGAACGCCTCGCTGATTAAAGATGTCAGAAGATAATGGCTTGTTTAAGCCATCCATAGACATGCAAATATCTCTGTGTAGTAAAGCTGCAAGTGGAGGAGAATTCAAAGCTAAAAAGTAAATAAAGCATTGTAATTAAAGATTTGGCATTATCACCCGTCATCAGTAACTTCCCGGTCTGCAGTTATCAGTCTGAGCATGGTCCGCCCATTCCTCTGCCTGTACTTGATCTGCAGCTGGATGGATACACGGCTATTAGGAGATGGTGGCGGCACTATAAAGAAAAAAAAAAAAAGGAGTGATTTGACAGTTTAAAAACAAAACAAAACAAAACGAGCTGTATGAATATTTTAACTCAAGAGGTATGAGTAAAATCTGCAATTACCCCTGCGTGTGAATCTGCGCCACACTGTTTCCTGCGTGTCATTCCCCTGACTCTCTCTCCCTGCCCTCCCGGCTGAGACTATCTGTGGTGGGTAAATGAGTTAAATGTTGCTCTGGCCTGCATGATCAGTCCCTGGTCAGTTTGGATCAAATGAAGCATTTTTCGCCCATCTGATGCACATATCTCAGAATTCAGGCTAAATCCCTCAAGGCAAGTGTTCAGTGATCCCGAGTTGAATTTGGCCTGTAAGTGAATCTGTTTATGTTGAATAAATTCAGATGGTAATTTACCAACACTAGATGGAAGAGCCTTTTACCAATGTGTTTTGCCACAGGGATTTCGTCTCTATAAAATACAGCTGGACACACTAAAGAAAATGCACAGCCATGGTGGGATCAGAGTAGAAGTCAGGGAACCATGACTTAATTTACTGAAATCTTTTTTTTCCTCTGCTGTATTTTTTCCCTGTTTCTTAGTTGTTATTGTCTTGTTTTTCCAAGTCCCAGTTATCAGTGTAACATGTCTGGGTCCACTTTGTTATGTTTGCTTTGTTAGTTTATGTTCAGATGCTGTGACTCTGGCTGCGTCTCACTTTGCAGTGTTGCAATGATCTCAAACTGAAATTTCTGTTTTTCATGGTTGGCAACAACAGAAATCACCACATGTCGCACTTTCCTCAAAGACCTGGCAACACGCGGCAGCTGCGATATTATTGAGAAATTCAGCACAACTGCAGCTGAAACTGAGAAAATAAACGAGCCAGTGGCGTCAGTCTATAAGAGTGTTTATTTTCCTCACCTTCTGAGACCTTTTCATTTGCTCTAAACTGGAAGGTGATGTCTGTATCTGGGTCCACATTCCCCACCTGTCTGGTCCCTTTGTGTCCTGCCTCCTTCTCTCCCTTCATGCACCTTTACCCAAGGAGAACATGACTCAGTGCTTAGGGTCATTTAAATCTCTAGAGGACCAATTTAATGAGCTCATTTTAAGTAATTATGTGCAGTGCAGCTCTCACATTGATTTTGGCAGCAGTATAATTACAGTACAGTGTGTGGCAATGGTCCGGTTTTGAATGATCTGCTCAAACTCTGGATGCAGCCTGCTGGGACTGGCTATTACCACCTAGACTCAAAGGGAAAGCACAGATTGACACCATGAGATTGTGCATGATTTGATGAGTCATATGCTTCGCCATGGTTACAGTGCGCCTTACCTTTCCTCTAGTACGATCAGCAAGTTTCCCCAGCTCATCCAGTCTACAGTCTGTTCCCTCTATGGACAGCACAGACACTGTGACGCTAAAAAAAGAAGAAATCTGAGGATCATCACAGTGCATCGAGACCTTTCATTGGGTAATATGAGTACTAGTGCTTTTAATAGAGACTTAAATACATAACTGCCTCAACAAGTTCATTCACTGTCTCTTTTTACGTTAGCGTAGAGCAGCGGTGTCAAACATAGGGCTCGCGGAGCCAGAACAGGCCCACCAAAGACTCCACTCTGGCCCACTGGATGAAGGGGGACTTTTCACTGTATTCAAGTTTTACAGCAGTATGTGATAAACTGTTAAATGACAGAAAATTTCCTGTTTTTACATGATCTATTATTTAAATTCATGTTTTTTCAGTGGGTCCAGAGTAAAGATATTTTCTGTAATTTTACACATTTATCATTTTCTTTTCTAAATGTACTTGTATATTGTTCACATGTTGAAATAAATTACCAATCAATCAATCATGTCTGGCCCACTCAAGTTCAAACTTAAGTGAATTAGACATGCCTGACGTGGAAAATTTAGTTAGAGGTATGTGCTCACCCGTTATCAGCAGCAAACTCTCCCAGCTCCTGGTAGAAGATGGTGGATGAGACGGGAGTAAGAGCATCGGTGTCTTCCACTTCTAGATTTCCTAACTCTGTGTTGGCTTTCCCGTCTGTACAGATAATCACCTTCAAGATCAACAGGGAAAGAGAATCGGGAATGCACTGTTTAGAAAGCTGAACTGTAATTGATTACCACAAGGTGGTCTTAAAACATTTTCATGCAGTAAATATTTATATAGCCCAGCTAACTATATGGTTCAATCCACTTTTGGTAGGTAAAATAAAAAGCAGTTTGAGTCTAGCTGGAGAGATTTGTTGCATATTTTCCACCTTGCTCTCACTCTTTGTTTCCTGCCTGCCTTTATCCTGCTCACTTACCCGTAAAATTACAAAATCCTAAAGAAGCTCCATCAGCCAAAGGCCCAAATTCTCATTAGTGTTGTGACATAAGATTCAAGCAGGTAAGCAGGACGCATAAACTGGATAAAAACTGATTTGTTGGCCAAACTTACCTTTGAGCCTGGTTGTCTGGAGGCAATTGCAATTGCAAGCAGAGCAGCTGGACCCAGAGCGGTGGCTCCACTTGCAGACAGTCTTTAAAATAAATCAGCAATAGGAAGATCAATACATATAATGCAATAATCTAATTAAAACAAAACATCAAATTTTTTAAAAAAAGAATTTTTTTTCCATACCCCACAACTTGTCTTTCTAAATACTCCTTTGTCTGTGAAAGTGGAGGTGGACTAGGAAAACTGGCCGCAATCTCTTTCAAATAAAGGCTTTCAATCAACTGAGCCCCACTCAGACAACGTGATTTGAAATTCTCATATCCGTGCATTGTCACCTGAAGATGCAAACACCGAAAGATGAAAAAAAGAAGTAATAAATAAGTTTATACCAGATAATAAAGAAAACAGTGAGGAGAATCAAATAAAATCCACCGTAAAAAACAGCATTTAATGATTTTAGACAAGGAAAATTCCAGTGAAGCAGCTGTTTTGTACACTGAAGTGAAAACTTATAATAATTTTACAGCTTCCACCTCACCTCACTCCTCCTCCTATCAGAGAGAAGAACAAGGTACAGAAGGTTACCTGCCTAGTGACAGAGACCATTAGCCTCGTCACAGCAGGTAGTTTGCAGTAAATAGTATTATGATCATAGTTTGCGACAACAGCTAGCCTAGTTTGTGCTTGTTCTTCTTCCTCCTAACACAAAATGTAAGGTCAGCATGACTCTGCTCAGGAGCAGGCAGTGGAGATGCAAACAGCGTCACGTATGTACCTCATGGTTGAAGGAGATGAGCCCCACTCTTGTGCCAGGTTGTTGATCGTTTAATCTCTCAACGCACAGTGACACAGCTTCTTGGACAAACTGGGAATAGAACAATCTTTGATTTGTAGCGTCTCTTCACATAATTGTCAAAAATAATATCACACAAAAATTCTCAGCCACAGATTTCAACTGGCAAATATCCCGAGTCCTTCAAGGTAACTTCAAAATAAGGAGAAAAAAGAAAGACAACTCACCTGGAGACGGGATTTATTCACAGTATGCTCTCCCTCTGACACCTAAAAACAGTAGAGACGCCACAGGTTGTATTCATGAACACCTGCTGTCACAAACAGCCTCGTGATGCCAAGTGTCTGTAGTGTTGTTGTACCTCGGAGGTGATTTTCATTGAGCCTGATACATCAATGCAGAAGAGCAGCAGAGGATCCGTATCGCACAAAGGCTTTTCATTAGGATTGAGTAAAAAGAGTTCGTCCTGGTAACCATTTAGAGGACTCTGCAGTAAACTGGGCGTGTTGGAAAAACTGGAGGATTTACAGAAATAACACTCATCAACCTGAAATGCAGCAAAAGGAGAGAACACAAACTCAGGATCATTTAAACCAGACAAGTTGTCCATGTTTCCTTATGATGTGATCAACAATGTGCACGCTTCTTTCAGGTTATCCATTTCTGAGATCAGCGCCTCTGAAATGTGAATTAATAGTTATCGGTTTTCAGGTTTAATACGATGCAATTACCGTATTGTCATAGCAAGTGTCCACCACGGAGCCACATTGGGAGCAGAGGCTGTGTACTCCCTGTATGGGGTCAACTGGAAAAGAACAAAAAGGTCATTGCCACCATGAAGTATGAACTGAAATCAAACTAGATTTTTTCAAAAACAGAATCACAGCCAATCAGATTAATTTTTATTGGTATGATGTTGATGTGGTGATAAAGGTTTACTTACCTTTTTCCTCTGAGAGTAATTTTCCTAAACTTACAAGAACAACATTAGGATTTCCTGGCAGATCTGCTGATTCTGGGTTTGGAATAAATTAAGCATTAAAAATATGCATTTCATACTACATCAGTTTTGTAATGGCTCAGCAGGGACTGCTGTAATCACCTTTAGCACTAGGGGATAGAGGAGTGTTCGGAGAGGTTGAAGGAAGTGAGTGGGACGAAGGTAACGGCATTATGTACTCGGGGACTAAATTCATGAATTCAGGTCTTGGAGGGATGACTCGGGCTAAGATGAGAGGAGAAGAAAGGAGGATGATCTGGATGAGGATGTCCAATCAAATTAAACTGTGTTAATAAGATAAAGAATGTTGCCTTTTACCTTGTGATGACACAATGCCAGAATCAGCCGGCAGGTTCACTTCGCCACCAGTGCCTTCTGGTACACTGTTAGAGTAGTTTGGGTCCTGGGGTTGTGCATTTAAATCCGGCTCAGATTTTGGGACATCATAGGCAAGTTCTTGGTTGATGATACTTGATTGAGGGCAAATGAGCGGCTGGTCGTAAGAACATGGCTCTGATCTGGTTTTCAGGGGAGGTGGAAGAAGAGCTGGTAAAAACAAGCAGAAACAGAGTGTTGATCATAAATCTAAACTGCAGATTGTGCTAATGAGGCACAGTAAGAACCCAAACCTAAGACTCAAAGGCTGACATGAAGGCGCAAAAGATGAAGGTTTATTACAACAAAGCCAACATAGCGGGAAGGAGACATGCTTATTTATACACAAGGAGGGTAATCAGGGGAATGGGAAACAGGAGGGTGATGGCACACAGCTGGACATAATCAGGGAACAGAGAGGAAGTAAAACTAAACACAAGACACAAAGGATGAAAAAAAACTACAAAATAAAACAGGAAATGTAGAAAGTTCCGACCCTACAAGGAGTTTGAACCCAGGAGCTTCTTGCTGTGAGATCAAGTAATAACCACTGCACCACAGTGCAACCCTGTTGTGTGTGTATATGTGTGTGTGTGTGTTTTTTTTTAAACAACCACAACAGCAATGACCACAAAAAGAACTCTTAAAAATGGCTGCATTAGTCTAAGTAACTGATAAAATAGCATCCAACCTTTATGTGTGGTTTCTGTGTGGTTGGATGCTAAATGTAGTGTGAGCAGTTTAAAATAATACATTCAAATGACAATATCAGTGCTACATTCACTGTACCTGTCTTTTTAGGTGGTGTTGGCTGCTCAGGTTTTACACTGTTCAAAGAAGCTGCTGCCAGTATAGTATTTTCATAGAAAACAGAGTTCTCCAGGACTTTCTTCACATCCTTGCTATTTTCTGACTCTGTCTCAAGGTGCTTTCTTGGTGGGACAGGCGGCGGAGGAGGAGGAGACTGAGGACGAAGCCGAGGATTAGGAGGAAGAAGAGCTAATAAAAAACAAACAAACAATGAAAATACAAATTAATAGAATAGAATAAAAAGAAAAATCTGTGCAGTGTTGACCTTTGTGCTGTGACTCAGGTGGCTTTTACTGAGTAAACTACGTAAAAGTAAGCTCTACTCTAATACACACAGGAGAGGATGTGTGCAACTGCTTGAATAATGGGACGACCAAACAGTCGTCCAGAAAGCTCAGATGAAAGAAAAATCCACCTACAGATACTTTTACGTAGTTATGCATCATCAGCGTGTGATATTCAAAGCAAATATCTAAAGTCTGCAAATTTAAATAGTCTGTTTTTATTTATATGAAAGAAACTATATCATGATGTTTTTTTGTTTTGCTTTGCTTTGCTTTTGTTTCATTTGTTTGTTTGTTTAATTTAAGACTAAAATAAATTTAAATGAATTAGAGGTAAAATTTGAGGGGGTAGGGTCAAATAAGTGTATACTTCTGCCTACTCCTTTTCAAACAATGATATTATGTAATGATGGTGAATGTATATGTTTGAAATAAAAAATAAAATGAACTGATATGAAAGTTGTTATTTTGTGCTTATATGTTCTTTAATCTGTTTTCATAGTTTTATACTAGCTAACAACTTCAAACATTTCCTTTGGCAGAGACGGTAAACAGGTTACAAATGTAGCTGAAAGTATCAGCTTTGTGTCTATTAGAAGGATTTCACCATCAGCAGTGTCTATTTAAACCTGCAACTGCAGAATCTGATGTTTCCTGTTCTTGTTACGCATAGCTGAAATACTTTCTTTTGTCAGAGTTGACCAACTGTAAAGTGTCTGTGTCTATTTAGCAGCCAGTGGGACAGAAGCAAAAAACAAGTTGACACAGGAATGTAACATCTGAATTTTAAAAAATTAGTATGACTTCCATAACTTAAATTTCCCCTGTGGTAACGCATGCCGGTGTTTGACTGAGATCATACCTGAACGTTTAGTGATGTTTGGATAGCGTCTCTCCTTCTGACTCAATGATGGCGGCACATAAACAAACCCACAAGCAAATTCCATCGTGACTCTACCTGCCAGTGACAGAAATGACGCGATTAAACAAGACAATGAGTGACATTTAAATCAGGACGCAGTCCCACCCAAAGTATTTAAATAACTGTTAGCACAGATGTCCCTGAGTTGCAACTACTGTAAAAAAAAAAAGAAAAAAAAAAAGGAAAACAAAATTAGGTGACATGAACGGATTCTTTAAACACAAGTAAGTAAAAGTACTTACAACATAGAAAGTTCTTTGAATTCAATCCGTACAGTACAGCGAAAAATATACTTTCAACTCCGTCTGGTCTCAGAAATGTTTCAGTTGCTGTTCTGCGTCGTGTCTTTCATTGAGTTATGTCTCAGACATCTCATCCAACAGGTTTCTTTCCTCAAGAGACTTCACTCGTAGTTTGCTGTGAGGGTGTTTACCCAACTGTGCTTAAAAAATATCCCGAGTGTTGGCAAAATGGATGAATGTGCTGGGAAACAGGAACATTTGTGTCTTTTTTAAACCTCCAGTTTTAAACTTATTTTCTACTTCACCTACTGGTTATTCCAACCATAACAATCCATCCATCCATCCATCTAATTCATGGTCACAGAGGGATGGCTGGAGCCTATTCCAGCTGTCATAGGTGGAGAAGTGGGGTACAACATTTACGCTGTCATCCAAAATGTTGGCACAAAATTCAACTATGAATTTTTTAGTTTTTTGTGGGTTTTTTTAATTTTCTTTTTTTCTTACTTCAGTATATCACAATCCTCTCTGGACAAACACCCATTTTCAGTTCAGTCCTTGTACCTGATCATTATTAGAGGAGGGGTTTTGTTTGTTAAGCCAGCTAACACTGACCTATGAATCTTTCAAACATAAAAAAGGTGCCAACTACATAACTAAAACATAACAAACATAAATAACAAAAAAATTACAGAAAAAGAAATTTACAAAGCAGTTGTAAATTGTATCTTTAGGCACTTTGTTACTAGCAGCCTGTTGTAAAACAGATGATTTGTTTCCAAAATCATGGCCAATTGCCAAACCATTTGGCTACTGGCCAGAAACCTGGACTATATCAGCATGTTGTGCAATGTGCTCTAAAAAAACCCCAAAAAACTAGTGGCAGATCTACTAAAAAACCTACAGCAGATGAACAGTATCTTTTTCTGTCATCATGCGCTAAGAAACGGGAAAAAATCCAGCAAAGATCTGACACAAGATCCGACAGAGGCATCTGAGTCTTCAGTTGATCCATCTACTGTTCACTGAAGCCTCATCAGAAATGCTCTCAGTGGAAGGGTGGCTGCAAAGAAGCCATTCTTAGGGAAGGAAACTGTGAGAAAAGGCTCAAATGTACCAAATTACGGAAGAACTGCACTTAAATCAATGGCAACTCATCTCATGAAGTGACAATCCAATATTTACATTTTTGGTTTAAACTGTCAGATTGTACAAAGGCGGTCAGGCGAGAGGTACAGCAGTGAGTGTCTGTAAAACATGGTAGAGGCTCAGTCATGGTTTAGGATTGCATTTCAGCCATGGGTGTTGGAGATTTTGTCAAAATTGACAGAATTACGAACACAGAAAAGTGCTGTCAGATTTTGATTCACCATGCAATACCATCTGGTAAGTGATTGGCAACAGCTTCATTTTCCAGCTTGACAATGACAAAAGCATTCACTAGATCTGGAAAAAGAAATGATATGATAACTATATTTGTATAGCACTTTTGTTTTACAGTGACAAACAGTTACAAAGTGCTTCACAGTTTGAATAAAACCACACATTCAAAACAATAATACATATTGCAGCACACAGACACACGGTCAATCACATGGTTAACTAAAAAGTGACCATTTAAAACAAACCACTGATTCAGCTGACCTTAAGTACCTGAATGTGTTCCAGAGTTTATGTACTAGAACCTCAAAAGCATAATCACCTCTGGTTTTAAAATAATGGTGTCAGATTATAATCAGATTATCTGACAGGCTAACTGTCATGGTCCCAACTGGCCAGGAGGGTTTTTCTCTTCTTTTCTTTTTCTTTTTTTGTCTTTCTCAGTGTGTTTCTATAAACTCAGTTGGAGGGATGGACTTGATTTTCTGTCTGACCCACCCTTTGGATGGTGCTGGGATTCCTGGGGTTCACACCTTCAGTCAATTCACATAATCAGGCAGTGCATTATTTAAGGACTGGCTGGTTATTAGTAATTTGATCAACTTTTTTGCCCTTTCATTATTTCTTTTTGTAGTTTTATAACTGAAGCTGGATTATTCAAAAAGACGTCTCTGGTCCTGATTCATCACGCTTACCTGTTTCTCTCTGACTGGTATTCTTGGTTTGGAAAAGATTTCCCCGAAAATGTTCTCCATCTCCTCCTGGATTCTTCTGGCTGTAAACCTTCACATGTAGTCACCAATCTGTGAAAGTAAGAATTAAATTCTATTCCACCCAAATTAAAATTGCAGTTGAACTCCTGTCTCGTTCCCATTGAGCTACACTTACTGGAGTTAATTATTTCTATTCCCACATTACCAGTAAATAAAATCTGTAAACCACTGCCAGCATAGAGTCCTGCATTTGAGTCGGCGTTCTTCTTAATTATGATATGACAGCTAATAGGTCTCAGAAGCTCTGCTATATATGTACGAGCCTGTAAAAACACACAATGGAAGACTATCTAGTTATGGATCGGCCTCCCCAGTGTCGTTTTGTCAAACTGTTGAAATCATGAATGCAGAAAAGTATAGTCAGATTTTATTTCACCATGCAATACCATCTGGCAATGATCCCAAACCCACTGCCAGTGCAATAAAAAACACTACCTGTGCACTCAAAGTACTTTACACAACATGCCTCATTCACTCAAGCACTTTTTTCTATACTTTTTCTATCCAAAATTCACGCTCCAATGGATGCATCAGAGAGCAACTCGGGTTTAGGATATTTGGCATGCAGAGTAGTCAGCGATTGAACCACCAGCCTTCACGATTAGTAGATGACCTGTCCTACCTAGCTACAGCCACCCAGGTGAAAGCATATCTGGGTAGAAAACAGACAGCAGAATCTCCCTAGAACTAAGCCCTCAACAATATCGAAGCAGTGTGGGATCATCTTGACAGAGAATGGAACAAAAGGAAAAAACATCCAAAGAAGAGATTTGAATGTTCTTCAAGAAGCCTGGAGAAATCTTCCAGATGACTACTTAACACGAAGGTTTTCCTGAGAGTTTAGGCAATGTTGAAGAATAAAGGTAGTCACATCAAGTATTGACCTTGAGCTTGTTAGAGTTGTACAAACATTTATTTCTTTATTATTATTGCTTTTTTTCAAGATAATTAGAGGTATAGGCTTGGTTTTTACCATATATACCGGTACTGTATTTTCTGTATTTCAAAATCTGCACAGAGATTATTCTGCTCAGTCAAGTAAGAACCACAAGCAACAAAAAGTAGGCGGCAACAAAATAGAACAGAGGAAGAGATTACTTTTATTTTGATAATTCCTCCTGCAATCAAGCAATTTTCTGCGCTTAATATTGAAATAGGCATTAACATTGCATGCACACATCATTGTAAACTTGCACTTGTGTAAACCCCAACAATCACTATCAGCTTCATCTGTATTACAGTGATCTAATGACTGAGGCATGATGGCAGTAAATAAATATCTTCTCTTATTTTCTTGTGTTTTCTCTTAACATGCAAACACACTCACACATATGCACATCCAGCAGAAACAGTACATTCTATTCTCTCATAAGTTAATTCATATTGAAGATGTACTTTAATCAAGTGGGTTTCGATATTAAGGCCTTAAACATTAAAAAAATGTCTGAGAACAGATACTATATGACACAAGCTCAACATCAGTGTGACAACATCTTAGACGATAAATAAGTGGTATTTATAAAGAATTTAAAAACCAAGTCTTTGTAAGAAAAAGGTTCAGGGCATAATATGTTGAACAGTGTTAATATCACTCTGCAACTTCAACATAATTAGCTGGGTAGAACCCCTCCTTCCCACCGCTCAGTGCTCCTCGGCACCAGCCTTGATCGTCCTCTTCCTCGACCTTCAGGAATACCTCACCTGGCATCAAACAGAACAAAACTCAGTTCAGTTATGGGCATACAACACGGTGAAATTAATGTTAATTAAGGCAAAAATTCAACTGATGTTGTAAAGACATATTTCAAAAGGAGATTGGAGTCATATATATAAAAGAATATTAGAGTTTGGACATCTTGCTGTTACACAGCACTAAAATAAACAAGCGTGGAAGTGTGCAGGGAATAAAAACACACATCTGTTTAGGCTTCATGTTGGCTTAACTGACAGTAACAGTTGTTTTTTGCTCCATGTGTCATCCTGCGGTTCAGATATGGGTTTCCAGGCAACCTTGCAAATGCTGTCTTGTGTTTTTCTGCGGTTAAGATTTCGGCACCCTAGGGCAGTGGGTCCTAACCTTTTTCTGGTAAGCCACATGCACACAGTCTATTAATTTCATGATCCACATTGCATGCTTTTTTGGTGTATCATTCAAGAGATAATAAAAAAAGATCCAAGTTGAATTTAGTGAAATAATGATCAGCATAAAAGCATTAACAAGCTCTTGTTTGTTTACATTTTTATGCACAAATCATATTCATTCAGCTTAATTTTACTCCATACTTTTCCCGTGGCCATTTACAAGTTATTAAAATGAAACTACAGCAGCATAAACCATAAAATATCACATTAGTAATTCCACACAGCACACTTGTGTTCACCAGCCCGTCTATCATCATTTTAGAAGGACTGATTACAATTCTGTCCTCCTACGCGTATTTATGTTGATGTGGCGGTTGTAATTTGGCATAAACATCTTGCCTTTACACCGAGAATAAAATGGCGTTGTTGCGTCACACTGTATGTGTCACCTGCTTTAAAGGACAGCTCATCACCCTCCTCTCCCACGTAGTCGTACAAAGCTCGCACCTTCACACCCCCAATCATCACACTAGGAGGAGAGGAAAAGTAAAAACGACGAATATGAATCAGGCGGAAAAATGTATTGTCCACCTCTGGATCATTATTATTTATTCAGACGTGAAAAAGAAAGTTTTCACAGGACTGCATAGCGTGAATAACTAACTATACCCTATGATTCAGCAACTTGTAGAATTACCTTCAGCAGCAATAACTCAAAGTAATCATTTTCTGTGTGACTCACATTATTGCAGAGGAATTTTGACTTAATCTTTTTTACAACCTTGCTTCATCTCATTGAGGTTTGAGAGTATTCATTTATATCCAGCTCCTGTAAAGATCTGCCACAACGTTTCAGTCAGACTTTGACTGGACCATCGCAACACCTTTGATTCTTTTCCTTTTCCGCCATTGTTGTAGATTCACTGCTGTGCGTAGGATCGTTGTCCTGTTGCTTGATCCAGCTATCAGACAGATGTCCTTACATTTTACTCTAGAATACTTTGGTATTCTAGTTCATGGTCAACTCAATGTCTGCAAACTGTTCAGGTCCTTTGGCTGAAAACAAACCCAAAAAAGCACACCTCCACCAGCGGTGACAGTTGATATGAGATGGCAATCCTTCCAAACAAGCCATACTTTTCCAATTGTTCAGTCATAAACTTTAACATTTAACACGTTAAGTCCTGTAGCTTTTTGATTTTTGCAGGTGATAAACTTACTGATGAAAAATTAAGCAAATGCATTTGGTTACTTGATGGTTTTTGGCTGCTAATTATGTTCTTAATTCCTATGGATGGTGTAGATAGTTTTTTACAGAACTGTATAAGAGCACACACACCACTTGGGGTAACTTACGGTCGGCTTTCCTTTCCTTTTTGGTCTCTCTTCTTTCGCTTGAGCTTTTTTACTGGTGGGACCCATTCCTGATGTAACATGAAAAAGAATATATAGGTTAACATGTAGCTCCCTGACAAAAACTGCAAAAATGAGCTGCAAAAACACAATTCATGGCTCTGAATTCAAAACACCTTGCATATTAAAATTCCCAAATTTACAGTAGAAATTAACATGTTTACCACCTAGTATTATTGTTTTTATCAGCTAATTTCCCCTTTAATTATAATTGCCGAGATGATGTTTTTAAAAGAAGGCTTAAAGTTGCGCATTATTAGCAGTGACGGTTGGTGATAACTAGGCAGCTAACTGTCTGCTAGGCTTCATCTCACTGAACTAGACTGCTCTGCTATTTTCATGGGGTTTTCACGTTAATTTAATTATCTGACTAATAGTATTGCTCTGACATCTACAACAGGTTTGCCCTCAAGTTCTGGTGAGTAAAAGTTATTTTATTTGTATTTTAGCGCTAACATACCGTGTCTGTGATTCAGCTAAACTAGGTAGCATTAGCTGATAGCTTAGCACTCTTGCTATTAAATTAAATATAAGACCTTTCTAATATAAAAAACTGCAACAGCCAAAACGTTTCATAAGTGGCTATTTATTGTGGATACACTTAAGGTTATGAAATTTGTTTATATGTATAGTATATGTATACAAAATATCTACATAAACACAATAGACTCAATTAGTATATAGTGTTTATGTCGCACATAGAATAATACAGCTGTTTACATGTCTGTGTACCTCAATCTTTGGCCAGTCGGTGGGCATGCCTGGACCGTGATTGTTCTTCCACCATTTGAGATCATCTTGCTCATCAATGGCCATTAAAGTTTGGTGGAGCTCACTGTAAACTGCCTTGACACTGGCACAAAGATGAAAAGACAGTCAACGCTACCACTTATGCTAATAAGTAATTTGTACACATAAGCATTCAAGGATTCAAGTTGCTCACCTTTCATTGTTGGTGACATCCAAGTGTCTATGGATGGACAGGAAGACTTGCTTGAGAAAGCTGATCCTCTTCCTCTCCTCTTCCTGCGACTCTTCAAAAATGGCTTCCATCTCCTCCATATATCGAGGTGTGTAGGTCGACACGTCCTCCAGGATTTTCTCATATTTATCTCTAGCCTGCAGGCAGAAACAGCTGCATGATGCAAAGTTGAGTATCCTCCCCAGGAAGAACCTCCGCTGTGTGGCTTTAACAGAGAATCTAATACGTATAAATCATCTGATGCTCTCTGCTGTTCCCATGCTGTGCTCCATAAACACTGAGCAGAGTAACAATAACACATCTCCATAGAAGGAAATTGCTTGGAACAAAAACTGAAGGCTGGGGCTCGTGTTTAGAATTTTTCAACTGAGTAAATATCAGCAGATATGAGTCGTGAATAAGAAATGGTGAAATTAGAAGTCCTATCAATGCATCCCTAATTAAACATGCGTGACTGAGTGAAATGTTGCAATGATTAAACATCTCTCCTCACCATTTCCTTCTCCTCCGTGGCCTTCTCTCTGGCCTCAGTCATCTTCTGCTTTTTCTCTTGGCTCATCTCAGAGTTTTCGTTTGCTTGCTTTTCTTTCTCCAGAGCTGCTTGCTCCCTCTGACAGACCTTGTGGTATGCAACTCGAACCTTCTCCAGCTGTTGAATATACATTTGCATGTAAATATTATTTATTTGATGGAAAACAGATTTAGTAAATATGCAGTTTTTAGCCAGATTCTTTCTTCTTCATTTTTTGCTGAGAGTTAGATTAAAAAGGTTAAGGCCACTTACATCTATCATTTAAGTACAAAGCTTTTGCCACGATTAGTTTATCTTTGTACTGGAACTAAACTGAGCTTAACTACTGTTGATCTGCTAAAAAGTAAATAATAAGGTCCATCCACTATAGCTAGTTAGTTGCATTACATCATTTTTATATACAGGAAAGTCAGATAAGTCAATACTCAGATTTCACCAGGAAATAGTCTGTGTCCAAAAGGTTTCGGTGACTCTTCAATTCAATTCAATTCAATTTTATTTATATAGCGCCAAATCACAACAAAAGTCGCCTCAAAGCGCTTTGTTGTTGTGTACCTGCCTGCCTTATATGACAGAGCTGCTTATAAATTTGAATTCTCTGCTGTGAAATTCAAGGGTCAGAATTTGAATAACATAAAACATCAATAACATAAAAGCATGGATCCATCTCTTATCAACCGTTCAAGCTGCAGGTGGTGTAACGATGAAGGGGGATATTTTCTCATCTCTTTTTGTGCCTCTCGTGCCATTTGAGCGATGTTCAAACACCGCAGCATACCTGAATATACTGTTAGTGACTATGTTCATCTCTTTATAACCACAACATTGCCATCTGGTTTCATGAACATAAGAATGTGTTTACTGTACTCAGACGGCCTCCACAGTCACCCAATTTCAATCCAATAGAGCACCTTTGTGATGTGATTGAATGGGCATCATGTATGTGTAGCCCAAAAATCTGCAGCCACTGTGTGATGCTATCGTGTCAATGTGGACCAAAACCTCTGAGGACTGGGAGTCAGCGAGTACATATTAACATTCTACTACAACAAAGCTACAGCTACAGATTTGTTGATGAGCTGATGATAAGATCGATCTATTTCATGCCTTTTTCAGTTATAATTTCTTCAACACTTAGCTAGTATCATCAGAAAGCTGTAAAAATCCGTTTTTTCAAGGGGGGTACAGGACAACAGGGCAGTTGAGTGATGACAGAGACAAAGGGCTCAGGGCGAATTCAAACCCAGGACTCTGTAATTTACTTGCAGCATACCATCTCAGCCTGAGATGCTAACCTAGCACACAGTTGTTATTTAGACTGGTCAGAACGACATCATAGATATCCTGATATCACGTCATGTAACTAGTCAAAGTGGTATATTGCTACTTATAATGTTAATTTCAATCAAACTTACTAAATACATATTAAAATGATTTGTCATAGTGTTTATTCAAATGGTTATTAGCATAATAACCAATCATAGCAGAGCAACCCTCTAGCTGAGCCGATCTACGACCGGCCCTCTCATTTCTTTAAATAAAACATGCAGCTAGTCAGCAGCTTTGGTCTAACATCTGATATGGAGTTCCTCATAAAACCACATCATTAACAAATGTGGTATAATGTGTTTCTTTTATTTCTTATCAAGGAGGGAGGGCCATGGAGCCTATCCTCACTATTACTGGGTAGCCTGGATGGGCTTCCAGTCCATCACATGGAGCTGAGAGCTAGCCAACCATTTATACTTAAATGTATGGTTACAGCCAATTTAGGATCACCAATAAACCTGTCTTTGGACTTTTGGAGGAACCCAAAGTACCTGCAGAGAACCCATGCAAGCACAGCAAGAACATAAAAGATGCAGCCGGCTGGCAGATTTGGACCTAGAACCTCTTGCTGTAATATTTTCCCAGCAAACATTGTCCCTTGGGGCCTGTGTGGGACAAGTGTGGGTTTGCTGGACAGGGCGTACACTGGCATGTTTGCTGGGTTACTACCTTGAAAATGAAGCCAAATCTCTTTTTTTCTATTTTTCTGCTAAGTGAAGCTAACAGGCTGCTAGGAAAAAGAAACATTTCAGGTCTTCTTGGGCAGTCTTCATCTGCGTGTCTGATATATCTTATGTTTATTTCTTAGATATATCTTTCATTTGCTGATTAAGAAAATGACATTGCCAAAAGCTAAGAGGACATTCAGCCTGTTTGGTATTGCTAGACCATCATTATAAGTTCACAGTGGTGGATGTATGTGTGCTGCACCTTCATAAGCTTCTTGGACCAGGGTTTCTGCGCACGTGAAAAACTCGTATTGGTGTCGTAGCTCTCCCTGAACCCGCAGAAGATTTTCTTTGGAAAGGTCTCCTTTTGCCAGGTCTTCACCCGGACTCCCTCCTCTGAAGTTAGCGACTGCGAAATGGAAGAATGGAGCGCGGACAAACGCTCAGTGGAGGTGAAGAAACACTGCCATGCTCTCATGAGGGAGCCATAAAGTGGCCCTGAGGAAGCAGGAAAAAAATAGAGGGGATGAGGAATGAAACAACACAGGGTGCAGTGATGAGTCATGGTACTAATAAAGAAATAATGACCTTAATTTTTACACTGAAATTTCAGGCAAGCACAGATGTGCTCATAAAATAAAAATCAGTACTAATTTTGACTTTGTGAGAACAGAGATGGTGAGAAAAGGCCTGGGAGTGTCTGTTTTTAAGCCAACATGTCTTCCCATGACATAGCTTCTTATACTTACGAGAATCCACTATGGACTTCCACTTGCTGCTCCACTGGCTGAGCTGCTGGGCGTACTGTTTTTCTACCTTTGCTCTCTCCATGAAGCAGGCCACTATGTCGTTGCATGCCTGGAAGGACCGTTCAGTTCGATGCACTGTGCGTACATAATTCCCTGGCTGGTAGGAAAGCAGGAAAGATGTTGATGATATGTGAGAATAACAATTTTTTCGAGTAGGCACACCTACTCTTAACCATAAATATAATCCTCACCATCCAGAAACTCTGTTTCCTGGCATCCTCGGGAGGCTCTTTGGGAAGGCTTGCCATTATTGGGAGCACGTCTGTCTCATAAAGCAAAAGATTTGTTATAGAAGATAGTTGCTAGACTGGTTTGGATACATAGCAGGCAGAGAAAGAGAGTTTTTATTGGCAGGCAGAAGACGTTGATTATCATTGCAACAGGTTGGACGTCTGCACTGTGTGATGTGTACAGTTTCCTAGTAAACAAAACCGCTCCCCCTGTATGGGAAGTGCATCTGACAGAAACAAAAACTGACAAAGCTTTGTAGTTGTGTGTTTGCTTATGTCATTGTCATCACAACTTGTACAGTTTTGTGTAATTTATACTGTACAATGCCCAGATAACCCCTACTTGGAGTCTTCCTGCACTATTAAGGGGAGTGCCGTTCCAGTGGCAGACTGGAATTCACAGGGGTGGGGATCTGCCAGCAGGAATAGAACAGCTGCTCTAACATTCTTCCTGTTGCCTTCCCAAAATAAACAGTGCGGAAAGGTCATCTTTCCCATTTGCTCTGACTAATACAGGCCCTGTTAGTACCAACAGTCTCCCACTCTGACTCTTGTTGCCATTCAGTTCAGAGATCATGTCTGCAAGAGTGCAGAGGCAGATTTCTGATCTGGCAACAAAAAGTGTGATTTTAATGAAATAAAGTGTCCACATAGCAGCCATATTTGCACCACATGTTATGTATGACCCATTGGGCAGACAGAAGAAGAGAAACTGAACAGAAGAAGGCAGATGTATCCACAAATTTGTCACAATCTGGCTTCTGTCTGTCTGGGTAGCGCGTTGACACATGGCTGGCTGAGTAATATGAAAGTGACTAACCACACCTCATCACAAGACTCAGCATGACTGAGAGTCAGACTCATAGCTTCTTTTCTATAGATAGCTGGTATCCGTACTTGTATTATCTTGTTTAGACTTAATTTTTCTCACTTTCTATGAGCTCCTACAAGGTTAAAAAAAGTCCCCCCAGGCGCAACCTAGACTTGCTTCATCTTGACTCTACTGTTCATGCAGAGGAAAGGAAGAGAAGCAACAAGCGAACAAATGTGAACAAGTTTTAAATAGTTTGTCAGACATATGCATTCAAGTATTTTAACTCTTAAAAACTCGCATTCGCAAGCCAAGAAAGCATTAAAAGTGGCAGCAGAGCACTCATGCCAGGGAGCAACCAGCACTTACATTTCTCTCTGAATCACCAGTGATTACTCAAGTGACCACTTGTTACTGTAGTTCAAGGGCTGCTGAGGATTTCTCTCCATGACTATCTCCCCCTCTCCCAGTGTGCCTCTCCTCCTCTAACACATGCTCCTCTCCCTCTCTCACTGACCCAATTTTCCCTTGGCATTTAAAGTTACACATACACGTTGTTGATCGCAAAGTGGGTGTGAAACGCAGAGAAGCCAGTAGGAAGAGAAAAATAATGTTAAACAAATCAGAACATTTGCATGGTAGCTGATTCTATGCTAAACAGCTTCAGGGCAAACAAATGAGGAGGACGAAACTTACCTTTCTCGCTCTCCTACCCGTCAGCTGTGCTTCTAGTTTGCAGTCATGCTACGACAAACTATTCTTCCTCTTTTTCTTCTGATCCTTTACTTTAGCCCCATCCTTTTTCAGCTTGTTTAGCTCTTCTCCCCCTCTGTGACTATCCCCGTCTCACTTTCTTTCCACTCTGTTATTAGAAAAACAGCTGGAAGAAACTCCCCTCCTTCTTTCTGCCCTGCCTGGCCCTCCCTCTGTCTCTCTCAATATGGTGCTAATGAGATGCTGAACCTTCATTTTGACTGTTCACTGGTCACAGAATCATGTCAGTGTGGCACACAGTCATGTGAGCCTATTAGTGAGAGTGTGACAGCAGGAGGGGGGCTAGGCAGAGGGGGGCTCCCGTGAACTGCCACATTAGCCCTATGCTCCACCGTGACCTGCCCTTCTCTCTGGTCGGGCCTAGAAAGAGAGTACAGCATGCAGCATGTTCACCTACTCACTGTTTATTCTGCCCTGCACTCTTTTGGATGCGAGCCAGGAGTGAAAGGAGAGCACCAGTGTCATCCAGACTTACACTCTATTCACTGCTGTCTCTAGCTGGTCTCATTGATTTGCTGAGGCTTGCTGGAAACAGTGGAAACTGTTGTGAACACAACATTGGCATGTTACATTTTCAAACACAGCTACGTTTTGGCAGTTTTAAATAAGTTATAAAACAATATTGTGATTGATTTGGAGCCTATGGTAGTCCAGTTATTCTTATTCCAGTGCTCATTTTGTTCTTTTTTTAGCTCTATTTGGTCAGTTTGGGAAATTTCTGTCTCTTTAACTCCTTGCCATTAATATTGCCTGTATGCTTTTTGGTGCACAGCAGGTATTGGACTGTACAAAAGATGCCTTTTGTGCCTTATGTACACTGATGCCTGCTCTGTTCTGTGCTGGGGTCTTTCTCAAGCTGCTGCAGAAGAGATGCACATTGGAAGGCAGGAGGAGGTCTCAGAACAGATCCATGACATCAAATATAAATTGCTGCAGATGGAAATAACCACTGTAACAATAGCAGCTGTTGTCGCGCTGCAAAGAGGGGTTTGAATCTAAGCCTTTCTGTGTGCATATGCTTGCATGTTCTCCATGTAGATGCGTGGGTTCTCTGCACAGTCGAAAGACATGTTAGGGTAAATCATGATTCCACATTGACCACAGTAGTGAAGGTTTGTCTGTTTTTGTGTTTGCCCTGTGATAGAACTTTTGACCGGTCCAGAGTGTACCACATTTCTCACCCCATGACAGCCGTGCTGGGCTCCAACCCCCCTCCGACCATAAGGATAAGAAGATGGATGAAAGAAAATAACAGCATTCTTTTAACTTTAAGGGTCTTTGCTAAAATTATTCAATTCTGACAACTTCACTAAACTAGCAAGTAAAGTCACAGTATGTCCTGACAGAGATTAATGAGGTATAATGAAAATATCTAAGCCTCCTGCTACACTTGGATCGCTCTGTGGAATTCCAGTTTTTATCATTTGCATTTCCACATTTGGGATGCATCCTATTTTTTCAAACAAACAAAACAGCATCACTTCAGTTTTGTTTTGGGGAAGAGGATAACACTGTATGAATTCAAGTTTGTATGGGGGGGGGGGGGGGGGGGGGGGGGGGGGATAGCTGTGTAGACATGGCCGAAAGCCTCCTGCCTTCTCCATGTAAATTGAGTTGATGCACAATGGCAGGTATCACATTTTGCATCAGAGGTTTTTCTTGGAAGATCGCAAGACATTACAGTAGAACACAGTGTTGACAGTTGAAAAACAAAAAGCAAGCAAGCAAACAAACAAAAACAATGAGCACACTCCTGGTCATGCTCCTGACCTGATCTGCCTCCTTCAGGCATGCACATGTGCTTTCTTTTTACACTGATAACTGCTGTCTGGTCTCTGGGTTGTAGTCAGAGACCCATCTGTTATCAGCATCACCCATGACATACAAGTCAGTCTGACACAGAATTGGATGGCGACTTTCTGGACAGGTTTGAAATCCATGGTGAAAGCACAGATATGCACGTGTACATGGTTAGAACGAGACTTCCATTAAAGTCTTTTTGAGAAAAAAATCCAGGGTATATAAGTTACATTTAGGGGTCAATGTGTCCAAACTGTGAAAGCGTTTGTTTTCTCACTTGGTAGATGTCTCTAGTAATAGAGTTTGTGACTTTGTGTGTCCTGGTTTCCGAGTAAGCATCTAAGATTTCTGCTGCATCCTCGAGACAATGCAAGCCAAGCGAATAGTAATTGTGCTCATAGCAATGGAAAATTACATTTTAATATTTAAAGACCATTATATATTTTCCAAATCACAGACCTGAATGCTACTTACTATTACTTTTCAGACCTTGGAGAAACAGAGTTTAAATTAAAATAGAGATTGGTGACAAATTCAACAAACAATCCTGTTATTCAAGTGAAAAAAAGAACAAGTGTAAAGAAGAAAATATCTGTAGGAAGAACAGAAACAGTGTTCTACATGCTTTAAGTACAAGTTTAAAGACTTGTTTCACCAGTCAGATTGCCCAGTTATGTGATGGTTACTCTTTTAATTTGTACCAGATATGCAGTCCTTATGCAAAATGAACTTGAAGATATCAGTAAAGAAAAGTAACTTTGAAAAACCCTTATTAAAACTACACATGTTGTGAGTAAGTGGTAGCCTCTGGGACCGAAACATGAAGCCAACAAGGAGCTGTCAGAAACTGTAATTCCTGGATGGGCTATTTGAAGCTGTCTCTAAAACTGAATCAGTTTTAATAAGTATCCATGTTAAAATCTACATTAGAATAAAGCATATTTACAGCCTGGTACAAAAATAGTTTTTATTAGTATAACTTATATAGTCCTTTAAAAATTGGTTTCCTCTGTTTGTAAAGCCGCAAGACCTCCCATGAAAAACACCTGAAAACCAAAGACTGCATATAAAAGATGGACATAGCCATTTTCGTTGTTTTCCCTCCAGTCCCAGATCTCGCGATGCTAACAGTGTGTAACATCTCACCACTAGATGTCAGTAGATTGCAATCAACTGAATTTTGTCTTCTTACTTACTCTCTCAATTCAAGTGCAAAATCCAACTGTGGTGACCACTGCAGGATAAATGACTCTGGCCACCATTTATGTGTAGTGAGTATGCGGTGTCAGTCCACTGTTTACCTTAGCTGTCAATATACTGGGTGTCCATGGCAATTTACTCTGGAGGAGGCTATAAAAGGAGTCAGTATGAGTTGATGAATCAGTGAAGCTGATAACAGAGGTGAGTTGTTGAGGATATCCTGAATTTTTCTGTTGGTAAGACCTGCTGAGCCTCCCTGAGCCTGGTTCTGATGGAAGATTTCTTCCTGTAAAAGGGAGTTTTTCTTTCCCACTGTCACCATGTTCTTGCTCAAGAGGGTCGTCTGATTATTGGTCTTTGCTTTATATTTTTGGAGCGTCTTTGGTGCTATAAAAAAATAAATTAAATTGAATAAGTTCGATTAAAAGTATCCCCATGAGAAGAAAACAGTTGTGGCTTTATGACACAAAGAAAACCGATTCTTGGTAGTTTTCCTAATTGTGTGCAAAACTCAACAAAAAGAAATGCAAAAAAAGAAAATAAATGGGAAAACTGGCACGAAAAAATCAGCATGATTACATTTACAGTTTTCTCCCATGAACCTTAAACTGACCACCACGGTAGAAAACAGTCATTTCTTTCAAGTTGTTTTGCATTGTTCTTCATGCCTCACGGGCATCATTCGTTTTGCTGCATGAATGCAGCCAGTGTTTGCTTTGAATCAAGCCATCTCATCTTCTTATCCTTGCTCTCTAAACTTTTGTCCTATTAGCTCACTGAGCCTGATGGGAAAACAATCCTGGACCTGAAAACAATGTTGTGTTCAACCACCCTAGGGCTGAGACGAGCTGCTGCCAAATGACTCAATTCAAACACTGCACTTGAAATTGGATCATTATGTGAATCTGTCAGAAGAGGGAATCCAACATGAAATGAGAATCACAACAGGGCAATAGTTTATTTTAGCATTTATTTCAACACCTTAGTTGTACCTCTATCATGTTGTTTACCAGTATACTGTATTTTATTTAAAACAAAAATTATATATATATATTTATATATTTATATATACCTTTTATCTCTGCATACTTATGCTCAAACTGTATGTAGTCATAGTCGTTATGCATTTCACTAGACCTAAAATGCTCTTTTAAATCATAGTATGTAATGCTTTCTACACTACTGCTCAATCCTTTCTCCTTTTCGACCATAATGTGATAGCAACTCGTCATAAGAATACAGAGCCGTAATTTTAAACTCACATGTAGAAAATATGCAGTATACTAACGTGTCAGCTTCACAGGGGTCACCACAGGGCGAGCAGTATAGAAAGCATTTACAGAAAACCCAAAATGAACCATAAACAAAACAAAGCTTCAAAGAATTTTGCCCACACTATTTGGAAGACGGAGATTCTTAAAATGTTTACATACTTAATATTATAATCTTCATTATACTATATTTTTATATGTTATCTTTGTCGTTGCCATCATCATCATTACATACAGAGCTATAAATGATGTGTTTTTGCCTTACAGTTGATTTTACTGCAAATGGCTAAACTGGCACGTTAAAAACAAAATCCAGGATGTTCATGTTCACCTCTATGCAACACTCATAGTATTTTAAGTTTATCGCAGAAAAATCCCTTTTAAAAGTGAGTCAGAGCTTTTCTTTCTGAGGGGTAATGTGTGTGGAACAGTGAAACATTTGGATTGTCATCTGGTGAGAAAAGATAAACAATGCTGTCTGAGCATTATAAATACATTTTGAAAAAGGCATTAGAGAAAGAAAGGGGCTCAGGGGGCAAAGCATTTGACTACCAACGCAGGCAGATGGACACACACGCACAAAATCAGACACACACAGACTCACAGAGGCTTAAGGTTGAGGAAGTCAGGCGGACAAAAGCAGTAAAAAGCCCTTTTTGATCACTGCACCTGCTGTGTGAGAGAGAGGGCGTTCAACATTATGGCATGGTAGAGGATGGAGCCACCCTTTGACCTGTGCTATGGCCAGTAAACACCAAGAAAGTCTAAGAAAAATGGTTTGAAATGACATGCTAAACATTTCATTTCTAATATGCCATTTCCTTTCTGCAGAATAATCAAGACAACAATAAAAAGATTAATTTAACAACAACAGTTTTTCAAATTTCTGTCCTCGTTTTTCACAACTTTGATTCCAACGTTTAGAAATACCCTGACCAGTTTGAAATGAATGATTGCAATCAGCACTTAGTACAAAACAAATGGTTTCTACTAATAGTGAATTCAGTTTAACATGGAAGATATATTTAGCGCTTGCAAAGTACATACATACAAAGCATACTGGGGCAACCTTTGGGGGAAAATGGCAAATATATAAAACAGTACTGTGGTTGTTTAGCTTTTCTTCTATCATCATTTACAAAAAAAAGCCTTTCTCCCACATTCTGACTTTGGCTCCAGTACTCGCAGCCATCGATACTCTGATCTGCTTAAAGCTACAAAACTGATGTTAGGATATGGCCCTCTGCTTTTACAAGAGTTTCTGGCTCAGACATAATCAGTAACATTTAATTGGGCTTCACCCTTTAAGCAGCAACTTTGCAACTTTTTCTTTGAACTCAGACTCAAGTTTTCTCATTGCTGCAAAGCAGCAGATGGTGTGAGAATCCATCTGTCAGTGTGTGTGAGAATATGAGTGCAAGTACGTATGTGTGTTTATTCTTTTACAGCACAAAACGGTGTGTTAATTAAATGCCTGTCCATCAAAAGTTTTAAAGTATATTTTCAGATGAAAAGCATTATCTGTAGAAATTCTTATTTTCTTCATCACCTCTTTTGACCAATAGTTCTACAAATTTCCATCCAGTGCTCTAAAACAAATGTGCAAGACAACATGTTTCTCCACATATCCATGGATTCGAACAAGTTCAACGCAAGCTGTTGTTGTCCACTGTTCTTCTCTTGCAAATCTTCTGTTACTGATGATCTTTGTCATTTCATTTCTTTCCCTCTTTTTCATCTTTGAATCACACCTTCATTCTCTCAGTCTGTGTCTCGGGGAGGAGTACTGACATGCAAAGGAGAAGAGAGCCGCCTGGGAAGAAAAGGAGGCCAAATCAAAGAATAAGAATGGGTGGAAACTTAAAAAAGATGGAACGACTAAGGTTGATATGACTAAGTTACTAAAGTGAAAGAGAAGGGAATGGAGAGAAGATGCGATGACCTTATCAATTTATATGCCTCTAATGAAGGAAGGGGATGGTTGAGCTAACTTGCATGGAAGTAATGAGACTCTTTGACTTTCCTTCATCATCCAGTGCTCCTTTTTGACCTCGTTGCCTCTCTGTTTTCCAGAGTCTATTAGTCCTCCCTCACCTGTCAGTGAGTTTCTTCAGTGCCCTCTCGATGTTCATTCGATGCCCCACACGTGTCACTCCTAGATCCAAGAAGTCATCCTTGGTGAGTGAAGGCAGATGTGATCCATCTATCTCATTGTCTATAAAACGCTCTCTGTGTTCACCCAGATTCAGATAAGCCAGCCAGTCGGCCACGTCATACTTGGTCCAGTAGGGTAGGGGTTTGATGGCAAATGGTTTAGTTGGAGGAGGAGGATTGAGATGGGGATAGTTGAGACAGGAAGGGCTAGGTGGTAAATGCATGGGGGAAGAGGCTCCAGAGAGAAAATGAGTGGGGGAGAGTGAACGGGAGACAAGCAAGGGATTTGGACTTGGCACACCAGATGGAGAAAACAGTGGAGGAGTTGAAGCTTTGTAGGCATCTCCTAGAGGGATGCCAGGAGAAGGAGGAGTAAGGGGCCCGGGAAACTCAAATGGGTTGCTGTAGACGGGTGTGCTTGGAAGGATTGGGAGAGAGGAGGGTCTGGGAGGGGTGGGGCTTTGCTGTTCAGTGTTATAGATAAGAGGACTGGGAGCCCGACGTCGAGCAACTGAAGACCGCATCTCTTTAGTAGGACTGCATGGAAAATCAAAAGTCTGTCTACGCATCTTGGACCTGTGCTTAGGTGATGTTGGGTATGGGCAGTAGGTTGGAGAATGGGGAGGATGTGAATGAACTGGGGACGAGGGCATTTGTGGAGAAGGGGATCGGGTCCAGTTGCGCTGAACTGGGACTTGAGGGGAGGGCGAGACAGAAGGTGTTGCCGAGAGGTTTGGGGTCAGGGTCTGACGATGCTGTGGGGAGGAAGTGGGCAGCGGTGAGGTCGAGCGTCCAGTGGGAGGGCTATGAAAAGCATCACTGTAATCCGCTGAATACCTAAAAGACAAATAGAATTATCCTGTAAAATGTAATTCACACTATCAAATATCTTTCATTTAGTTATAATATCAAGAAGATCAGCAAACCTATGCATGGTGGGAGACTTTGGAGTGTGGCTCCACTCATCCATGCTCTTCATGCTGCTCATCTGCTGTAGCTTGGAGCTTAGTTCATTGATGATGCTGGCTTTCACACCTGAGAGAGGTGAGTGAATTCTGCGGCCATCCAAAACCAAAACGCCTCTCTGGACTCCAGCTTGCTCGTGTTCTCCAAGGTCACTCCAGCCCACTGATCGAGTGTCCATGGGCCTCTCTAAGCAGGCAGCCAGGGCAGAGCTGAAGCCGTCTTCCATCTTGGATCGACTCTGCTTGTGCTTCCTTTCATCTGAAAATCCTCCATCTATACCGGTGTCTTCTGGGTTGTTTTGTCTGTGTAACTGCAAAGGAGCGGGATTGGTGCTGTTCTGCCTACGTAGTGCTACAGATGGGCCCCTCCCTCCACCCTCCTTGTAATGAGTCATCTTCGGAAACACGGGATTTGCCAATTTGGCGCTGTGCACCTCAAATGTTTGCCCACCTGAGTAGGTTGTGCAAGGATCCTGATGTTCACTGATTTTCTCTCCCTCTCCTCCTCGCCCATCTCCTCCAACCCCTCCTCTCTCTCCTCTTAGCCCACAGAGTCCCAGCATTTCTAAATGGTGGTCACTGCTACTGTGACTGTCCAGCTCTTCAATTCCAGAATCCACCACAGCTTCTTGCCAGTCTCCGCTCTTGTGTATAATAGTAGTCTGATGAGTGTGGTCAGATGCTTTTCCCCCTGTGGTGAAGCCAGCCTTGGGCCCAGCCATAGTCATACTGTAGTCAGAGGATGCTGGAGAAGTTGTGGTGGTGGTGGCAGCAGCAGTTGCAGTCATGGTCGTGGTAGCATAGGTCATGGTAGTGGTGAGGGTGGCAGTGCCTCTGTCCTGTGCTGGGGTATGAATACCTATTGAGGGGTCGTTAGAGCTGCTGTAATAGGTGTGGGAATGGGACATGGGCTGGGGTCTGTGCAGCGATGTAGGAGGCAGAGAAGCAGCAGAGGTGGTGGTGGTGGTGGTAATGGAGGTGGAGGCAGAGGGAAAGATCTGTGGGGATGGATAAGATGGAGAGAGAGCTGACTGCGTGAGGTTGGCCACTTCACTGTCATAGGAAGTAAGGCTGGAGGTAGCGGAGTCGCCACCCTGTGAAGTGGGTTGGGGAGGATTTGAGGTCTTGGGGGATGGGGGAGGAGGTGGGGCGGGTGGAGCAGCAGAAACAGAATGCTGACCCTGGTGTTGACGATGTTGTGAAAATTCCCGGACCCTCTCATTCTTACCATTAGCAAACTGCAAAGGAGGGGGCAAGGGATCTGCGAAGACAAACTCATCGTCTACGTCTATTGATGGAGCTGGTGGAGGCAAAACCATGAGTCCTAAATTTCCACCTGCTCCCGCCCTAGCTTCTTCCATTGCTTCGTGTGCTTGTGAAGGGCCTGTGGGGACAGTATACTGAGGAATGTAGCTGGTGTTGGGAGTGCTTTCCATCTGAAGGAAGGAAGGTCTGCGGGGGGCAGGTTGAGTTGGTGGGGGAGGAGGCTGTATGGGTGGAGCAGGCCTGCTGTCATACATCTCCTTTTCTCGCTCCCTGGGACTTTGTGGGTAGTACTGGGTTGAATATTGGCTGTTTCTGTCTTCAGAGAAGCGAACTCTAAGACCTTCCCTGGGTCCTCCCTCCTTTTCTCTTTCCACACGCTCCCCACCTGCCCCCCCCAAACGTAATATCCTTGGTGATTGTGGCCGGCTCAGAGATGCAGGAGAGGTGGTAGTGGTTGGGGAACTTAGGTGGAGAGATACTGGAGAAGTGTAGGCCGACTGCGTTGGCGTTGCAAAAAGAGAAGGCGTTGGAGTCTGAACAGGGGTGGGGAAGGCTCCTACTGTGGAAAGTTGCCGGCCAAAATGTCTGTCCTCTCGTCGTGTCCTGCGATCATCTTTTAGAGCCCGCTCTCTTGCAGCCAGGGCCAATCCCAGAGGGGATGAGGGGTCCAGAACCTTCCCAGTAAGTGGGTGAATGAAGGTAGTGGCAGGCTGGGTTCCATACATTGAGGGAGCTGACTTAGGCTGGCCGTCCTGATTGAGGACAGGGGAAGAATACTCAGGCAGGCCAAAAGCTGGGGGCATGCTGCTGGAATAGCTGACGTAGTTGTCTCCAGAAAACATGCCTTCATCTATAGACTTGGAAGGCCGAAGCCGAGGGGTGGGCACTTCCATTTGTGAGCCCTGTAAAGGCTGAATTCGTACCCCTTGTATTCCTCCTCCCTCTCCAGCTCCACATCCTGCTTCCACTTGGATGTCCTCCTCTGATGAGAGGAAGAAAGAAGCACTCTTTCTCCTCATATCTCGAAAGCGTTCCCTTTCCCTGCGTGCTCCTCCACCCGCAAATGTTGTACCAAATGCTGAACTATAATCCAAGTTTTCTAGGTTTTGCTGTGAGGAAACCAAAGGGGCAACAGTTGATGAAGGCAAAGAAGTCGATGTTGGAGGTTGAGGTGGCACAGAGGTGAGTGGTGAGGGCAGGCTAGTATTAGGGCCGTCTGGGGTTGCCTCTCCAGAGGTTTGGTCTTCCACATCTTGGGAGGGCTCAGCCTCCATGCTGCTACCCTGGCTGCTTCGACCACTGCTACTGGTGGAGGGCGCTTTGACAATGATGGTGGGAATGGGGATAGAGCTCTTCTCTTTGGTTGCACCTCCTTTTCCTCGATGCTGTCTCAGACCATCTTCCACTTTTGACTGTTTCATCAAAGCTCCCCGACCTCCCCTCCTTGCCACCCCTCTGCCAACTCCTCCACTCTGATCCCGGTTGGACACAGGTGGTTGATGCTGGGGTGCTTGTTGTTGGGCCTTAGGCTTAGCACTTGTTGGGGGTGTAGCACTGCTGTAGCCTCTCCTTAATCCTCCCATCTTGCCACCACCTCTCCTGGGCGCCTCTGGCTCTCTGATGCACAGTCCTTCTGACTGCCTCCGAAGGGTGGGAACCATGACCTGCTGGTTCATTACACCTGGTCCTGCCCTTTCCCAGCCAGCTTGGGAAGGATGCCCTGGCTGAGAGTGGAGCTGGTAGTGAGGTTGAGATACAGGAGGGATTGGCATGGCAGGTCCTCTACCCGGATGAGGGCCTGCAGACAAAGGTGGCTCTGGAGCAGATGTGTTTGGTGGTGGGGGGATTTCTTCTGGTCCAGGCACAGACAGGCTGCGAGCTAACTTCATAGCAGGTGGGTGAAGGTACTGCCTTTCCTCCTCTGTTACACCTAAGAAGAAGGTCACACACATTTAGAAACATTTACAAGAAGAAGCTGTACTGAGCTGGCAGATATCTCATAAGAAGAACTGACATTACCAATAGATTTTTGACGCATCATGACTGCATGCTGGGGACCGTGGCCTGGTTGAAAATGAGCTTGGTTGTAGTCAAAACCAGGTCCAGCTTGTACCATTGCCAGTGATGACTGCTGATCATATGGTTGCTTCAGGTACCAAAAAAAAAGAAAGAAAAGTAAGTAAAAGAGAATGAATGAGAATTTAAAATGAAGGAGGTTTATAAAGAGAAGAAATGCAACAGTAATTTAGATATAATCAAATAAAACTGATGTTGGCTGTTGTTGAGTAGATATATACAGAATAATCCAATACATAAAAAACAATAAGTCTGAGTAACAGTACATTAGGCAGCAGAGTATAGATGAATGGACATAATCTGACTCACACTAAACAAATGTTTTGGAGTGGGTGGTCAATAGTCAATCATTTTCTCTAAAGTGCAGCGAGGGCAGGAGAACACCCAGAGCTAAAGACCAAGTTGGTTTAGAGATTTGAATTATTTTTGTTGGTATTAGTCACCTCCATGACTAAATACTGTATGTGCTAAAGCAGTGGAGAAGATCTGAGAGGGTGAAATAGCTGTTGAGTAATTGTTTGTGTGTGTGTGTGCGCGTGTGTGTGTGTGTGTGTGTGTGTGTATAGTTATATATATTTAAAGATCAATAAATCGATAGATGGAAATACAGTAAAGAAGGCGAAAACAGTTTCTACAATTCTAATGAGTTTGAAAGATCATTTAGTATGATTAGCTTTGTTCTCCAACACAGTATTCAACAGCTTTTTTGTTATTTCTTTAAGTAGTCTTCAGGAATAGTTCTCCAGGCTTTTAAAAGACATTCACAACTCTTCTTTGGATGCTGGGTACTTTTTGTTCCAATCTCTTTCAAGGTTTCTTGTGGGATCATCTGAATCCAATGCATGACTGAGTGTCACGGCTGGCGGAGTGAGCCGTGTGGTGTGGAGGAAAGGGAGGACCCAAAATGCAGCAGTGACTGATGATACGAGTGATGTTTATTTACAAAGTGACAATGGCAGAAACAGGCAGTGAGGCATGACAAAACAACTGAAGAAACCTAAACTGGGAGAACTAAATGACAAACCTGAGACCATACAAAAGGGGTGCGGGGCAGAGAGACGCAGAGACAGGAACACCATAGAACGCAGACGAGCCGACAATGAACACAGACCGACACCCACTAAATATACACACACACAAGGTAATCAGGTAATCACACACAGGAGGGAAGAACAGCTGAACCTAATACACATGAGGACCGGAGGACACAAGCTGAACACAATGACAACAGACACAGACCTTCAAAATAGAATAGGAAATCCAGAACATGAGCCTTCAAAGTAAAGCAGGAACACACAGACTGATTTACAACACAACACGGGGACATGAACAGAGCACCAAGGACAGACACAGGTAGGGCTGAATACACACACCAAACTACTGGTTCAACCCTAAACCAATACAAAATCAGAATAAACACAAAGCACAAAAATGAACTTCAAGGAAACACAAAACGCTGGGCCAAAATGACCCAGGACCATGACACTGTGTGTGTTCTATAGTTTGTTTTCCTATCCAGGTATGCATTGACAGTATGTTTGGGCCCATTTTCATGTTGAAAAATGAAGCAATTGGCAATCAGATGCTTTCCAGATGGTATTCTGAAAAATCTGATGGTACTTTTCTGCATTCATAATTTCATTGATTTTGACAAGACAACACTAAAGCCCCAAATCCTAACAGAGGCTCCATTGTAGACACTCACTGTTGTACCCCTCCCTGATCTCCTCCATACATACTGAATCAGAATTTTCAATTTTGGATTCATAACACACAAACTTTTCTCTGTATTTGCCTTCCTCAAAACTTGAGACCATTTCTGATGATCAGCAAACAGTAGATGGAACCATTAAAGGTCCAGATGCATCTCCTAGGTGACTTTAAAGCCCCATTTCCATTAGTACCTCCTCGGATCGACTCGCCACAGTTTTCAGCAGGTATATTTTACCTTGACATCCACCCTTGTTGTAGTGTTCGTGTCGCATATTAATTACATCATGGGATGCTCAGATGCGTTGCTATGACAACGTCCATGCACATTAGGTAGTACTCAATTGTAATGGAAAACCAGTTGATCTGAGCTGAGTCATGGCGAGCTATGGCGAGTTGATCCAAATAGGTACTAACGGAAAAGGGGCTTTAGATACTGCTCATGTGCAGTAGATAGTTTTGTTTGTCCTCCACTTGTCCAGTTTCTTTAAATTTTTTAAGGACACGCTTCTTTTAAAAAAAACAAACAAAAAAAACCCCCAAACAGTTTTCATAGCTAATTCATAACAAATGGGAGCATATGTTAATTTAGCAAAGTGTGTTAGTAACAAAATGCACAAAGATACGATTCAAAATCCGTTCCTCTCATTAAAAATGATGAAAAATGACAAAAAAGCCTATCTCCTTAGAAGCAAAATATAAAGAAAGGACGGGTGATTATATTCAAAATTGCTCCTTAACGTGAGTTCAAGCCATTCACATTGCAGCAACTTAGTGCATTTAAGCACATGGACATGATCCAGACAACCTGCTGAAGGTCAAACTGGGCATCAGAATGGAGAAGAAAGGAGATTTAAGTGAGAGAAAATAACCAGTGAGTGGCACTTCTCTGGGCAAAAAATGCCTTGTTGATGTCACAAGTCAGATGAGAAGTGCTTTGAAACGATACAAACGCAAACGTAACCCAACAGAGGTCATCAGAAGAACGTCTGAGGAATATTTCTAGCATCTTGTTAAATCTTTGATTTTGTGCCAGAAAGAATTAAAAGGGGTGGGGTCCAATTGAGGCAATAGGAATAGCTTGGTATAAGAAAAGGATTTTCTTTTATGAACTGTGATGCATGCAGAGCAATGTTAGTATAATCCAGGAATAACCAAAAGGATAAAAAAAACAAAGGTCAAAATGAGCATTAAAGGCCCCCTTTAATAACTTGTTGACATGTATGTGCTACAGGAATGACCTCAACTAGGACAATTTCCTCACAATTCCCAACAGTACCTCCTTGGACACATTGGGAACAATACTCTTGCTTCGGTCCCTCTTGCCTCCATGACCTCTCTGGCCCTGGTTGTCTGATGTCATGGTGTGTTGAGCGGCAGCCAAGATTTCATCCAGTTTATCTAAAACACAGACAGAGCAGAGGGCATAAGACACAAGGCGTAAGTCAGGGCATAAGGAAACAGAGGAGTAGTGGAAGAGCCGTAAATAAAGAAGCTAAAGGAAGATTTCAGTGATCCTACTCCTCTCTCCTTAAAGGTACAGTGTGTAAAATTTCACCTCTAGCACAACCCCAGCTACGATGGCACTGTGGGACAACAACTCTTCTCTAGTGAATGAAGGCTATCAGTCCACTGGTTACCTCAGTCATTAATATGTGTCCATATCTATTTTCTCAGGATGAGGCTGTAAAGCTTTATGAAATGAGTCTGATGAGTCAGTGATGGTCACTTCTGACCAGTGACAGCGAGCTGCTGTTATCTAGTGTTAGTGAAACTTCCTTTGAAGTGGATCTAATGCTGTTGGACACTTATCAAATAAACTATCATACATTTTGTGTAACGTAATCAAACTTTTTTACTATATATTTTTTAGGACACTCCAGCCCAACATTAGCTGGCATAACGTTACCAGAGCTGCTGTTGTATAGCTGGCTCATTGTCAGCAGCCCTGAGATGGGAGGTTCACATATCTAATCTGGTGACAACAAGTGACTGCAACACTACTGGGAATAGATAAGCAGGTTTATGCACATTTCCATGTGACTTCAATCCAGATGATTAGGTTTGATATGAGGGAGGAGAGACCCGTGAGAAAGACAATACGAAAAATGATGATAAAAGTATACATGAGCAGATGTTAAATGGTCATATATAGTTTGAAAGAGCCACTGTATTTCTCAGCCACTGAATACAAGATGGACTCTGCCTGTATGAGCAGTTTATGATGCAGCTATATCAGTTTGCTGGAAGTCATAATCACATACCAAATAACCTCAAAAAACTATGCACTGTACCTTTAACATATCTAAACACCTTCTTACAGTATCACAAGAGCAGTGAGAGTGATTTCTTACTTAAAGCCATCTGATAGACGGTCCTCTTCTTATCAGGACCCTGAGAGGACTCGTACTCTGGAAAAATAAGCAAAAAAGACATCAAACTGACTGATTTTTAATTAAAGCTCAGAGGCTGATAGGGGTGATGATAACACTGATACTCACCTGCTTTCTTTTTCCACGGAGAGGCAGCTGTTGCACGCGTAATTGGGGAAAGAGAAATTAGGTGTGACTAGAACTTCTGCAAAGTGTATAAAGCAGATGAAGAGATGAAGTACATACTCAGACACATGTGATGGTGTGAATGCTGATGTGATGATAGGGATGTTGATGGGGACAGAAATGATCATGAGAGCACACAAATCTGTGATTCTCCCACCTTTGTCCACTGCATGCAGCACATTTGGTTTGAAAAGAAGAGAGAAAACAGAGCTGTTTGTGACAAATGACATTTTAAATGCATCATTTTTACAACATGCCGCTGCTTTTGTATCGCTTAACCTCACTGTTTAATTGCCACCTTTCCTCTTCATGGCTAACATCATAAGTGCAAATGAATCAAAAGACTTCTTCCCATGAAGCTGTTGCTAGTGAAAAAAAATGCACCACTCTGGATAATTTTCTTGGCTTTCTGCATCAACTTGGTTAATATTTAATGCTGTGTTTCCTTAATAGTACCACAGTACTAAACCATCCTCCTGCAGAAAAACTGCTAACCCACCCCAGAAGAAGCCTTTTCAATGTGACCCCCAGAACTCATGCTTTTGCGCTTTGTCCCTTCTTTCGTCTTACCCATATCTTCCAGCTCTGATGTCATTGACTTGGAGCGCAGGGCAATGGCAGGAGGAGTCAGTCTTTTTGTCTGCTGTGGGGCTGCCAAGGGAAGCCAGCCAAATGCAGATTTAATGTTTAGAATTCTTGTATACAACCCATTGCAACAGGCTTTCAGGTTGACGTAAACATGCAATCAGCTTAATCATCACATGATAAACACAGAATTCAAATGGCGTAAGACGAAAATCTGACTAGTACCTCGCTTTCGAGCCGTGTCCTCCAGCTCAGGGTTTCGAGCAACCATGACAACTTTCACCATGAGACTGTTGCCGCCCTGCCGGATCATGTTGACAACCTGCCGATGACCAACCTTCACCACATTCTGACCGTTCACCTGCCAGAAAAACACAGAACAAAATGAAAAATCCACTCTAGTCGCACAGAGTGGATGAAAAACCTGAGACAGTTTGGAGTGCACACTTTAGGCATTGTCTCCTCTTACCCAGTGGTTCACTTTAACAATTTGGGTTTCTTGTGTGGTTTAAAACATAAATCTTACTGGTTTCTGGGCAGGTGCACCAGCAAGTCAAGCTGCAACTTAATAACAGTTACAAAAGCTTGGGCAGCTATATAAGTGACTCATATTAGGTTGAATAGTAATGAACAGCTTCTGTCAGCTGTAACAAAGGTTTGACAATCACCATTTTTAGTGCCAGGGTTTTAAGGGAACATACAGGAACTCTTAAAGGCCAGAGAGTTGCAGCAACTACAAGCACAGCAGCCTCCAAATGACCATAACTAAAATGCAAATTATATATTTAGGAGAAGTATAGAAATAATCGCATCAATGCATCATATCCTGCACATATTTTTAGTGCACACAAATGTCTTTACCCTGTCCATTCTCTGTTGTCTTTATTGTCTATTTTTGCTGTTATTAAAGGACATACAATCACTGAACAGCAAGTGAAGAAAGCACTAGCATTTTTAAAAGAAAAAATGCTAATGCTGTAACGTGTTTGTTGTAACGTGTAACGTGTTGTAACGTGTTTCCTGCAGCTTCCTATGTTTGTTGCATAATACATGAACATATGACCCCAGTTTCTGTTTTACAAAACTACTTTCTTCTTCATAGGTCTTGAATTGAAAGTAAAAGTAAAGCTTCAGTTAGCATGCCGGTTACCTCGATGAGGAAGTCCCCCATCCTCAGGCCCGCTCTCCACGCCACGCCCCCCTCATCAACAGACTCCAGGTACTGCAGCGCGGGGAATGCTGGCGTTGGAGTGAACTCCTCTATGGGAGTCTGAGCTGTAGATGATAACAAGACAAGAGGTTCACCACAACAGGAGCATGGATTTGATAATTATGCAGTAAATAGCTAACAAGACTTAGAAATCTTTGGCAATACGTGATGAACTTTGAGAAGACGCTCACCTTTGGCTCCCCTGAGTACAAACCCAAAGCCCTCATTGTCTTTCTTCTGTAGGAGCACAGTCTTCTCCTTAATGATGTAGTCACTTGGAAAAAGTAGAGAACGGGTATATGAAATGAAGGAAGGGGTGAATAAAAAAGAGAGAGTTGGAGATGAAGATATGATTGTCTAGTAGAAGAAAAGTGTTACGGTCATGCAATTAATGCATCTTCTAAATGTGGAAAACAGCTATACTGCAACACATTCTGAAATCACACTGCAGCAAAAGATACTTGGGCTTGTGGATGTCATACAAAAAGCTTTGGTACACAAAAGAGGGTTGATGGGGGGGATACAGTTAGTGTCACAATGGGAGGAATTGTATATGAGATGACATTCCATACTATGGAGTAATCCAGCTAGAGCTGACAAGCACTGGGCCGGGGGGAACAGCACATTAGAAAAATGTGCACATCCACTGATAATGGAAACTTCCAAATGCACCCAAATCGCTGCATTAGCTTTCACCGCCTCTGGCAGCTTTTGCAAGGATACTGCTTCACCGACTCCTGCGCAACCACTACCGGTCATACATGACACTTCAAATTATGTACAAGAAGTCAGACGGGCCTCTAATCCACCCCCCACCATCACAAACAGCTCCTCTTGCTCAAAGACTACAGTCCGAGAACATAGAAACATCGATCACAGGCTTTGGCGATGCAATCTTATTATGAGACGGCTTGAGTAGTGGCTCAGCAAGCTCCTTCATTATTCTATTACCACGTCTGGGACGTTTTGGCCAGGCTGCTTTACAACACTTTCTCTAATACAGGGCCAGTTAAATGGACTCCACACTGCCACACACAGCCACATCTCATGAGTCATTTCTGGACTTGACTTTCTAACAATGTCAATTCACCCTGCCCCTGCTAGAGAGCCCGGGGCTCGAGCAGAGTTGTATGATTAAAGAGGAATTCCAGATATTTCTTTCACAGGCAGCTCATTTTTTGTGTTAGTTTGTGCTGCTTGAGTTAACTCAAACTGACACTCCAACGGAAATCAAATCAAAGGATTTGATTTCCCAAAGAAAAAAAAATGGCAGAACAGTGAGAGAACAGGAAGTGTAGCCTGGTTGAAGAATCGTCCTTATTTATAGTGATAGCTCGACTGCCAAAACATACACTAAAACTGCTCCGGGTAGGCTCAAGGACAGAATTTGTTTTTTCCTGGAAATAAGCTGTTTCGTTCATCCTTCTTTTAAATGGGAAGTTAAAATAAACTGTCTATTTATTTCATGATAAGTACGTGATAAGTACTGAGTAGAGGTAGGATTTTTTTGGCTACAAGGTTGCACACTAACTCTGCCTTCACAAGGGACGTATGAAAAATAATTTACCATGAAAAAGGGACAAAATGTAAAATATTTTTTAGGTTTTAGGCAGCAGATGTGGTGGGGTTTTTTTGTGTGTGTGTTTTTTTTTATGTCTGGCGAGTTCTCAGTACTCGGTTCTTATGCATATAACCCCGCAAACAATGTTTTGCCTGTGCCTGCGCAACCCGGGTTCAGTGGACTCATGAGCATTGGCTGACGGGCCCGAGGATCCAGACTTTGACATGAAGCTGTAACTTTAGCACTGAACAGACGATCGCTAGTTTCCCCTAGTGAGGTCCATCCCTTGTGTGTTCTCCATCAATGTTACTGTTTCGCCAACGCTCAGCCGCCTTCCAGCCATCTGCTCCTCACACCTCATTCCTTTTTCTCTCACCCTGTCCTCCATCATGCCTTCCCTCTCTGAGGATCAAAGTAACACAGAGTGGGTGGACAGATCCATCGGGCTCTTCATCCATCTACTTGTATAAGGATAACGGGGAAGGGGGGGCACGGCCACAGTTGGTCTTTTGGGGGTTTCTAATTTGCATTGCTGGCTTACAGTAACACACCTGATTCCCTTTACGTATGCAAAGCTATGTAACTCGTCTGTTGCTACAGAGTCCACCACGGCCCAGCCAAGCAGGACCATAAAAAGCACAAACGTCCCTGGTTAATTAGCAGGGCACACTCTCAGTGAACTGGCTGGAATAAAGCTGTAAGCCTACTAGAGACTAGAGTTATTATGTACCCTCCTGAGTCATCCTCTCTTCTATCCACAATCACTGAGAAAAAAAGGGAGCTTTTTTAACCATTCACCTGCTGAATGTACATGCAAATACATAGCTTATGTGGAGACATTACACACACATCACAAGTGAAGCACTTGACAGATGTTTAGTCACACACACACACACACGCACACCGTGGATGGAGACATGGTAGACAGATGAAAAGCGCACAGATAAATGTGCAGGAGAGACACTCCCACAGCGAGCGCTATGACATACACACTTATATGTGAAAGCCACATATATTTGATTCATTGTATATAGTCACATGCATT
The DNA here is from genome assembly GCF_057381915.1 of Diplotaxodon limnothrissa. NCBI lineage: Eukaryota > Metazoa > Chordata > Actinopteri > Cichliformes > Cichlidae > Diplotaxodon > Diplotaxodon limnothrissa. The sequence continues at coordinate 13,619,308 of NC_140603.1, read as the reverse complement.
CTCACATCAAGAAAAAAGCACGCACACACACAAACATGCAGAGAAATGACCGCTTTTCCCACATTAGAGGGAAAAAAAAACACTCTTTCAATTTACTGACTTTCCCAGTACAGTAAAAATACCACACGTCTCTAATGATACAGTGAGAGACATTGAAAAAATGATATGGGATGTGACAATGGCGTTTTTAAAGCAACAGAAATGTATGGGAAGTCCTGGTGAATTAAAAATATCTGCTTACAGAAATCATGACTCAAAGAGAATGAAATACACCCACACTGTCTGACTGAAATGCATCAATATGTGCTCTCTTTCATGCACTAACACACACACACAAACACACACAGACACACACACACAGTGTTCAAAAACGCACGGGAGGAAGACACAGAAATAAACATGCTGCATAGTCTCCATTCAATAGCCACTTCTGTACCACAGATATACACATGCATAGGAACAACACGGATTTAAGACGCACACGCACATATTCGCACACGCACGCTCCAAGAGGCACACACACAGAATACACAGCTTATTAGTCTGTCTTTGAAAAGGCACGGCCTCTCAATAGCATCATCTACCTCTCCCCTCTCTCCATTGTCCTCTCCTCACATCCATAGCCAGCCAATGAATGAGGAAACAGCCGCTACCTGTAAATGAACCACACGCTCCTGTTTCTGGGGCCCAGTGACGGCCACGAAGAAGAGAGGGAGAGAGAGAAATCTCTCTCTCCGCAACCCCCCATTGCCATGTCCCCCCCTCCTCTCTCGCGCGCTCTCCACCACCTCCTCCTCCCTCCTCCTCCTCCTGCCTCCCTCCTCCCGGTCTTCCAGCGAGAGCTCAGCCGGAGAGAGCCGCGAGAGTCGAGGAGAGAGCGAGCGAGAGAGGTGGGGGATGAGAAGGGAGAGAGAGTGCGATGATCTGCACCCTGTGCACTTCAGACAAGAGAAAGACAATGTGTAAGAAAGATGGGGAGAGAGGAAGAGAGTACCAGTGACTATCACAAAAGGGAAAGGATGTATTGTCTGTGTGTGTGTGTGTGTGTGTGTGTGTGTGTGTGTGTGTGTGTGTGTGTGTGTGTGTGCGCGTGCTGGTGGATGGCAAGAAGAGGGTTTGGTTTTTAAATAGGGGGAGACGGAGAGCTGGGTTTCTGGGTTTGTGGGGAGGGGATGCGGGGGATGGGTACAAATGTGAGGCAACACCGGGGAGAGACAGCGCTTTCATTTTCACATCCACTAACTGGTAAATCACAGATATGCTAACAGCTGATTCCCACCCTGGATTTGATCTTGCACACATTTGCCAACTTTGCTCTCACTCCCTCCTATCCTCTAAAACCGAGCTGTCATCACCACACAGGCTAACAAACACTCTCCCTCTCTCCATCTCTCTCTGAAATAGTAATTGACATTCTCCCAAATGCCCAGCTGCAGTGACAGAACATGCTCCGGATCACCTTGCTCTTAATTGAGCACCACTTCACCACAGCTCTGCAATTACGCTTAACCAACTTAGCATAGGTAATGTAACCCCAGTGGCTGCTATTTCCATTTGGAACACAAGCGCATCTGAATTAAAGCGAATGCCTCCTTTTTTTTCCTTTTTTTTTTTGAATGACACTGAAATCTGCTCAGCACAAGGGCAATGTCAGCTGTAATGCGTTAGCAGCTATAAAACCCCGAGACGGGGGACCAGTGAGTCCTTCTCGCTGTAGCCCAGGGATCTAACCAGCACTTGGTGCTTCAGCCTCCTCATGACTCATCAGCAGAATGATGTATGTACACTCAGAGACGTAGGCATTTTCACATTCACTTGCACACCAACTCTAAGCAAACATACGCAGCTTCACAACACACAACCTTCGATGCCAAGGGATGAGGTTGCTGCTTCAGAAGAAACTCTTCCTTTATTACAGCATTATTGCTCTCAGTGAATGTGAGCAACAAGAGCATGTGGATGGAAGAATGAAAGAGACAAACGCATTCGTGTCGTGGAGTTAAAAAGGGGCAGGGCTAAAAAATGACACCGCTGCTCTTTGTTCTTTTTAAGCGTTGACGCGTTCACATAGCACAATAGAGAACAAGTGCTGTTCAGGATCGGCAGAAAACTGCTGAGAACTGACACACACAGACGCACACACACTAAACACAGCAGGGGGAACAAGTGTGCACACATGCTTCGCGCATAAGAACCTCCCTTTAACTAAAAAACAGCATTGTGATGACTGTTTCAATCACCTAGACCGGCCTCACGGTCTTGCCTTGCAACAGTTTGCTTGCTGCCCACACTGAAGTGGCAATCCACAACTAGAGCCACGTCGGAGGCTGTAGCCAATCAGGATTAGATTAATATTATTTTATTAATTTTTTTTTTCTATTTCCTAAAACCAGCATGCACTTTGTGGGAGGTTGGGGACAGCTCAGAATAAACACTATCAACTTGAAATTTACAGCACTTTAGACTTTAAAGTGGACGTATTATGCATTTTGTTATTTTCTGCCATATATAAACTCTTACAATGACTGATGCTCACATTAAGTATCACCCAAGATCTAAAAATAAGGTCAGCATACAAAATATGGACAACAGCATCAGGCCACACCTGTTAATCTTTGAACTCAGGTGATTTCATTGGTGTTGCCACACCAGGCCACACAGTCTGCTGAATTTGAGTGTGCATTTCAGAACCACAGCAGTGTAAATCTGTCGACCGGGGTCACCGAGTGCTGACACGCATATGCTGTAACTGCATTTAACTGTGTCAAACCTTCTCTTGCATTAACATAGGCACATCAGTCTACCCTCGGAGCTTCGTAGCATGGGTTTCCATGGCTAAGCAGCTCCTGTAGGTGTAATCTGCAGGTCGCTTTTTCCATATAACATATGTGCTGTGATCCATATGAGCCAAAAGCTCTGACTTCAGACTGCTCTGCTCCTCTGTGTTCTAAAGTTTTTCTCTACTCTTGGATCTAGATTAGATCATTGAGATCAGAAAACCCCAATATGGTCATCTCAGGCACACAGCTCTGGCTCTGAGCACAAAAGTGTCACCCACCCACTTTCTTTTGCAGCAAATCAGAAGAAAGTTGGCTCAATGATAGAAGTCTCAAAAAGGCCTTAAAGGAGCTTGTTTGATGAGATAATGGATGAATTGAGGTGCTGGAACAAGACCCTGAATAGGATAAATATGGATTATTTTGAGCTTTGAATCAAACAAAGCTACTCTAGTAGCGTCCAAGAATAAAAGGATAGTGCAATCCAGATTAAACACCACAATTTGATTTTAAGACTTGATTTCCTGATCGATTAAAACACTTTCCACCCCATCTCACTCAATGACTAATACCCTTTTTGCACAGAATATGAAAGTCACAGCAGCATTTTCTTTGTACCTGGGGCCATCAGTGCCATCGTAGGCTCCAACGGTGACGTTACGGAAGAGCTTCCTCTTGGCTTTCTCGCTGCGCGTCTCTGCAAGGAAGGCACATGCAGGCAAAACATATGTCCAATTCAAACATTCAGCTACCGCCATGACACCTTCTCTGTCTTTGTGCTGAAGTGTTGTGTCGTCAGCAGTCAAATGCATTTACACCCTGTTTTTGTCTCCTCAGCGTGGCATATGGTTTGCTTCTTGTGTGAGCAGCTGTGAAAATAGAAGACAAGTGAATAACTCTGCTGCACATGCATGTAGCACTGGTCGTTACCGAAAGCACCAACTACTGAACATGAGTGTGACATGTGGGTGTTACAACAGTTTAAAAGATAATTCCAGCCTAAGGAAATATGCAACCCGTTTTCTAGCTTGTCCCTTCACTAATCCATGTACTATATGTGCGTGTGTGTGATTTATTAACCCTCCTTTTGACATACTTAACATGAATGAGTAATCGTCTTCTCCCATCAGGCACAGCACTGCTGTATGTTAGCTTTACAATCAGTCTCCAGAACATTCAATTTGGTGCTTATCTCACCTGGTCGATTGTCTTTGCTGGGAGCTGGTACCTCTTGCACACAGTCCGAAGGAAACCAGCCAGTGCGTCCTTTCACTGTTCCCTCCCAGTATCCACCCTCTCCTACACTTAACACTGAAACAGACAAAAGGACAGAAATATTTTACATTTTTGTTGTGATGAACTGGGATGCTGATCCTATTCATTTCACTTTTTTCGGCAAACCTCTTTCCTTCTCATCTACATCTCCTCTAAACAACCGCCTAAATTTTTATTCAGTAAACTATATCGCAGCAGCATGACTAGAAATTTATATAACAAAGAATTACTCAAATATTGCCCTGCTAAACAATAACATGACACGATTCCACTGGTTACTTCTACTCAGAAGAGTAGAAATTGTTCAGCATGTGAAAATTCTGAGCTTTTCTCACCTTTGACTTTGTCCCCCTTGTTCAGCGAGAGCTCTCGGTCTCCACTGGCAGAGTGGGCACGAGTGGCCACGTACACTCGTCCTGGAACTGCGCTGTACATGCGCTTCATCTGACCCCCACCGCCACCCGCCGAGGTCGCACTGCAGAAAGACAAGCGCAGTGAGTGCATTAGAAAACCAAGAGATAAGACTGAGTGGCACACTGTGGAAAAACAAATGAGACAACATACAGCCTGTCAGGCCACATCAGAGACAGCTGAGTCATGCTAATCTGTCATACCAACAGTAAGATTTTATTCTGTGCTGGTGTATTTACACAACAGCGTCTAGTATTTAGCAACTTCTGACAATTTCAGTCAACAAAACCAGCTCCTTCCCTTCATTTTGCACAAAACTAATGATATTAGTTATATATATAGTTTGTCTAACATTTAACTTCATAAATTTCTGTCACTATATTTCAGAATTTGACACATCACATGCATCAAATACTATTATTTTTTTCTTATCACCAGGGATTTATTCTTTCATTTTTGTCCAGTGGTTGAGTCACTGCTTTGACCCGATCAACATTTCTGATGTTGGAAGGGTAGAATAGAATGAATGGTTAAGCACATCTAATAATTATCCATCCATCCTTCCATCCGTCCATCCTCTTCCACTTATCCAATTCAGGGTCATGCTGGAGCCTATCTCAGATGCCTTAGGATGAGAGGCAGGGTACAGCCTGGATAGGTCACCAGTCTGGCAGGGCTCATTATAACACCAGTTTATGATATTGGTCAGTACTAGTCAGTTACCAGCAAAATACATTCAGTTCTAATGGTGCTGCTGCACTTATTTTTAGTTCTAACACACAAATCAAACAAGAGTACAAACCTCCGCCAAGACAGCTCACTCTCTGGGCAGTATTCACTTTTAAGGGAATGGTATTATATTTTGTATCTATTCATTTCATTTTTTAAACAAACTTTAAGTAGTTTTTAGTGCAATAAAAATCAAAAGGACACTTTGTATTATACTAAAGTATGTCTGTGTAGGTTCTCAGTGATTCAGGTCATGGTAGAAATAATTCTAACTAACTTGGGAGCTCATTGTCTTTCTCTTGACAGTACCTTCTTTAAAGATATGACACATTTTGAGGTCAACTTGAAATAATGTGAAGTGTAAATATGAAATCAGAGGTCAAATGAAACATGAAATTTGGATGTACACTTATTATATTTTTTTAGAGATTAGAGATAGATATTTAGAATCCCCATATAACAGGATCCTTTCCTAAATGTTGTTGGTAGAAACAAAGGCAGTAGAATTTGAAGCACAGTTTTAAAGATAAAAAACATTTTATGAAACTTTGACCTTACTTGACCTGAAGGAAGAGGTCAGAAGTTTGAAGCAAAGTGATATTTAGAATCCCTATTTGTCTATGTTGTCAATACAAATGAAAGCAAGACACATAATTTATAATAGCTCTGTATAGCATTATTATCACTTTGATCTTCAGATCAATTTATTGACCTTGAAAGAGAGGTCGGAGGTCAAATGTAACATGATATTTTAAATCTTTATATGTTACTTTTGGTATGTTGACAATACACATTTATTATATTAGAATGATAGTTTCTAAGTTTTAAGCCTTTTTATCCGCTTTGTTTTCTACCTTGAAGACTTTGGTGGATGTAAGCCAAATTATAATTAATTGTAATGGGACCCCACTCTACATCCCTACAAAGTTTTATCATAAGTCATGCAAAATGTTTCGCTTTATTGTGTTTACAGACAAAAAGAAATGACACGCACGCAATGCTACCAAAGCCACAACCTCTTTAGTGGAGGTAAATATAGACAATAGTAAATATGCACATCGTGAGATTGTTAGTTTCTTATATAGTTGCTAACCATAACTTAAAGAACTTGTGTGCTTAACTAAGTCTTTTTTACATTTTTAAACCTTCTTTTTTAAGGTAAAGTGAATGTATCCTAAATTTCTTTTGTTTACACAAAAACGCCGATTTATACCACATATAAACAAATGTGACCTTCTTGCAATTGCAAATAGTAAAAGGTATGCATCTGAGACATAAATAGTAATTTCTTTGCATGCAGCTAAAGATAATTGGAGATGACTGACTTCCTACTGTTGGATGGCCTGAAAGGACCTAGTCAGATTAAGATCCCAGCAGGCTTCTTTACCCCTGTCTGCCTCGTGGCTGCCTGTGCCTCTCCTCTGTGTCACTTTGGCCTCCTCTCCCTCTGGAGGGCGAACGGGTACGAGTTCTGGGGCTGCTGGAGCTTCTCATACCCACTGAGGCCCTGCGATGACCCTGCAAAAAACAGCCCCGCGGAGAACGTCAGTATTGATCATTTCAGATGATGAGAAATCATCAAGCGAGCTACTATTACAAAAGATCAAAACATGGACATCCACCTAATGCTGGACAGTACCTGTCCTGGGTTGGGATTGGTCGCAGCCTTGTTGGGCAGGGCCAGAGGGTCAGACTGGGTCATGGTGTTATCACTATTAGCACGCAGTAGGGGGTGGGAATGAAGCAAAGGGAGGGGCAGTGTGTGGGAACTTTCTTTTCGCTTTGGAACAAACTTTGGTGACTCTAAAAACGGCACTAAAGACATAACATGATGCAGAGGTTTGGTGTGACGGTACAGGTGAATATGTGAGGTGTGACAGGATGAAAGGGAGGGAGAAAACAGGTACATTGTTAGGATTATATATTTGGGAAAGAGCAAGGCAGACAGGTGTTGGGAAGTGACGTTTGAAAGTCCCTGCAGAAGAAACAGTTGCCAGGGAATCTTACCTATATCAGAGTCTTTGTGGTTTTTGATGATTTCCCCGAGTTCAAAATGACCAGACAAAACAGCTAGCTGCAAACAACGAAGACAAACTGAAATATTATTTGTTCCAGCAGGTCAAAGCTACTCTACAAATGCAATTTCACTCTGCAGACAGAATAATAAAAAAGCAAAACATGTTCCTCAAAACTCTGGATTATTTTTTAAAACATTTACCTGAAACGGGGTCTGACCATGCTTGTTCTTCGCCTCCTTATTCGCCCCCCTGTACAGAAGAACACGGACGCAGCTTTCCTGGTGATTCAGAGAGGAAAAGGAATCGGTTAACATCTGTAGAAGATATAACAGCAAACATTATGGTAATAATAGTTTAATAAGGGATCTTTTTGCCATACTTGCCTTGTTGTACAGGGCAGAAATGTGAAGCGCAGTGTTCCCTGAGGCATTTTGAGAAGTGGTGTCTGCCCCATAAAACAGCAGATGCTCCAAGTGTTGTGCAAAGCCATTCTGGCAAGCCTTTTAATGTCAAGAGTATGATAGAAATATCCCCAATATTATAAAGTATAGAAGGACACAAGTTGGACTAAAGAGAATGGTTTCAAACGGGATAAGGAGAAGATGGTGTAAGAGAATAGGGAAGAAAATGAAAGACATTGAAAAAAGAGATACGAAAAATAGGGGAAGGGGAAATCTGTCACACAGTAGTCTAACAGAAAACAAAGAGGTGAGAGCAAATTACAATTCACCACAGTGGAAAAGAAAGGGAACAAAAGCCATTAAAACGACATAAATGAGCCTTCAGCAGCCTGAGAGGTTCCCTCATATTTTTCTGCAGGGATTAAAATATCACAAGATACGTACAAAGTAAAGAAAACACAGAGCACGGCAAAACCAAAATAAAATACCATGACAACCGGCTTGCAGTGCAAACACAAATTTCCCAGAATGTCACAGAGACATAATGTAGGCAATGCACACATATCTACGCTGAGAGAAAGAGCTAAGATACAATGCTCTTTCTGCACTGGACTCATCTCAAGATGAGCGAGACGTGAACGGGTTCGAGGAAACAGTGTGGTCACCTCATTCCCTTTTGGTTTATTTACGTAATTGTCACAGCATGGCTTTCTGTTAGGGATGAAGGGATGGTGGGATGAAGGGTACCTTATGTATTTCTTCCATTCCAAACTCCTCTTCATCCCTGTGCTATGGAGAGAGAGAAGGAGGGGAGGAAGGAGAGAGAATGGAGAGACGAGTGAGGAAGGCAAGGAGGAGAGAGGTGTGAGAAAAGGCTGAGAGACACTGAAGGTGATGGTAGACCTCATCAGTCACATAAATGAGAAAGGGAAATGTTGGTGCATTGCTTAAGTTAACATGAAGGAGACAGAAACCAGACGGGATTTAACTATGATGAAACAGACATGATGAAAACTGTGAATCGTGGGAATCCGCAAAGAGGCGCACAGGGTGATTGATTTGCATTTGTAGCTGATTAAAAATCTAAGCTTACCTGATGGGATTCGTCCCAGCCGTTCTCGTCCCTTGTGCCCAGCTTTGCCCTGTAATAGAGCAAGGTCTCACAGCAGGAAGTTTCACCCCCTGTCAGCACAGTGTGGTACAGCGGGGTCAGGCCACAGCGGTCTTTGGAGTCTGGAGATGCTCCGAGGGACAAGAGAGCCTGGCAAGTTGACACACAGAGGGCAAAGAACAAGGATTATTTTAACCAAGTGTGTGTGAATGTGTAGAGTAGTAAAATATAACAAAGGCTTAATAGATTTTCTTCACAGCGATTATTAAATCAAATACTAAAACAATGCAACAGGAATATGAAATGTTACAGATAGTTCTTATATAAGTACATCACATGTACCATAAGTGCATGTGGTACAAAGTTATTGTGATGAGTGGGGGTGGGGTGTATATGTATGTGCGTGTGTGTATGGTGGAGGTGGTGTTGTCTATATAATAATAATTTTAAAAAAGGAGAAGAGAAAGAAATGTTATCACAATTACACACATTACAAAGCATTCGGTGTGTGACTAAACCCGCAGCTGAGGCAATTCTCAGAACTACAAAAGAGGAAAATTCTCGTAGTTTATTCAAAGAAAAGGAACAGCGCTCACAAGTGTACACTAACCAATAAGAACGCGAGAGACATAAAGCCAAGAGAAAACCACTTAGAAATTATTATCATATGACCCACCTCTGTAATTATCTTCAAAGGTAACAGCCTGTTTCCATGGGGCATTTATGCTATTTTGCTTTTATCCTTTAATTAGAATCATTATTCCGTTTTAATTTATTTTGTCCACACCGCCCGCTCTACTTGAGTGTGTTTGTACTCTGCATGCGTGTGACTCTAACTTTTTTAGCCCTTACCAGCAGCCCAGCGTGATTGTGAGCCCTAACAGCTTTGTGCAGGGCCGTCATGCCGTCTCTGCTTCTGAAGTCCAAGTGAGCGCCGCCCTGAACCAGGACCCTGATGCCCTCCACCGACAGGCCAGACTGCATGGCCACAGTGAGGGGGGTTTCTGACCCACAGAGAAGGTGAGAATGAAAGTTCACCCTCGTATGCTCTTGATATTGCTAAATATTACTGGCAAAGAATAAAGGTAAAACTCACCTCCGGTGTCAGGGTCGTGAAAGTTCGGATCAAGACCTTTATCGAGGACTTTTCCCATTTTGTCTATTGCTCCGGTCTGAATGTAATCCAGAAATTTCTTCAGACTGGCCTGAGTGTAGGGAAAGATGTTGCTGAATGCAATTAAGCACAACAAAGTTCAAAAAACACACAAAAAAAAGAAATACCTTTGTGCTGAGTTTAGCGAGAGCCTTTTCATCCAGATTGGTCTGTTTATAGACTCTGGTTTTGTACCTAAACTGAAGACCGGAAAACATAGCACACATGAAAATGAGGATGATGGTACTTAGCTGTTCAGTTTCTTGGTGACAGCCTACACTGGAGGATATAACAAAATGATTACAATTTGTGCTGTGAAACCGTAGTTCAGAGAAAGCACCATTATTCTTGTCAGATGTTGCTGAACTCTCGCTGTTTCCAGAGATCTGTTCTCCCACTCGGAGTCGCTAGAATGACTCCATAATTGGCTTCTTTAAAATATTTGTGTCAGATTTGTTTTTACGTTTTGGGAAAAGGCTAAAAATGGTTAACTCTTCAGCCTCACAATGTAATAAGTTGGATTTGATGTTTCAATTATGATAATTTAAGCGCAAGCAAAGTGATGCAAACGAGCGGCTTGCGCGCACAGCTTTAGAAAGGATCTAGGGAAGGGCTCTATTAAGTTAGATTAATGATTAATGAGGGCTTTTTTTCCACAATGCGTTGGTTAAGGTTTGATTAATGACATTTAAAATAATAATACTATTAATGCAGTTTTCTTTAAATCACACTGACAAGATTAATTTATCATATAAGGTGATTTACATCTCAGGAACTGACAGATTGCACATTAGTCCCTCATTACACTGATTATATGCCCCACTGCGTTATTCTAAGACTGGTTTCTCACAGAGTAAAAGGGTCTGAACGCACTGCAAACTGCTCATTTTAAAATATTTTTTCTATTGTTTTCCACTGATGTTCTTGTGTTGAGGCAGCAGAGTGTTAATGTGTCGTATTCTTAATGTCTCTATTTTGGAAGGAATAAAGATCAGAAGGGGAAAAAACATCAGCCTAAAATTTGTTCTTGAACAGATGAGACTAATGAGTGTACTGTGTTTGGCTGGTTTTGCTGTTTTTACTTGGAAACCACCTGACTGGGTGTGTAGTCCTCACACCAAATCAGTTAACAGCTGAGGAGCTTTGAGGTAAGAAATTTCTGTCTAGCAGCTCAGAGCTGAGCTGCACCTCGCACTATGCCCCAGAAAACCAAGTAAAGATGGGTTTAGCAGCCACAATACAAAAGCAATCAGCCCTAAAAGTCTCAGTAAAACAACTGCAGCAGTACAACAGGAGCTAACAGGTAGATGTACTTAGTGGAACAAATGCGTTTTTTTAACTGATACTTATAATACATTCTGTTTGTTTCTACTTCCTTTAATATGACTTCCCTTACCATGACTCTAACTGACTCTGTCTTTACTTTAGTGTCAAAAACGCCTAAACTCTATGCAGTCTGCTGTGGGGTGTGTGGAGAGTGCAGTTACAAGGCCTCATCAGTATGCAGACAGGACCCCATCTCAAACGTTTCGAGAAATATAAACATTCTAATTTGAAGCTAAACTTTTGAGCTAAAGAAGATGCTCTTTCCAGCCCCGCCCAACTCAGCAGCACATACAGGAGCTGAGCCACCAGAGGGCACTGTGAGATAATTGTATTACAGCAGGAAACCTCAGATTCATGCTGTCTCACAACCCACTTACCAAAAAGCCAGGCAATACAATGTAATTAGCAGGTTACATAATATACGTAATGCATTTAAATCCATCCAGTTTTGTAAGGATTTCATTTACGCAGTCCACTCACTCTGTGATGCAGGGGGATTCTAATAAACACAATGCAATTTGGAGTTGCCTGCAATTAGAGACTTTCTTTACTCAGTTATGAGAAAAAAAAGTTTCAGAGTATCATACAGGATACTTCATTTCTCTACAGAAAGTACAAATCATTAAAAACATATCTGTATTTACGTTTGCTTTTTTGATCACTAATTTTTAGCAAGATTATTCAAAACCCATAAAAGAATCTATACAACACCACTGTAGAGTAATAATAAGTGCACTTAGGTCACAACTTCTGTAAGTTTAGCAGGAATTAGGGGAATCTGATATTTGATTACTTCCAGCTGAAGAACTACAAATACATCATCACGGTTCTGAGAAATGAAATTGTTTGCAGTACAACAATATTTATACAAAAATCAATCAATATTAGATTTGACATCATTTTACATCATTTTAAGAAAGAGAGAAACAAGTGATGCTCTAAGGGGGGCTTACACTGGGTCACAGCTCCCTTTCCTACCTCCAGGTACGGCACCCCTTTCTCGAAGGACTGTGAGTAGTCTCTCAGGGGTCTCTCCTCCTCCAGGAACTTGGCGTCCCGTCCCTCTCCAGCTGGCTGGAAGAGGCCATAGTTGTAGACGTCCCATAGGGACTCACTGAGGGAGCAGATGATCTGCTGCTTAGCGTTCCACACTGTGCAGTCCTGATCAAACTGGAGACATCTCTGTCAGACAATGGACAGGACAGGGGCGGGGTTAGAGGGCTATAGTACACCTGTACTAAGGTTGAAACAGTGGTTAAAAATATACAGGTTTTACAGCTGTTGTAGTGTACCTCTGTCAAAACATTTTTAATGGATATTTTCAGTGCTTTGAGCACCAAGAACAACCTAGTGTTTCAAATCAGATGTTGATGAGCCCAGTTAGCTGTCTGTACGTTAGATAGCTTTACAGGATGCCCTTGTGGATCGCTAACTGCACTATAGTGCTGCAGTGTTTTTGTTTTTGGATTTAGGACAGGATCCCCTGAGTCTAGATGTGGATGGTGATGAAGACTGAGAGTGAGGTAGAGATGGAAACGAGGTAGGTTGCATGAATGAGAGTCTGAAAGGAAGAATGACAGAGCACTGAGATTTAAACCACGCAGAGCGGTGGCTGATTGACTCAAAGAAGGTAAATAAAAAGATGGCTGGACTAGTGTAATGATGTAAGTACTGAGAGCGTGGGAAAGTCATAACGATGTAAAGAACAGACTAGAAGCTGATCTTCCTTATTGAACTTATACATAAGTTTTATCTCCAGTCAGCACTCGTTACAGCCAAGATATGCAGAAGAGCATGTCTGAATGCACACCCCATCAAACTTTCCAACAGAAGACTGGAAAAGCATTTCCTTGTTTAATGAGTCCCATCAGTCCTGTCTTGTATTAACTGTTAAGGTAATGGTGTGGAGAATATTTTCTCAGAGCACTTTGGCCCCCTTAGTAACAACCGAGCATTATTTAAACACCGCAGCCTGTCTGCAGTCCTTTTATGACCACAGTCTACCTAGTCTCCGATGGCTGTTTCCAGCAGGACAACACGTATCTTGAACTACTTTCTTCAACATGACCCTGAGTTCACTCACTGTATTCAAATTGCCTCCAAAGTCATGGGTGTGAAGCTGACAAATCTGCAGCAGCTGTGTGGCGCTATCATGTCAATATGGAGATCTAGATCTCTGATGAATGTTTTAACCACTTTGTTGAATCTGAGCCAGGAAGAATTAAGGCAGTTCTGAAGGCTAAAAGGAGTTTGTACATGATGAATGTATATGAGTGTGACGTGCAAAATATGAATGCATTACTTTTAATGAATCACCTGCCACATTCATGAATTATAAGATGACTCATTCTGTCCTTTTAGTCTGTGGTATCAGGTTATTTGGATCTATTTCACTTTCATTTTATACCCTATTTTTTGATTTTCTCTGCTAATAAAGAAGTAAAACTCACATGCATAGATAAATATTTTGCTATTTCCTCCTTGTCCAGTTTACTCCATTATCCAGAAGAGTAGGAGCAAACTTTGTGGATACACCCAAAGGCTACAATTACAAAACACCTCGGATGTATTGTGTGTGTGTGTGTGTGTGTGTGTGTGTGGATTTCCTAACATGATTTCACTGTGATTGTTGCATTGTCCATTTCCTCATATTCTCCCATTTCTGTGCAGTTCCACAGGAAAGACATCTTTCTGGACCTGGAGCTCGAGCTGATTGGAAGCTTGAACAGCAGGAGAGCTGAGACGTGTGAGAGATGTATGTATCCATACTGTTGTTCCATTTCAGAGGGCTGTGAGTAAAACTGCACAGCTCAGCACACTTCCAAGTCCCTTCTGCCCCCCTCGAGCCCGCACTCGGTTGCACTATTTGATAGTGTAGCAAACTCTATTGGCATGGCAACCAGTTCATTAGTGGAGGCAGGCACCCGTTGCCGTAGCAATGTCTTGGTGGTCCCTGGGAGGTTAACCACATGATAGGGATGAGCATGACTGTGTGTATGTGCATGCATATAAGTGAGCTATAAACTGTCTGTGTGTGTCTTCTTATTGGAGTGCACTTGTGCAGTGTAGTGGTTTTTCTTGTGTGTGTGTGTGTGTGTGTGTGTGTGTGTGTGTGTGTGTGTGTGTGTGTGTGTGTGTGTGTGTGTGTAACAGAGATAGAGTGGCTAATCCCTCTGAGTGAGGTCTAATGTAATGTATACTGTATATAACAGTGCTGCTTCTCTCCTCATCGTTTCTTCTTTAATGCAGTTTTCCTGAGATGTTTCTGGCAGTTTTTATTATTTAGATCTTCAGTGTGCACTATTACAGCACATATTTTCCTCTCTTTTCATCCTTTCCCCCCCTTTCTTCAGTCTGTCTAAGTAGCTCCTAATATTCAGCCCCTCTCTTTATCCCTTTTTAATTCTGTTCAATAATACTTCAGCTTCCGGGTTTGCAGTGCCGAGTGTTTGTCAGTGACGTGTGGATCTCGGTACGCTGCCTGTGGCTGATGGAAACCTGAGAACAGAGACGCCTTCCACATATTTCTTCCCTTCGACAGTCACTCACTTCCTCAGCTCTCCCAAAACTCATTAAAAACCTATTAAATAATTAGCAATTACTGTTGTATTGAGGGCAGATTAGCTGACATGTAGAACAGTCGGCATGTTCAGGGAGTTGAAAATGGAGAAAGGAGGATGGGGGAGGGGTTACAGTGGGGCACCCATTCTCACCTGGATATGGTGCGTGTGGGCTGGCCAATTCTCGCCTGCTGCCACTGTAAGGCTGAGAGCTGCTTCAAAGTGTGAAATGAGACTAACTTCAGTTTTGGAAGCTAATTATGACCACCTGACCCAAGGCAGATGCTTGCATGGTGTTGTTGACTGAATATGTTTTCCCTTGCAGGGTGCTCAGCACAAGCTGAGCTCTGTGTGAGTTCCTACTTCCCTTTGGGACTCATCTCTGAGCCCGCGGGATAACTGGAATGGAAAAGCCTTGAAATTAGAAATGTGCTTCTACAGTTGTGCACACTGTTTGACTTATATAAAAAAATTGTATGCTTCAAGCCACCCATGCAGTGTTTTCTGTGAATAATTTGAAACAGACATAGAATCAGCAACGCATCAGTATTATTTGACGTGTTTTAACTCAAAGGATGGAAAACGGCTGGATTTTAGAAGAGAAGCGAGAAGGGAGGGAAGCAAATCAAAAGACAGGAAGAAAACTGAAAAGCTTCTGAGTTTTAGGGGAGGTAATAGCGAAGGAGGTGACCAAAGCCCAGTGTTCAGCTCTCATTAAATGGCTGTTGTCCTTTTCTTTTTTTTAATAGTCACAAATGTAAAAAATACATTTTTGGAGCTTTTTGTCTGCAGTTGGTCATAACATCAGAATCAGAAACAGCAACATTAACTAAATGTATACCTGCCTTAATGGTTTAAATAGCCTGAGATATTATTTTTGAAATTCTGTTTGTCACATTAAAGCTCTCTGTCTCTGAGGCAGTAATACCAGGGAGACTTGGCTTGAACTACTTCCTCATTTGGAAAGACCTCCAGTGCAGTGTGAGGGAGACTTCTTTCTTTTTCTTTTTTCTTTGACAGGGAGAACTAAACTTTTAAACTGTTTGATTTGGACTGGTTTTGACAAGTTTTTTTCTTCAAAAAATTCTGCTTCAGCTACTTTATTCACTTTTAAATGATCAGTCAAGAAGCTCCAGGGACGGCTGTGCGGGCCTCAGCCTTTCATGAATTTCACACACACGTTACGAGCAGTGTCTTTGATGCACCTACTGTTTGTTTGATGTCGGGGATTCCAATGCGGAACACCATCATGGTCAAGTAAGTGTCCTCCAGTAGAGCCACTGTGGTCATGCTGCGCTCCATGAAGGCTCGTTTCTTTGCTGCCATGAAATACTGCTGCTTATTGGCAGCTTGATGATGTAGCGGGGCTATATTGGGCATGTAAGGGATCCCCCTGTTGCCGTGATTGCCCGGCCTCAGCGGCCGATCTACTCTCTGTCGACCGACCACAATGGCTGCTGGTTTCACCACCTCACCGCCTTTCCCTTCCCAGGATTGTCGTCCTCCTGTCATCTCCTTTTCCTCCAGATACTCTAGTCGTCCATTCTCCATGTCACGTTCACCTTCTTCTTTTCTGTTTTCTCTTCCCTGCTCCTCTTCCTCCTCCTCATCCTCCCCATCTTTGTCATCCTGACTGGGATAAAAGTGCTCATTATTTCCCAGCATCCTTTGCTGTGCAGAGGTCACTGCAGAGAGGGCTGAGTGATCTAGCTGTCATGGAGACAAAACATGGCTATCCCATGAGACTGGCTTCATCCTTAGAAACATGCTGTAGGGGAAAAAGGCAGAAAAGGGAGTAAATGTCGGTCATTTGACTCGTATCTTTGCTTTGATTGAGAGAGTGAACTTAGTAATGCTGGAATATGAGTAATTCAAGTACATAAAAGACACGTGCAGTAATAGAAAATCTAGCCACTGGCAATGCTAATAAGTCCACATGTGTGAAATAGCACAGAGCTGGTCCACATTTTCCATTTAGCCACTGGGAATGCGTCTGGGAATAGCAGACTTATGAAAGACAGGCTAAATATAAACTCTGTGAATTTGCATCACAGGTTTTCTGCAGGAGGGAGTGAGTTGGAGATGCGATCTAGCATCACACGAGGTCAAGATCATTGGTATTTTGTGACAATGGAGGAGACCTATGTTTGAGGCACAGCCCAGGGCTAACAGCTAAATGTGCGCTTCTTAAAGGAAAATTCCACCCTTGCACTCTGTTACTGTTAAATACAATTTAACTCGTTGACCTTGCCCTATCCCTCATCCTTGACAGCCTGTTTTCATTCCCAAGCTGGTGGCATTTCCAAATTTCACACGAGGTCTCCTGCGCCATGAAGTAACAGGTTTAGGAAACAAGGTGGCAGGTGTCTTATCTGGATGCTTATAAAGAGCCCCTTGGTGTCTGTGCTAAATCACGGGGTAAACATCATTTTCTTAACTTTTCCTAATCGTAACCCTTAGTGCAGGATTTGACACCCTTGGATGCAAACGTGTTGACCTCCAGCATGTCTGCATGGTTCACCAACAGGATATGAAGGATAGGATGGCTGGCAGTATACTCCAGATTAGAAATGGTGTTTTTTTAATAAGCATGAATCTGCACAACATCCAACATATTCTCATTGGACAGCTTTTAAGCTTTGCTAATCAGGCCATTATCAGACCGTGAGGGCTTGTTACAGGAATTGGGTTGTTTTCTCTTAATAGCTGTCTACGCCAGATTGAAGGGGGCTTGGGGTTTTACACAGCAAAGGTTTGTAAATAACTCAGTGAATCAGCAGCTTCTGGAAAGTCACATCTGAGTGTACTGACTGGATTTGCAGTTGTTGACATAGTTTTAAGAAAATGCCCAAATTATATTTACTTTTCCAGCTGAAAGAAAAAGTCATGCTCCTTCATTAAAATAAAGGAAGCGTTGTGGAGGAAGGGTTTTCTGGTCTAGTGAACTTTCAGTTTAATTATTTGTATACTGTACATATTCAATTCATTTGAATTCAATTTTATTTATACAGCGCCAAATTACAACCACAGTCACCTCAAGGTGCTTTATATTGTAAGGTAGACCCTACAATAATACATAGAGAGAAAAACCCAACAATCATATGTGCCCCTATGAGCAAGCACTTTGGCGACAGTGGGAAGGAAAAACTGCAATATGGCATTACACCTCA
The DNA here is from genome assembly GCF_057381915.1 of Diplotaxodon limnothrissa. Taxonomy (NCBI): domain Eukaryota; kingdom Metazoa; phylum Chordata; class Actinopteri; order Cichliformes; family Cichlidae; genus Diplotaxodon; species Diplotaxodon limnothrissa. The sequence continues at coordinate 13,601,377 of NC_140603.1, read as the reverse complement.
CAACTTTACACAGTACGGTAAAGAAGAGTTGGAGAATTGTATTCTTTCTTAAGAAAGCACTTCTTGACACTTTGAGGAGAAGCAAAATTTCAACAGGAACAAAGGAGGGAGAAGCCACCGTCTTCCTTCATGAGTGCAGACATAAAGTCTAGGAAGAGTACCTTTCTCTCTGATCACTAACAGCTGTTTTAAAAAAAAACGTGACTTAGGGTGGATTTTTGCTTTAAGCTTGTTCCATTGCATCTTCATGCTTCAGATTTGGCATACTGGTGCCTCCGTATGTTTTGTTCTGGTTTTTCTGTGGTGAAGTCTGGCTACAGGGCTTTGCCATCATGCAGATCTGGACCATTGCCAACAGCCGCCTTAATGATGGGGAGTGATGCAGGGAATCTCCCACTGTTTCATTTGCAGAGTGGTGCTCTGAATATCTTATGAGCTGAGTCTGACATGGATGGGAATCAGAATGCACAGATGGACAGATGGAGCACAACGCGAATCAGGACACAGAGCTAACGTCAATCAATCACAAATTACCAACATGCAGATAATTCAATCGGTTATTAATAGATTATGTAGAAAACGTGCTGATGAGGGTTAACGGGGCATTAAGTGATCTAGGACTTTTGACTTATCAACCTCTATTGGGGACCAAGGACATCGACAGGTGTCTGGCACAGCTTACAGTGGCCTGCAATGGACATAAACAATAATGCAGAGATGAAGAAGCCAGCCAAGAGCCGGACACCCAACAGGAATATTGATGAAGAGCATACTCACTTTTAAAACACTCTAACATGGATGCTGCTTTTGTAATTCCTGATTGTTACACAGTTTGAAGTGTTTATGTTTTTGCGCTGTTTTGAACATTTTTGAAAAAACCACAGATGTCTCCAGTCACAGGCAGGTGACAGAAGAAAAATCCCTAAGGTGTTGCATGTTGATGGTTGGTTATAGGCAGGTGTTATGTACCATTTTGGATAAGAATTCAGGTTTTATTCTCTGTTTAAAAAAAGGCAAATATATAATAGTAATAATAGTAATAATAATAATAATAATAATAATAATAATAATAATAATAATAATAATAATGGATTGGATTTATATAGCGCTTTTCAAGGCACCCAAAGCGCTTTACAATGCCACTATTCATTCACTCTCGCGTTCACACACTGGTGGAGGCAAGCTACGGTTGTAGCCACAGCTGCCCTGGGGCAGACTGACAGAAGCGAGGCTGCCATATCGCGCCATCGGCCCTATATAAAAGGTAGATGTAGCTTTCAAATCTAAAAAGTAAAGTCAGTGGGGATGTCTGCTTTCTTTCTAATAGTGTGCAGGGAATGGCTCCTGGTTGGAATTCTATGGAGAAGAGGACCCTGGGCTCCCTTTACTATGACCACAATAATCACTTTCCTCATTTATGTTCTCAGTCTCTAGTTACAACACATAAAGCTAATTCCGTACATGTTTGCTCCCATTAGTGTTCAGAAAAACAAAGTATAGAGTATTTAAGTATTTTAGACTGACAAATTGCAAATGAGCATGCAGCGTCTCTCTATTTCACAGTTTGGCACATCATGAGGTCTAGTTAAAAAAAAACTGAGATGGTGTCAAAGCTAAAGGTCCTTGAGAGGCATGCAGACTACTGGGTTGCTAGTTTCAATTTTTAATATAATTTTTGGGCTTTTTAGCCTTCATTTACACAGGATGACAGATAGAAAAGCTGAGAGTAAAACATACAGCAAAGAGTTTTGTGTCTCATTCAGGCTTCTAAAATAGCCTTACGGTAAATGGTTTGCCTGCTAAATATATATAACGGAATGCATGGCCATCTCTTATATACAGTCTATAGGTTTGAGACAACCGTTTTGTCTTAAAAATTTTTTCCCAATTTTGATATGTTTATCTTTACAAGTTGGCGTTCCACAGTTCAGAAAAAAAGTCATAAAAATAAAGTTTTATACCTCCTTTATTTGAAGCGCCTCCACATGTATGAGGACCCTAACCCCTGGATTGGTGATGACTGAACACAGATTAAGTTTGGTTTGGGATTAGAGAAATCGCTGTCTAAAACAAGTGTGTATACCAAGACCTTTCAAAATATTACAAGAGTGAGTTATGGAGAGAGATTGGCTCAGAAACAGGTTTTTTTTTCCATATAACAATGAAAAGTGACCACACTTTACACCGTTGCACTATGTGTGTGTGATTGTTTCATTCTGTGGAAGAATACAGATATTATTTGATGGATGCTTGCAAACAATCGGTTTTTAAGTGTCTATAGTGTTTGAAAGACGGAGTGGATATATGAGAAATGGTCATCTCACTGGCCAAAAGAAAGTCTGCTGGTTGAGCATTTCTGAGCGAAAGCATAGCGCAGAGGGAAGCAGAGTGACCGTGGTCAATTCCCACAGACTCTCAGAGAGTGACAGGGTGGGTCCTTTAAGTGCAAATCCAATGTCTGTCAGAACAAGTAAATGAAGGAAGACTGGAGGACAAAACCAAAGGATGGGTTTAGAGAAAAAAATGTAGGAACTTTGATGAATCTGGGAAAACAAATAAGCACCAAAAGCAATAACAACAAGGGCTCTGGAGAAAGTGGCTCAGTGCCTATCAAGAAGCAAAAGAGCTCTGCTACTGAATTATCAGTTACCTGAATCATTCAGGGCATATTTAACCCCCTCTGGTCATATGTGTGATTTACATGTGGCATCACATTTTAGGCTGAAAGCGTCTCTGATCAAAAGCTGACAAAGAACAGCGTGTTAACACTTGCAAGGTTTTAAAGATTAACACTATCATCCAAATAAATGAGGGAATAGAGGAGGCTGATTTATGAACAAAGTCTCATCAAATATTGAACAACACAATGCAAGATAAAGGAAGGAGGAGGACAGGCTGAGAGCAGGCAGGAGTCAACTACATGTTTGTAACTGGGATGTAAAAGCGAAAGGGGAATACACAAGGGGGAGAGACAGAGAGAGCTGCAGTTTGCATAAAGCAGAGTAATCAGATTGGGAGAGAAAAGGGAGGCGGGATGGGGAGGGAGGGAAAAAAAGATGGTGAAAAAGGCGTGAGTGCGAAAGCCAAACACACACACAGTACTGTTAGGCTAAAAATGGGAAACGATGAGCATTATGTAAAATGGATTAATAATATAACTGTGAAAACTCTAATCACAAGTCCGAAAACTCTCCTCTTAGCCGTCATGGATGTCAGACTTGTCTCATCTTTGCGTCTTTGCCTTCTCCATCGTGTCACTCAACTCCTACACTCCTGCAACAACAATAGCTCAGTCAGTCTGCTTCTGCCGGCTGTTTCGCTCTCCTGTCTCTGTTGCTGGCCATCATCTCACAACTCGTCTTGACTTTTCTTCCTCTTGGGAGAAAAGCGGTGTAATAAGGAAATGAATTTCACCCCTCTGACAGAACAGTCTTTTTGTGCAAAACTCACAGTTCTCATTTCAGCCACTTACTTGAATTGTTCTTCAATATGACTGTTTTTTTCTCTTCGTCCATAATTTGTTCCGTTACCTATTTTGCTTGTAATTTCAGGAAGGAATTTAGATTTAATTTGGGTGGACTGTGGGGTAAGATGAGCCAGTGAGGAAGCCGATCCATCATCCGAGCAGCCATACATACTTTTTTCTCCATTTGACACTTAATTTAGTTTAAGTTCTTCTTTTTCATCTTGATGCATTTTCATAAAAGGAGAAACCTTAACAATGAACTAGGCTGTAGTCATTTTTATAAGAAACTTCTCAAAGCTTTTCTTGGCATTACAGCTGCAGAACTGTGCAAATGCCTTTGAGCCAACTCTCATCATTTTGCCATGAAAATGGAAAATAGGTGCAATGATTTATTGACATTGAGCAAAACAAAAAGGTATCTACAATTCTAATGAGCATGAAAGTCAATATTTGGTAGGATCATCTTTATTCTTCAACATAGCCTGAACTCTCTTAGGCAGTTTTCTTAAAATTTCTTAAAGTAGTCTTCAGGAATAGCCTCTGAAAGAGATTCAAATATGTGGGTGTCAGTCAGTCCAGCTTGGCCTGGCTCCAGCTTGTACAGAATGCTGCAGCTCGCCTTTTGACTCGTGTGAAGAAACACCAACATATTACTCCAGTGCTTGCTTCCCTTCATTGGCTTCCAGTGTGTTTTAGAATTAAATTCAAAATCGTACTTTTGACTTATTAAGTGCTAATTGGCCAGGCACCGGACTATTTGTCTGACCTATTGCAGCTTTATACGCCCTCTAGAGCCCTTCGATCAAGTGATCACCTGCTCCTTACCTTACATAAGTCTAGGATGGTTCATAGAGGAGATCGGGCTTTTGCGGCTGTGGCACCAAAAATGTGGAATGATCTACCTCTCCACATTAGAAAGGCCCCAACTGTTACTCTTTTTAAATCGCATCTTAAAATATATATTTTTTACTCTGGCTTTCAAAACTGTAAAACTGTATGAGAGTTACCAATTCTTTTATCCTAATTTTCTTTTAATTTTCTTACCTGTCGTTGTTGTCAATGTCATTGTTTAACTGTTACTTTGTACAGCACTTTGGTCAGCTCCCTGTTGTTATTAAACGTGCTTTATAAATAAATAAATGAAATGAAATTAATTATCTTTGGCATTTTTCTTAGATTCATCTAAAGAAATGGGAACAAATGATGTGTTTTGCAACAAGCTGCTGGTAACAAAGCGTCTAAAGATTCAATTTAAAATAGTTTTCTTGGTAAGTTCTCTGTTATGTGTGGATACAACACTGGTTATTGCCTTGATTAAGGTGCCTTTTTTATGCTTGAATGATTCACAAGTCCTGAGAACGTGTTAAGAAACAAAAAAACATTCCTTGGAAAATGGTTTAGGTACGAGGAGAGGACAGAAAGTGAGTGAAAAAGCAGCCAATGCCCAAAGACAAACTTTGAATGACCTTCAGAAAGCCTGAAGAGCTAGTGCTCGAGACCACTTTAAAGGGGCAAAGTCTGGATCTAACTGCAAATATGAACATGTATGGCGAATTAGGCAGTAAGTATTCCCACCTAGATGTTGGCGTATTTACCTTTGGTCTGATTTGAAAACAACATTTTTAAATGATTACTCTTTCAGGAAGCTAAAGGGAAAGTGCTAGTTGCCCTGCTGCAGTACTAAGTTAGCATCCAAAGAGAGTCGCATTAAACAGCCCAGAACTGTTGTCTCAGTCTGACGGTGAGAGTAAACTGTGCTGAGACGTGCTTATGATGAGCAAACAGCTACGTGAAAACTGTGAACCTATCCATTAGTATCTAAACATACAGAATATTATGTAATGCTAAGCTAGGTCTTCGTAGAAATATTTTATCAGTGTCATGCAATCCTACAATTGCTATAAATCATGATCTCCAGACAAACATTTAACATGCATGCAAGGTAAGAGCAGAAACGAAACACAGCTTAAGATTTCAGAAGTTGGTGAGTCTCTCTGCCCTTGGGACATCAGCACTGCAGCATGATGATTAGACCCTATGAGAAGAGTATTTCCATAATCCTGGTCGGATGTGGGTCCAAAGACAGTAATGAAAGGTAGTAATGAAGAATCAGGAACTGATTAATCATGATAATGATGACAGAGACGGATGCCCTCCTTAGACCCCTAGAGGGCAAAAATGGATGGATGGAGAGGTTTACAGAAAAAGTTAATGGCTAACAGTCATCCCTATTTATATCCGTCTCTTCTATGATATTCTTGTACATTTTGCTATTTGGCAAAGTTGTAGTAATAACCTATTAATACCAAAACACCATGCATGTTTGGGTGAATAAGTCAGAGTCACGTTTTTGGCAACACCAGTTATAAAGGCTGCAGGAATCATGTTTGATCTGCCCAAAATTTGTCATCCCCACTGTAGTTTATTAGATTATGCTACATCACTTTTTAAAAGATCTTCCTGTAAATGTCTTATCCGTGCATGTTGCAGTTTTTCTCCTGTTTTGGCCACAGAAAGCACATCCCCAGCACACTACACTGGAAAGACCTTATGGCCAGTCGTTTCAGCTCATTTTCATATTTCGTTTTTGTCAATCTCTCTCTCTTTCTCTCTCTTTTTCTCTCAGTCTTTCCCTATGTAGGACAGTGCATGTGTATAGATATATTTTCAGTGTATCGGTCCCCGGAAAGTAGAATTGGAGATCATCCAAGGAACAGATTGTCCCACTTTTACGTCCTGAAAAAGTGGAGCGGCCAAGTTCTGTCCTCTATATCCCTCTCTTTGACTGGGTCTCCACCCTACAGCCTTTTTCATACGACCAATGATGAAGAACCGTCAAGAACACGCCGGGCCTCCTCCAGTGTAAAATGGACAGAATGAGCCACTAACATGGAGAGGAGAGGGCAGTTAGGTTTATATGAATGGTCTGACGTATGAGTTTACGGGGGAAGGGCTAAGCTGAGATCTACCCTGCATCATCATCAGCTCTCATTAAGGCTGGATAGCATAATTAAAAGATCCTGTGAGTTTTCGTGTTTACATTCTCCAAAGCAAAAGTTTAAAAAGATCCACAGAGGAATTTATTCGCTTCATTTACCCTTGCAGTGACGAGGCTTGGCATTTTCAGGCTGTAATTAAATCCGTGCCTCATAAAATCCGGCGAAATGCGAGTGTTTAATCGACAATCCTAGCATACTGGATTCATTTTAAAGACGGGTAACAATGCCAGCAGTAGATACATCCTCTGTGCACCCAGAGACTGGCAATTCCCGCAGCGAGGATGGAGGTGGGGGATGGTGGTGGTGGGGGGGTGATCCTATCAAACACAAACAGATGCGTTTAAATCAGCTGCTTATCTCATGCTGATCAAACAAAAAAAAACGATAATACTGCTATTGGGTGATTAAATGGATGATTAAAATAATTACCCCCCAGCTCTCCATTTCACATAAAACATCCTTCTTCTTTCATCTGCAGGCCAAAAACCTCACCAAGGACTGCCCTTCTTGTTTCTCTTCGCAGAAAGGGGCCACAGTTGTGCCCCCCATAAGTTACTTGCAGCTCACCTGATGTTTCGAGCACAGTCGATAGTTCTTTAAGGAGCAGTCAAACACATCTGTGCTGGAAAAGTGTCCAGAGGAAAGCAGCGTTAAGCGCCAGACCAGTCAGCCCAAGCCTGGCTGGCGGTCTTGTGTAGATCAAAGTGGGCTATCTTTCCCCTCAGACTGGATATAATTGGGTCAGGTGGAGCGTGCACTGAGGGCCTCGCTTGGGCTAAACTTGGTTGGTTGGGCCGGGAGACCTCAATGCAGCACAGATTTAGGAGTGAACATCCCCCGTGCTATTTCTGAGACTTCTCTCTAACTATAAACATTAATCTGATAGCACGGCTTATGTTGTGTTGTTGCCCACGCAACAAAGCAACAAGAAAAAAGGAAATCTAAATCAGGGTTCTTCAGCTTCTCCTTTTTTTGGCCCATGACCTTGTTTTCATAAGTTATGGTTAAGTTTGTGTGATAACAGCAGAGTTTTTGTATATTTTAAGATCTTTTGACTCTGAATATAATATTAAAATGCTCCTCCATCTGAAGACAGAGGACCCTCCCTAACTTAAAATCTGCACTTTCACGCTTCATGTAACATTACACCAGCATATTCTGCATGCAGTTTTGCTATTAAACACCCTAATCGAGGTCCATGTGCATGTGTCCTGTAGCAGCGCTGAATCCAAGCTTGTTTTGTGCAACCGGTGTGTGCTAGTGGATTGAACCCAGTGTCTTCACCAGCTTGACTGCTTCACCTAACTGCATTAAACTGTGGTGCAGTGCTGACACGTACAGTACCAAACATCATACAGCAGTCGTGTTTTTTCAACAGTACCCTCTGTTGTCTGCTAAAACACGAGCTTCCCTTTCACTCGCTGCAAACGGAGTTACAAAAAGCTCATTAAAATGTCAAGAAAGCAGAGACTTCAGAGGCGACTGTACAGCAGGTTTCCTTCTGTTTCTCAACAACAAAAGAAGGAGCAGGAAGAGCAACAGCGAAGAAGTCAAAACATTTCCAACCAGGATAGGCGTCCTTGCGTTCAGCAAGCTTTTCAAGGAAACCCTTTTCTTTCTATACTAATGGCAGAGCTCCTGCCTTAAAGCATTAAATGCAATGAAAAGCATGCCACAAGCAAACTAGTCAGACATACGGACATGAGTGCAGGTTTTGCGGCTTTGGGGTGGATTTTATGGCCACAAATTAAGTGTCCGCTAGTGACAGTTTTACTTACCTTGCACGTCCAGCGACTTAAAGATAACGCTGAGAGACAAAAATCAACAAGGTACTAATAAATGCTGTTAGACATGGCTGACAAAGTGAGAACCATGTCAGTGGCTGTCAGGACCCATTAAAGTTTATCCACCTTCCATGTAACAGAGCATAATTCATGCTACAGTCTGGAGAAGCCTTCATTAATAACTTTGCAATTTCACTTTATTCTCCGAGTTCTCCGAGTCAAGAACTTTGTAATAAATCTTAATCTGAAACCAGGAACAGTTAAGCTAAAAGAGAAACACGATCTCTAACATTTATCCCTGCATAGTAGCAAATGGGAACGTCACTTCTTATTTTCTTTTCCAAACTAAGGTTAGATGTTGGACAATAAATACATGTTTTTTTTTTCTTTTTGCACCTGTTCTTCAGTGTGACAAGATGTGCACCACCTCATTACAGCTCTGAAGTGAGCCAGAAGGGCCTGGAAAAAAAGCAACTGAAGGAAACAGTGAGGTTAATGAGCTGAAACAATTATACTAAGACCTAAAGGTGTGCGATCACCCACTTGCGCTGGAGCTCTGTCACCTTATGATGTATTACTTCTGTTTTTATGTAATAAAGAAGATTGAACTCTCACTTGGTTTCTGCAACAACAGCTGCCAAGAACACAGAAGTGTGTTCCTCCTTTTTTTAAGATGCTTGTAATCAGGGCATCTGAAATGCAGCTGCTACTCTCTGAGACGTCTTCGTTAAACAACTGCGACTTAATGGTTCAATCATTCATTTGAAGTTGCGTTCAGAAACGGTAAAGCTCAAGGTGTTTGAGTTTCTGTTGCAGTTTGCTGGCATCTATTTTCATGGCTTACGGCAACTCTCCAGATCTTTCCCCTTGGGGAAATCTCCCTGTATGTAATAATGAAAAGCCTGCAGAGTCAGGGGAAACAACTCGTCTCTCCTGTTTCTTCTTAATGAGCACAGCAATGAGACTCTATCGACTCCACAAATAACAATTAGAAGTGCATTAAAAAATTGCTTTTCAAGGTTATTTGATGACAACTAAATGTTAAGCAGAGAGTGAGCCAGGCCAGTTTTTTTGTTTGTTTGTTTGTTTTTCAACCATATTTTCAGATCAGATTCCCCTGATATACATGGCACTTAATATTTGTGTGTACGTGTAAAATATGCGCAAGTTTATTTTGCTTATGTATTGGTTTTTCATAGCTCCATACCCCTGTGGGACTGATTTACAGGGTATTTTTTTCAGGGTTTGCATTTCTGCTTCATATATATACAGTAGAAGCTTGTTGCTAATGGAGCCTAGCTGTATTCTTCCACAGCAGTAAGCTGTCACTGGAAATAGTCGCTCAGAACGTCTGTTTTTTTGTCCTACACTTGCTCCATACCAAACCCTGGGGAATTGCAGGGCTGTATAGCATTGTCACATCTGCTACACTGACCAGGCTGCTAATGGACTCCCGCTCTTCCCGATTGAGGAGGACAGGGCAGGAAAGAACACCAGGAGACGAGACAGGATGAATCGGAAAACTTGATTTCTGAGACGCTCATCTCCGCTGACACATCGAGCCGTTTGGCTTGTCCAGCGTATTTCATCTTCCACTCAATTGCTTCATAATCACATTCTCTTTTGGCGTTACTCACATATTATGTATAATCGCTCAGTCCCTTACTGGCATTGATAGTGTCGCCCAGCTTCCTTTTGTTCCATTATGATCAATTGTTCTGTGTTTTGAGGAGGCCATTAATCTTCCATTGCCCACTCCGCTCCAAATTGCCCTCTTTGTTTATTTTCTCCTTCTCCCAAATGAATTCCCCTCAGTGTAATTCTGCAATAGAAAAAAGTATGCTTTTAAAGCCAGCGTTGCTTGTTGTGCATTAGACAGTCGGGCCAGTCTTAGGAGGTTGTGCGAAGTCAATTAAGTGGTATCTATAGGATGAAAGGGCACAGAGTTGGAATGCATCACTGTTGCATAGCTCTAGCTAATACTCTGGTGCACTTTTTTCACCCAAGCCTGAACCAAATGAGGCGTTTAGGTGTATGTGTGTGTGGCTGCATGCGCATGGCAATCGGTTCTCTAGGGTCCTTAGAGGGTTTCCACCTTTCCACCAGCTGACACCAAAAATACTGCGAGCAGGCAACGATTTTGACAAGTCACAGCTAAACAAGTGTGTGAAATGTGGGTGTTGATGAGCTCCCGTTTGATTCTGCTCACCTTTCCATTTCAGCGCCTTTTTCTTTCTGAACTCATCCCAGCAGAAGTGTCTGGGTGGTAGTAATACAGGCATGTAGGTAGCTTTTATATAAGCATAAGTATTAACCGTTTTTTTCTCCAAACGTCCACTTCTAACATACTCTATCAGCTATTCCACCATTTCTTGTATTCATGGATCACTGTCATATTACAGGCCATAACTGACTTTGTAAATGGGGTAATAGTGAGCGATAGTCACAGTCCAAAAATGTATGGTTATAACTCAAAGTGGAGTCAGATTAACAGCTCCTCTAGAACAAATGGTTCTCGCTAAGCTCTGGGCCCAGGTAGCTCTTCATAATGTTAAGACCTATTTAGCTAATTTGGCTTCACCTAAGAACGTGGACAGAGTCAAGAGTTTCTGTGTTTTTCCAATGAGCCAAGCAGGAACTGAGGGCGAGGTATTAAAAGATACGCCTGTCCCATTGTTGTAAACAGTCCACATGTGTAAATATGTACCTTCTCTTAATCAGAGCACTCCCACAGGATGACTGCTCTAGGGGTGCCACGTGGTCTGCAGCGACACATTCCCCAACCCTTCATTCGCCCCTCTGTGTGCTGCTTTTTGTTTCATCATGTTAACATTGACAGTGTCTTAAAAACATCCTCTAGATGAAGTGAAGGTTAAAGCCAGAGTGCATATATTATGTTTAGAACGTAAATAAAATGCTCTGGGTGGCAGAGGGTTGTGCTGATGGAGGCTGACCAACAGCACAGTGTTCCTGGCTCCTGGTCCCAAACCCCCGGGGGGATCTAGGAAGCCACCTTGAGAACCACTGACTTTCAATTTTCTTTGCACAGAGTCCAGTAAAAACACAATTTATCTCACTGTACTAAAAGGAAGGTCAAGGTCACAGTAAAATAGCATCGGCGAGCTCGGCATTAACCTTTAAGCCTGTATTTGGTGACAAAGGGGAGAAAGAAGAATCACAATTTTCTGCGGGACAGAAAAACCATCTGCAGGCAGTGTTGTAACTGAACTTCCAAGGTTTACATCTCCTGTGAGCAAACAAATGTATAACGATCGTTCCACATGCTGAATGCTGTTACTTTATCTATTAAAGTGTGCATTACATTAGAGCAGTGTGCGCTCACTGATTCGTCCTACAGCTGTGAGGGAGTAATTTGCTCAGTTGCTACAGACTTTTCTTTAGAGGCACTGTGACTTTTTTTGTTTGTTTTCTGTCCCACTTTTCTCATCCTACATAAAACATGTGAATTAGACCTCAGAGGACATGCATGCCCCCCCTCCCCGTCACAATTTCAGCAGCTTCTCCTTCATAAGCACTGTGACTTTCACCTCGCCGCTAAAGATCATTTCCTTCTTTCCTTCTTTTCAATTTACGTTCACACAATAAAGATGTTAATGCTCCTTTGTATTGCAAACACTTTATATTAGTTTAGTTGTGTGATACACACACACACACACACACAGACGCACAGCAGTTCTCCTTCAGTTACATTCTGTAAGTATTGAGGAACACAAAAAACTAAATACCTCTCGGTCTGTAGTTCAGGCTGTGTTGCTCCTTGTTGTATCCGTAGTGACCTCCTTCATAAACCACAAAGAGAGTAAAAAGGGACCAGGATTAAAGAAATGAGAGAAAGATCCAGTCAGTAAAACATAGATGAGGGGAAAAAATGAAAAAGTGATTTGCCTTTTTCTCTTTCAAAATCACATTTTCAAGCCTTCTAGTCTTTAAATATGCATCGGTATGAGCCAGCCCGAGCCCCTGTATTGTGCAGCTTCCCTTTCTCTTTTTCATTCACACACACACAAACACACACACTCTTTCACCTACTCTATGCCCTGGTATAGCTTCTCTCTTCCCCTCCCTCTCTCCGTGTTGCACACACATTCATGCACTCCCTCTCCAGCATTGCATACTCTCTTTCTGTCTTACTTCAGCTGCTAGATTGATCTGTCTCGCCTCCATTCTCCTTCCTCTCTGTGTACCCACTCTTCACCATCTGTCAGTTGTTCTCACTCTCCCTCTCCCTCTCTTTTTTCATACCCAAGTGCTCTTCTGTTCAATTATCCCCAATTTTCTTCATTATTCTGCCTCATTCTTTCAGTTTTTCACGGTCCAACCACCTCTCTGGTGCTCCATAGCTCCTCTCCTATTATGTCAGCCAATTTATCAATCAGATACACTCACGTCACTGATTTCCACCTTTTATCTGTCCCACACACAATCTGGCCATGGGTTTGCACACTGCACAGCTCCCTTTGTCTCCTTGATGCTGAAAGGTCATAAAAAAATAGCAAAAAAATCTGTTTGTGTTTGGGAACTTTCCAGTGATAAATATAGCAGGCGTGCTGCCTTGTTTTAGCATGTTTGCAACTATATGTGGAGCATTTACCAACCAGTCAAGCGCTGTGATAACCACTGGTGTTCGACTTTGAAGAATCTGTGAGGGCTGGTGCATCTTTGTGTTGTTTTCTCAGCTGTCTTGCCGTTTATTCTTTAGAGCCGTTTGGTGCTGGCACTTCCCTGATCCCAGTACAGTGGACGTGTTAGCCTTTTCTACAATCGGAATATTCAAAGAAAATTAAAAGTGGTTACCTTGAATTACCTAATAAACCTGAAATTCATTACTTTAACAGGTTAAGAAACTGCTAGTTTATGTTCACACAGTACTTCACTGTGATGGCTGCAGTTACAGCCCCACAGTGGTAATATCAGTGTTACAGTAGAGGCTTACACATAACGCTATTTAAGTTTCCCCTTTATCTTGATTAGGTAGGTCTGTGTCAGCTTTTGAGTAGAGGACTGTTACATTGCCCTCTTTTATGGGCACAAGATTTTGATTTTTCTGTGAAATTTAACCAAGTTTGTTATGGAGTTAAATGTTAAATAAAAAAACTTTAACCTCTACCTGACTTTCCTTCACTGCTTGGTCCGTCACATTCACAGTGAAAAGGCTTTTATGTACTAAAATACAGAGATGGAAATGTCTTATTTGCTGTCATGACTGAAATTTAAAAACAAATCTTTTATGACATGTTTGAAAATGGCATCAACACCTACCTGATTATAAGAGATTGGGAAGACATGGTAACGCTTCTCCTGGGAATAATGCTGCCACTATCAAACAATCTTTACTTTAAATTTACTCAAAAAGGAAGAGTTGGTTAAATCCTACTAAACTTTTCATCTCTTTTCACCATCCATGCTCCAAAACCCTAAAAATTATAACAGCAGTTGTTTTTGTCATTACTGATATCGTTTTAATTTCTACATGGCTAATATTTGACTTTTGAAAAGACCAGCACTCTCGGAAATAATACTTTATAAAGGTAAAAAGATGGACTGTTATCAGTGTCCTTTAACAAGAAAACAAATAAGATAATGACACCTGCAAGAAAACAACAAAAAAAAACATGCCAAAGGTAGCAAACATGTGCCCACAATCAGCATCATTACACACTTCTACAAAAACACTATCAACACAACAGTACACAACAATATTAAAACCACTGGGATATGATGAATCAGAATCAGAATACGTTATTAATCCCAGAGGAAATTATGTGGTCACAGTCGTTCCAAGACAATAAGAAGATGTCGGTGTCGATTCTCAGTCATCCAGCTCATGGTAGGAGATTGGAAAGAAAATGACTGAACGTCTTGGAAATTATTGGAAAAATAAACAAAAACCCGTGTTTTCACTAAAGTTATCAGACACTGGAAAATTCATTCTGTAACTAAATGAAAAGAGCAGCTTAACAGTTCTTCTTCATTCAAGTCTTTGTGGCTTTGTGTGCCGTACAAATCCAATATGCTTCAGTTTGTAGCAATAATGTTTTTCATTTACGGCCTCTTTTAAGAGCAGGTATCATGTCTATAATATAAATAAAGTGAATTACAATTACAATGGGCACAATTTAAACACAGAAAAATGCCATTTGGGAACCTAGATATGAAAGCTAAAGAAGTCTGGGAAGAATTATGGCAATCAGCCCTGATGAATGTATCTCCCGCTCTTAAAACCTTTGTTTGCAAAAAATGGGCAAATTCTTAAACAAGTCGGCAAATAAAATCTGAGTTTACTGACACATACTGTCTTTTAAACCCTTTAAATAAAGGGGAAAACATGAGTGTCTGTATTATGGATATAGTATTTGAATTTTGAAAACATCATGCATTTATTTACCTTTGTTAGTATTTAAAATTTCCTTGAATATATATATAAAAAAGGATGTTGCAGTCAGGAGAGAGACCCTGCCTGCCAGTCCAAGCCGAGGTCTGTGGGTACACAAAGGAAACCGTTAATGATCATTAATTATCTACAAGTCTGTCAGTGATCAAAGTTTCTTTGAAGTGAACGAAACATGCCGCAGTCTCATCGGCGGTGACACTGGGCTTTTAGGGAGGGACTGCTGTAAAAGAAAGAATTTTGATAATTGTTTTATAATCGTCATAACTAACATTAATCACCCAGCGCTAAGGCAGGTTAGGTCAGGTGTGGCCTGGCTTATTAGTTACAGAAATGTTGAATTCCTCCCTTTTCTGACGTCATAAAAGGTTGTCAGGGTAGGTTTTTCAGACATTTTTGGACAAGCTCACAAACTGAAGCGAAATCTAATTTTCCAGAGATGATAATTAAAAGTCTCCCAGTTCTGTTGATGGTGACATTGCGTGTAAATTTCCAAAGACCCCACCAGGCCACTAGTTTCTGGTGACGTCTGCTTGTTTGTGACACGCTCAAGGTGTGGTTGTGTCACTCTGCGTCCCACTGGGAATCGAGTCAGTATCCTTACATGGCACAGCATCTCCCATGACAGCTACATGTCACCTGCTGCAAGGGCAGGCTGCCAGCAGAGGAAAGGTAAACACTCAGAAGCAGAGCAGCAGCGGCTTCCAGTTGCTTCTGACATTAACCCACAGCCAGCCTGCACCCACATTTCCTGTGCATGACCTACCCACTGAAGCAAAAGATGACATGAACTCTTCACTCACTAAACAGCAAAAGTTGCAAGACTGCTGTCTTCACGAGGTAATAAAAAAAAGATAAATTAGGAAATGATATATTCCATGCTCTAATGTCAGATAAGTAACTTTATATAACAAGTATCTTTCAGTGAATAGCGTTTATGCTTTTGGAGTGTTTGAGTGAAAAGACTGTCCTGAGGCTTGCTTTATGGCAGCTTTTAGAGCCCATCAAAGAGACGGATGGAGGAAGCAAAGCTCGGCTGAAATACATTAATGTGCACAACAGTACCCTCTGCTAAGAGGAGATGGAGATGAATCCTGCCATATCCAGCCTCTTAAGGACAACATGACACCTGCATTGTTACCCCTGATAAGAGCTCTAGTCGTTGCTCTGCTTTAATGGTGCGCCACTCCATAGTGCATATTCACCACACTTTTCATCCTACCTTGATGCTTACACTGCTTTTGCCACCCAATGTCCTTTTTTGGGTCTTTTTTAATGAGAAACTAGCTTTCTTCCTGCTTTCTGTGTTAACCCTCTCAAGCAAGGAGAGAAAAGTGGGTCATGGGCAGATGGAGCGTACAGTAGTAAGAACATGCTGGGTAGATTTTTATTTATTTATTTTCCTGTGTGTTTTAGTGAATTCAGCTTTTTTTTGTAGACGTGGAATCAAAAAGGCAAAAAAAGAGAAAAGAGGAAGGATGAGAGACAAAATATTGATCTATGAATCTTAAGCTGTGAAGCACTTTGAATCGCTGGTTTGGTGTAAAAAAAAAAAATTTCAAGTCACAGTTTCTGTGTGAATGAACTGAAACGCTACAAACCCAACTGCATTCATGTTAGCCTAAGAATAAAAATCCCATTTTATGAGTTCTGCACTCACAAACTTAGACTGATTTGCATATTCACAGCCCTAAATGCAGTTATTCACTCTTAAAATTAAATAGTTTTTTATATATTTATTGGAGAAGTGCTTAGCATAAAGACATTCAGTAAAAACAGGCTCAGATCTGGCTTAAGGCCCCATTCATGTGTTATTCTCAAGGAAAACTGATGCAGTGCTGGGCTCTGGTGGCCAATTAAAGTAACTGAAATACTGCATACATTTCTTTAAGTTATCAGAATAATGTGAAAGAAACAGGCGAAAAGGAAAGCAGTAGAAACAAGTTGTCTTTTAAAAAAGGATTAGGCTTTCTATCTCTTCCGCTTTTTTAAATCTATTTCTAAATAGATTTTTAAAAAAAAGAAAAACCATTTCCTGTGTTTAAATTCTTGGAAACAAAAACAGAAGAGGAGAAACTGCACATTGTCAGTTTTTAAGGCAGACAAATCCACTTCTTATTTTGTTAGTTCTTTATTTCAGCTTTGCCTCCATAAGGGGAAGTTGTTTTGGTTGTTTTTTTTTAAACTAGCCCTGAGTTAGCTGTTACATTAGGCCATGGGTGATCTAACACGTAAAACCCACAGTGTCCTGATGTGACCTGCGCATATAAAGTCACCAACTGTCATGTAACTATTTGACCTGAAGATTATTTCCAGTTAAAGTTTTTAGTGCTACAATGCAGTTTTTAAACCTGAAATGGGGAACTCTAGGTTTGCATTAACTTAGTGTGGTCACCATGACCTTTTTATTTCTTTTTGATTTGCATCATGTTGTGGTAGCAACAGCAGTACAGCTCATCTCACCGTGTTTCTGTTCTCAGTCTTTGTAAGGGTTTGCAACAGTTTGAACTGGTGAGAAACTGCAACAGCTTCCCCTGAATTTCTCAGAACTGCTTCATGAAGACCAAATACTGAGCAGAAGGTCAGTTCTGAACACTTATACTGCAATGCTGGAAGAAACAAAACAAAAACTAAGAGGAAAAGCTCCTATTCTAAGAACTTTCATGAGGCAACCTCTTCAGAAATTGCAAAACACTGAATGCATCATATATCTTAATAGGCTGACAAGGCTACCAAAGTGTTGCTCAAGATAAACACAATGAGGTAGCAAATAAAGAAAAATAAGAGAAACAAGGGTAACATGTTTAGTGTGTGACTCTCCTTTGAAGATAGCTAAATTTAAATACAATTGAGGGAGGATAGAGTTAACCGATACACACTCTACTACTCATATAACTCAGGCCACTGGTAAACCACACCATAGCGCTTTTCTTTTACTCTACCAGACTCAAAGCACTTTATACAACTTGCCTCAATCACACGAGCACTTTTTTTTCTATATCTATGCAACAATCAGTATATCAAATTTTAACATGGAAAAATTGGAGCAGCCAGAGACTGAATCACCAAGCTCCTGAGCTACAGCCACCCGAGATGGTGGTGAGTGGTCAGAAGGCTCTCTGATGTGGACTGATAGAAGATGGGCTGTAAGTGATGAGGGAGGGGAGTGTGCAAATAATATGAGATGCCTGTGGTCCATGTGAGGTCAGCCAAGATGTGAACAGCAAGGAATTGTAAAGGTCTCTACTACTGCAGAGTGCTTAGTGTGCATTCATTTCTTGAAGTCCATTTTTTTTTGTGAAGAAACAAAGAACTCTCTTTGAGTCTGATTATGATATTTAAACAGAGATTCACTCAGGTTGTTAGTTGTTGATGAGATTGAGTTGTGTTGTTTCACATATCGGCTGGTTGAAAAATAAAAGCGCCGCACATTCTCTTAGGTCTGTTGCTCACTCTGCCCAGGAATTCCTGTATTTAGTTTGGAAGTCCAGAATCCTGCAGCTCAGTGTTGCTCACCAACTCATACAGTTGACTTGTACCAGACTGATCCCATTATGTGGTAGATTTAATTTAATTCACTCCAAAATAAATAAATAAATAAAATCCCCATAAATTGTAAGATGTAAATTGTAAATGTAAAGCAAAAGCCTCGGGTTTATTCTTCGGTCTGCACATCTTTGCTATTATTCCAGGAATTTCAAACAGAAGCCAGTAGTTTTCATCTCTGCCAAAAGGGGACTTTACCTCAGAATGACTCGCATCATCAGTCCAGTTATGATTATTAATCACAGAATTTAGACCTGAAAGCTCTTGCTGAGACATTATAGCTTTCCTTGCTTTATAACTTTATCTGTGACTCGTAATGAAATGAAGAGCTTCTCTATAGCAGTGCTCAAGTCACAGATTTGAAATCTTGATCGACTTTTTTTTCAATCTGGTTTTGGTATTTTGACTGTTTTTGCTTTTGCTTTCTACAGCTTGTCTCTTACCCTTTATACTGCACTTTGTCACTAACGGTACTAACTACTAGACAAATACAGCATCCTATATGTTTAGTTGACACTTGGGTGCATCTGCTGCAAAACAAACACGACAGCAACAAAAACAGGAGGAACTTTTTTAAATTTGATATTTTCTACAAAGAACAATAACGTGCCACTGTACCTTTCACATGACAAAAAAAACAAATTTTTGTGATAAACCCACTTATTTTTGTGTTGTACTATAATTTAAACTACATTTTAAGAATTGTCTTATCTAGGAAAGTGAGCTCAGTTACTTATGTGATTCTTCTGTGAACAAAATCTGTAAAAAAAATTAATTCTGTACAAACAAAATATGAAATATGGAAAGGCCTTTATGAAAAGAAGAACTAACCAACTAAATAAATAAATAAAATGGCGCACTTGAGTGGTTTGTTTCAGGTGTTCTTCACCGTTATATGAGGTAAGCATGTATGTTCAATACCTTTAGTGTCCCCAGAGCCCTCTCCTGCATTATCACAGGAAAGCTTTCGGAGTGCTAAAACTTTCCCACCCTTCAAAGTTCCCAAGCTCCTCTCTTTTAGCTTACTGGAACAGTTTTATCACTTGTGTGAAGAAAACTGCCGCAATCATTCCCGTTTTTCTCTGTCTGTAGCATTATAGGACAAAATACTGCGGAGGAGGAAAACTGAGGAAAAATCTAAGTCAAAAGCTGAAGTATACTAAGATGATTAGATAGTTTTAAAAAAAAATAGTTTTCCTCCAGTACTATTATGCATGGCCCTCCCTCAACTTCCTCAACATGACTCATTAAGGGAAGCAGCCAGTTAGTCACTTGTCACTCCTCCGTGACTGAGTTAAAGTGAAGCTTCTCTTGCCCGTCGTACCTTTGATCATGGCGAGTGGAAAGCATTTGCTGCTCATTGCAGGTAAGAAAGCCAGCTGAGACATGATGCAGGACTTTTGTTTTTGTTGTATGAAGCAAACATAGCTGGGAATTATTTTTATAACTTTGCAATTGTAATTTCTTAAACTTGAGAAAAAAATTAAAAACTGTACTGCAGTTAGCATTTAAGTAACAGGAGTTATCTATTATTCATTATATAAAAAATATTTGACAGTTTCGCTGGAGTTATTTAATTTGAAGAAAAAAGCTTTGTGAGTTATGACAAATGATTTTATGAAGCAGTATGATGTTTATGAAGGAGTATTAGGACCACATTAAGAAAAAAGATATATTATTGATCATTTTGAGAAAAAAGTCAAGATGTATAGTTAAGAGTTGTTGTTTCTAGACAAAGTGCCACGACTGAGTATTAGGACCACATTAAGAAAAAAATGATTAAAGTCAAAAATCTAATTTGAGACAAAAGTTGCATTGTGGAAATTCCAGCGGCTTTATCAAGGAGAATTCTCCTCTTAATGAATCGGGTTTTATGTGTAACAAGAACAGATTTTATTTCTCTTTGCGCACATAAACACAGTCTGGTGATCGGTTTAAGGACGTCGAAAACATGGTGCAGAAAGCTGCGTGTGGTCAGACGGAAAACCACACAAACGTAGAAGAGTGAATTTGTACAAAATGAAATGACTGGTAATGGACAGATGCAAGGAAACAGGACTGATGGTTACACCGTCACACAATAAAGATGTTGTCTCACATTAATTTGTTTCACTCATCTAAACAAGGCATTTCTCCACGATTCGACTTTTTCTCAAAATGATGAATAATATTATTTTTTCTTAACGTGTTGGATAAATGTAAAGTTAATCTTTCATACATATGCAGGCAGTTAAGCAGATATTTGACAAATATTATTTCCATCCATTCACTTGTCCAATTCAGGGTTACAGCGGCCTTTGCATACTCAGCTGTCAAATGGGAGAAAGGAGGGGGGGGGGGCACTAAACAGGTCACCAGTCTATCAACTAAAATGTTATATTTACAACACCCAGTGTCTCATAATTACAGCTGAATTGAACAAATACTAATTTATACTTAATTTTAAAAATTCTTAATCCTAACCGCAGCAATTTTAGGTTACTCTGAGTCACAAATGTATTTTTTTTATTTAAAAAATAGTCCGTGAACCACTAAGTTACTTCATATTTGTTGAAATAATTCCACTGAACATGCTCTTGTATTCTCCTTTGTTTTAACAGTGCCAGTACCTGCTCAATGTCACACAGATAAAAATCTCATTTGGTGGTAAATTTGTTCAAATTAAAAAGCACTTTTTTGCTCTTTTGTTACAGTGTTGCCACTCATGGTAAGATGTCAAAAACCACAAGGTAATCCATATTCACTTACTTCTAAAAATGTCACTTGTACACGCTGTACTGCATTTATTGCCCTTTATTATTTGCTCAGTATGCGCAACAGTGTATTTGTAGTTTTTCTCAGAAGGGCTACACAAATACTTGATTGCATTTCTTCTTTTTCTCTCGTTTTTTAGTTTTGATGGTACCTGCATTTAAAATGGCCTTCATTGGGGATACAGTTTACTTAAAATGCAATCCAAGTGCGAGCTCAGTGACATGGCACAAACCTAATGCTGAGACAATCGACGGACAAGACACTTTGAAAGTGGAAATTAAAAACTCAAACGACGGAGGCCCTTATTGGTGCGAGATCAGTAGGACAAAGAGTGACCCTGTTTCAGTCAATATCATGGGTGAATTCACAATCAACACATATTAGAGCTCAAACTTCCACAGATCTAAAGGTAAATTCACAATTCACACATAATAATGAGATGATTTTCTTTATTTGTCCTGCAGAATCTGGTCTCAGCGCTTCACTCACCATTGAGACAGGCTATCAGAACATGTGGAAGGGAGGTGCAGTTATCCTGAAGCTTGAAAATAAGGATGGTCTGAAAGGGTGGAGGTGCTGGGTGTGCAGGGGTGGAGAAAGTCTAAAAAAGGTTTCACTGAAATTGGAGGGCGTCAATAACAGTATGGTGTTTCAAACTGCTGACCTCAATGTCGATGAGACTATTTACTGGTGTACGGATAAGGGTCGAACTCACAGAAGTAACCAAGTAATTCTCACCACCTCTGGTAAGCATATTTTTCATTACGTCTTCAGTTTTATTGAAATGAAGTTAATGGGAGTACAACGAGGAGACTCATGACTATTAGATTTATATATTTTCTGTTCCCACAGATCCATGGAAGCTTCCAAAACCACCTAAGACGGAGGGGAAGTTGGGGATGGTGTTGGGAATATTGTTGGTATTGGTGGGGATGTTGGTGGTGATAGTGGTGGTAGGTTTACGACGTAGGAGAAGAAGTGACGGAGGTGAGTAGCATTTTTTTGTTTCTTTGGATTGTTTACTGTTTTTTAGGTATGGTAACAGTCACTGTATTCATACCACACTGCATGCCGTACTTTTCTCAGGGCGGATTTATGAGGATGTGGCACTGAGATCAAAAGAGCGAGGTGATGACAAGTATGAAACTCTGGAGAAGGCATCTGGGAGGGAGCGAGAGTACGACACCCTTGCAGGAGCATCAGGCGGAGAGCCGAAAGGTGGCGAATATGAACCACTGAAGAAAGGCGAAATGAAAGAGGGGGTATACCACACTTTAGGGGCGGAAGGGGCGGCGGGTGGAGAGGGTGGATACGAAGCACTGAAGAAAGGCGAAATGAAAGAGGGGGTATACCACACGTTAGGGGCGGAAGGAGCAGCAGGTGGAGAGGGTGGATACGAAGCACTGAAGAAAGGCGAAATGAAAGAGCAGGTATACCACACTTTAGGGGTGGAGGGTGCAGCAGGCGGAGAGGGTGGATATGAAGCAGTAGGGAAGAAGGATAAGCCCAGTGAGTCTGCAACAGCGGGCGAATGAATAAAAAAGGCGCTGCGCCACTGCAGGAGAAACAGGTTTAATGCTGCAAACCTAAACCATGCAGATGTGTTGATCTCGATCCCAAAGTTAAGATTCCTTGATTTGAATGAATGTTTAAGAAATCTGACAAACTCCAGGAGTCTTTCAGGCGTGAAAGTGTACAGATTGACAATCAATAATAAGTAATGAAAATAAATCTGTGAGAGACTGTAGGGAACAGCTAGAGTGAGGTTTTTACAATAACAATTTTTTCAATGGCAGGGAGAAATGTTTCTAATATATTAATTAAATCAAATGATACAGAGTAAAATTTCAGCAAAATCCAAAAGAGCAGCAAACACTTTGTGACACCAAGTCAACAAGCAAGCAACACATCCACACTTTACATTCAGTTTAATGTCTACAAATAATCTGCTTTATTAACTGATCGTGTCCTTCAGCTTTGATGCTACAAGCTAATATTTGCAGTGCTCACTAGCGTTTCTGCTTACATCATTGCACATTATTAATTCATCTAGTTTAGGCATTATCACATGATTTAGATTTCTCCATCATATTTTTACTGTACTGTATAATGAGCATTTCTGAAAGCTGTGTTTTTCTTTGTGATATATACAAAAATGTAAATAAATTAGCTCATCAGCAATGGGATAAATATTTTGCACTGTGAGATTCCTTTTAGCACTTAAGCCACTTTCTTAATTGATACTATGTAATATTTTGACAGGTCAATTTCAGATAAACTGTTTTACAAAAATGGTATCATCATTTTTTGAGTATGGAAGCTACAGCCTGAGAGTACAGGCAACAGTGAGTCAAGCTCCACGGTCAGTTTTGAATTTTTTTTAAACTATTCCTCGTACAAAAATGAATCATCTTCACACCATTATTTGTCTTTTTAAAGTCATGCTGATTATAACGGATCAGCTTGTTGTCATGTTGCTGAATTTCTATTTTGAAGGCAACACGATTGAAGTACTCTGTGTTTCTCGTCTTTTATCGGTTTCCACCATTTAGTATAAATCAGT
Organism: Diplotaxodon limnothrissa; assembly: GCF_057381915.1. NCBI lineage: Eukaryota > Metazoa > Chordata > Actinopteri > Cichliformes > Cichlidae > Diplotaxodon > Diplotaxodon limnothrissa. The sequence continues at coordinate 13,577,856 of NC_140603.1, read as the reverse complement.
TAATCACAAATTTATGCTCAGTGTAAACGAACCCTTGCTTAGCGTCCTATATTCAACCATTTAATATCAATAACATTTTTCTCTCAATAAAATCACACATACAACGCAGATGTATTGTGGCTAAATGTATTGCAACCAGTAAATTGAGATGCTATTTGACCGGTTTTATTGACATTGTTTTATTTCTTTTTCTCTTCTGAAATGCTGGAATGAGACATTAAGATTTTTTTTTTTTTTTCATTTTGAGTCGTGTTAAAAGGAAAAAAAGTTTTGCCTTTACGGGATTTTTTTGTTTGTTTTGGAAACGTTTTGCATTTGCTTTCAGGGTTTTTTGTTGTTGTTTTTGTACATACGGTAGATTATTTAATATTCTGTGCTGAAAGACTGTACACGATTCAAGATTCAAAGATTTAAAGCGTTTATTGTCATGTGTGTAAAGAAAAAGCATTTCTCTGTACAATGAAATTCTTTCTCTGCTGTCCACACGCAGATGCTGGTTAATATGTACAAATAGCTAAAAAACAAATAGCAGGAATAAAGGCTTGAGATAATATTATTACTACAAAGATGTTTTGTGTCATTTTTTATTCATTTATGTCCTACAGTGTCTCCTGTGCTACAGTGTGAGGCTGCTAGTCTAAGTGTCACAGTCCTGGGTCTGTGACCCAGTGTTTTGTGTATTTTTATTGTAATTTTTAGTTTCTAGTATTTAATATAAGTTTAGTTCAGTGCCTCTGAGTTTTTTCTATGGATTTCCTGTTTTACTTTGAAGGTCTGTGTCTTATGTTGATGTTTCTAGTTTTGTGTCCCATCAGTTAATTTGTATCAGTTGTGTCCCCCATCTGGTCTCATTCCCTCGTGTTCTTCTTGTATTTATTGTCTGTATTTTCATATGTTCAGCGTTGCGTCGTACCACCGTATCTGCCTCTGTGTTCTGTTCCCGTGTTATTTCAGTTTTAGTACTCTGCTAGCAATAAAGCTGAGGTTCTGTTAAGTTAACTTCTGCCTCCATGACTTCTGCACTTTGCTTCTTTTCCTGACTACCTGCACACAGACCATGACACTAAGGCTGGGAGGAATATAATTCATAGCTTTGAAACTTTGAGGTTTTAAAATAAAAGCACAATATGTAAAATAGCCTTATGTAATTATCTAACATGTTCAGCTTTAGTCATGGTGTTTATGTGATTGTGTTTAAGTGATAAGGATGAACACACCCATCTGTGATAAATTACAGCTGTTACAGTTTCTCAGCTGAACAGTTAGTGTTTTCAGTTTTAACACAGGACCGAAACTACTTTTTATCTGTGTCTTCACATGGAATATGAAAAATGCATTTGTTTAAAGATGGCAAAACAATTTCTGTAACGATGTGTTTTGGACAGACAACCAGAGAGAAGATGTTTGTCCCCTATCGAACACAGCCCTAACCCCTGTAATGTAAAGTGATGTAATGTGGGGTCTGAGCCACACAGGTTATTTGAACCAGGATCCAATTTGCAGTAATGTGAAAACTTTACCAATTGTCAAGCACGGAGGTGGAGGGGTAATGATTTAGGCTTGTTTTGAAGCCGCAGAGAACGGACAACTTGCAGCCAGTGAGTTGACACTTCAAGTTACTGCTGCTTGAGATTCTACAAACTATTGAAAAATAGGGTGTTGGTTATTTAACACACTGCTTCTGCATTTCTTACTGGTTGTGCTAAATAAAATGTGAACGATGGTAATATGCTATGTCATGTTTTGTCGTTGTTTGTGGTTTGAAAACTTAGAATGTATTGCTGTGATCATAGAGGAAATCTATAGTTCCAGTAATGGTTTTACACACACACACAAGATATTTGATTTCAATAGAAAGCTAATGCTGACCCTTTACTGTCGTAATTTTTTTTAGGTCTTCAGGCTCTCTTAAGTCCATTCTTTACTGTGTCCTTTGCCTCTGCACAACATTCATACTGGCATGCAATAGGGCAAGTAAATTACACCGGATGCAGTGCTGCATGCTTATCAGGTATCATATACTGTATAATATGTTATATGTTCAATCACAAATGGATGCATGATGATACCACTGATTTTAGAGACCCCAAGGCTTTGTGCTTCTTACCGGCTGTGCCGTCAAAATCTATTTTTCCGCTTCATTTCCAAATGCTCACAGTTAAGCTCAGTGATCAATATTCTGTCTGGGATGGAGCAGAGCATTAGGGGTAACATGAAACCAAGGGTCAGGAATGTTTAAGACCTGCACACTTAGTGTCTGAATCATGCATGAAACAGAGCTGACATGGAGAAAACAGATGTTTTGTTTTACAGTGGAGTACAAATCAGGCGTGATAATGAACTTATAGCGAGACGTACTCTGTACCGTCTGATATGAAAGGTTAAAACATTAAAATGGCAGCAATGCATAAGGGTAAACTGCCAAATATAAAGATTTGTGACTACTGTGGAAGCTATCACCTCTAAGCTTTATTCTTCAGTATTTTTCCACATTTTCCACATAGATTTAGTTTATAATTAAGAACAGAACATTTAACAATAAATGAATGAAAAATGACAGAAATAGTAAAAATCCTAACATTTAATATCAATCCTATCAGTAAACAGTACCATCCCATTACTAGTTAATGACTAACTAGATACATGACCACATCTACTAATAAAAATAAATTGTCCAGAGAAATGCCATTGGGATTTTCAGCATTTTTATTAACTGGTCTTGGTTTTAATTGATATTTTATGGATTATTAAACACATATGAATTCAATTTAAAGTCCACCTTCAAATGAGAGCGCTACAAAACTGATCCCACAGCCTCAGCTTGGTGCTGTTTGTGCTTTGCCACTTCACTGGAGACAGCAAACTGCTTCCTCTGATGCCAGCCTCAAACACAGATGGAGCAGAACAAAATAATACCAATAGAGGACGTATTAGATGTTAATCATACAAAGCAAAATTCTGTTTTTGCAAAATTTCTTTCTGTTTCTATTTAGAAATAGAAACAGAAAGAATAGAAACAGAAAGAAACAGAAAGAAAAACAGTTTCTAACCTAAGAGTCTAATTTTAAAAGAGGACGTTGATGTTCTGGAGATTTAAACTAATCCTATATGCTTTTTTTCACAGTATGACAGCTAGTAGGCAAGGTAGTAGTCCACTACATACAGTGGTTAAAAAGTGCATCTAAAATGTCTATGTAGACTTCCCAGAAAGCCAGATGTGGTGTTATTTGCAGATGTTCAGTTCCTTTTTCAGTGGATGAATAAACCAATACTACAGAACATTATATATTGTGTTGTATTGGCACATGATTTTTTTTTTCTAAAATGTGCACATTAAGGACAATAATGAAAAAGAAAACAAAACAACCAAAAACCTGTTGGGGCCAGGGGCAGAGACAAGGGGTGGCCATGGGTGGCTATGTTCAACTATATATTAATGGAGAAATTACATCCAGAAATTACTATATCTTCAGCAAACCTGTTTTGTCATGACTGAGAGTATCTCAACAGGTGGTTGCAGATCTTTTTTGTTTTGTTTTTTAAATCAGATAAGGGTGAAAAATAAAAATCAAACAAATACGTTATTATTCTATGTAGTAAATGTACCATTTGACTAGGAAGACTAATACATAAACCTACAGCAGGTTGTTTCTCTCTTGGCCACCCCTATGAAAAATCTTGTCTTCGAAACTAATCTGACAATAGATATCAATTTCTCCTAAAAAGAAAAGTCAGTGTGATCATTGTGCGCCTAAAGATGTGTAATCACGAGTGATTAAAATACAAATAAGAGGCATAGAAATGAAATCCATGTCATGTCAGTCCAGTTTCTACAGTTACAATGACTAAGCATCAAAGAACGCCACACCAGGCCTAAAGCCGTCCTCCGACATGTCTGAAGGTGGGCCGGTGACACCATTCTGCCACACAGCGTATAACGACTGCACTCATGCACAAACACATTTTACGTTTACTACTGTCTTCATCTCTACTGTGCAGTCTCTGTGAAATTCTTAATTTATGATAAAATAGTCAGACCTGCTGAAAATTGTCCATCCCCACATTCCCACCAGTTTTTTAATGCCATTGAGTGAAATTCCACATTGCTGATAAACTGTGTCTGCTGGCTTTACGTTATAACTCTCGGTCGCCCTCTCCTCCGTAAAGATAATTATTGGTTCCGGCTGGTTGGACATACTCCTCAGTTTTGTCCCAGTCTGACACCCAGCCTCCTCCTCCTCCCCCAGCCATGCCCCCTCCGTTGGGATCCGATGCCTGGTTCGTGGCTCCGTAGCCCGCTCCACCGCTTGTGCGATACAGTTCTTCCGTCTCATTTGCAAGCTCGTCCTCGTCCAGGATCCCGCATTTCTCGTCACTCAGCTGCTCTGGCTCTGCCCAAGATTGTTTCTCTCCAGATGCAAAAATACCTGCAGCAGACACACAAACTCACTGACTGTTAGAGCTGACAAGTATACAGAGTTTTGCTGAATTTTCCTCATTCAGAATTTTTGTAGTTGATCCGGTTAAGCACAAGAAAGGAGACTATGCATACCATAGAACATAACACCTCCATAATGAACGAGTGAGGCAATAAGAAACACGCCCTGCCACTCTTCTCGCGTCTACCAGGAAAACATGAGAGAGAACCATGAGAAAGTTGATTACACTTACAAGCACACATTATTATCAGTTAGAGTCACAAATTCAGAAACAGTTCTCACCTTATGCTTTGTCATGGCACCGACTATAAGTGGGCAGACCATCCCAGACAAGGTGCCTACGCCGTTGGAGATACCCATGAGGATACTAGCATACCGCGGTGCAATGTCCAGGTGGTTGACATTGAAACCTTGTGAGGAACCATTAATATTATTACCATCTTGTGATAAAAACAGAACTATGTAGCTGCTTAACTTTCAGTTGCATATCATTTATGATTAAAATCTTTGAAGGAACACTTCATATTTCACCTGAAATGGCGAAACCAGAGAAACCCACAGCCAGGACCAGGAATGTAATGGCAATGCCTTTTGTGTGTGAAAAACCAACTACCAGCAGCAAGGTAGCCTCCATCCCAAACCCTGATGCAAGCAAGCAAAAAACAGACATATAAATAGTTTTAAAATATAACAGTGTGAGTGCTTATTTTGTTGCCTTGTGTTCACACTTTTCGCTAACCGAATGGGCCTGGAAGTCTTGTCGATTGGTTAGAGATAAGTGCCTTGCAAGCTTCTGCATTTCACTTTGGTGTTTGCTGTTTGGTTTCTCTGTACAATGTAAAAATAGCGGACAGTGGCAGGGCTTCTGTTATTGGTGAGTCATCATTTGCCTTATGTGGTAAATGACTTCTCACCACAGTCGTGTTACTGTGCTTGTTTCTTCAGTGTCGCTTGACTCACTTCAAAGTTAGCGCATGCAGAAAACAACATAAAATTCAAATAATTTTATGTAAGATTTTGAGTATGTGCCAATTTAACCTCTCAAAATTAAAGGACCATATATACCCTGCTCCATAAACAATTAAGGGAGCACTTAGTTATTGCATTGTCAGTCTGTCCAGTTTGGAAGCATAACCTGCAGCCCTTACAGGCTGCACAGATAATGAGAGTCCATGAGCGTGGCATGAGAGCTCGATGTCCTTGAATGAGACCTGTGCTCACAGACAGGTGCTGTGTCGATTGACTGGCATTTGCCAGTTATTCTTCACAGATGTGAGCACGTCCACATTGCCCTTGACTTCCCAGGCTGTTTCTGTCCTGTCAAATGTGATTGTTTCATTTATGCAAGTTTTCGTTTTCCCTTCCCTTTAGTTGGTTCTTTCTTACCTCCACAGTTCATTAGCTTCCTGACATTCGTGGTGGTCATGATGTGGTTGCATCGCAAATAGTCAGCAATCTGGCCACCAATGGGCACAATGATGGTCATAACCAGATGAGGAAGAGCAGACAATATCCCCACCTAGATGAGAACAAGAAAAAAGCCTTAACAGGTGCAAAACATCCATGGAAGTTGGCACAAACAGTGCGATCTCTGCCATGTTATTGTACGTACATTCTCAGAAACCTGGGTAAGGAAATATTTTACATTTGGACCCAAGACTGTTCACCACTCTATCGCAGCAACTTCTGTCACTACAGTTATAATCTGACTGGACTGGAGCTCAAGCTAACGTGCTTATGAGGCACAGAAAAGTACATATTCATATAGTTTCTTCCAGACTTTAAGGTGCAGTTTTGAAAGACAAACTACATTCAAATACAAAAACAAATTTAGAAAACTCTTATTTTTCACCAAGATTTTAAATAAAAATTTAAGTTCATTAAAGGTCAAAGTTGAGCTTGAACATAAATGTCAGCAGTGTAGATATAGCATATGCAAAAGCATGGAGAGAGGTGTACAACACACTTTTTATTTTGTCAAGATAATGCTCTGAGACATCAGAACGATGGCTGACATCAGGATCTTGTAATAAAAAATTCAAGGTCCAGGATCCTTCCTGCGGAAGGAACATAGAGAGCATTTCCTGTCAATGGGCAGTTGCACTCTGTGCATTCTCCTGTTGCTTATTTGCAGCAGGGTGGTGCAGACCATTGTAATGGTGCCAGAATGGCTCTAGAAATCCTCCCTAAAGCCATTGTTCTTCTGGTACTCTGGTTTCCTCAGTCAAACATACAGGATATTTAATTAGTGATTCTAAATTGGGTGTATGTGTTAATATGAGACAAAGCTTTGAATGACCAATAACACTAAAATAGAAATGCTTCAGTGTAACAGCCTATAAATGAATTGATATTAAAAAAAATGTTCCATAGAATAACACAATTTAAAAAATTAAATTTTAGTAAATTAAGGTGAAAAATTGTTGTCAGTGCTTCATGATTTGTCAATATAAGGTGTGCAAACTGCAATGGTACAAATGAGGACATTTAAATTTACCACTGCAGTGGCAAGACACGCAACCAAAGCTGCAGTGATGTCCTTTATTTTCTGATATAACTGCTGAAAGGTTTTTGCTTGTCGGCTGCACGTGTTACCTTGCTAATTTCAAACCCAAAGACCTCCTCAAAGTAAGCAGGCTGGCTGATGAGGAGCAAGTAGAAAGTCCAGCTTCGGCAGAAGTTGGCTACGATGATGGCATACACTGGCATGGAGGTAAAGAAGGCCCTCCACGGTGTGTTGAATTTCTGTAAGGGAAAAATGTGATGATGATTTTAGTGATTTTGTAAAGAAGTTCTCTGATTTTGTCTCAAACGTGTACAGCTCTTTGCTTGAACACGTAACTAATTAATTTCTTAAATGTTTTCCTTTGAAACAAACGAGCATCACAAACGACAACAGAGCAGGGTGTGTGGAACTGAGTTTTGCTTGACTGCAGATACAGAAATGAGTGCTAACAAAGAGTTTCTAAATCTGTCACTGTGACAGATAAACAATTGAGCTTCTGACTCAGTGTTTGCTTGTTTATCATCTCCGTTATCTCACTTTGAATCAGCATATAAACTCATCTATTTTTAAGAGGGTTTTTTTTTTTTTACGTGGTTTCATAGCAATCCTGTAAACTAGTGAAATGCCCTTGAATGAAGTGCAGTGTTTTAATTGACAGATCTTGAGAAATCTGTTGCATGTACTGACCGTTACTGTAAATTGGGCTGACTCGCCAATGCTTTCCTCAATGTATTTCCTCTCCTCCTCGGTGATGGTGGGGTGAGCTGCCGGACTTTCATACGAGACCAGGATCCAAAAGCAATACCACATAACACCAAAACTTCCTGGGGAAGGAACAGGCAGATTGGAGAAAAAAGATTATTTTTTTACACACTAACTCATTTGTTATTACAATACTGTGCAAACAAAGACCCCTCATTTCTTTAGATTCTTCTTCCAAGTACCCAGACTTTGCTGTAACTTTTAAAAGTGGTCTTGAGCAATGGTTCTTTAGCCCTCATGAGTTTTTCTTTAGACGTCGATTACTTTTCAGGCCAGTTTTTGTACCCGTGCCTGACTATGTTCAGAAGAATGTGTTTATTTGTTAAGCCACGTGACACTGAGCTGATCCGACTCGAGGGATGAACCAGTGTTGTGTCTACACATTGCTAGTACAAATAATTTGCTCCATTTCTATACAAAAAAAATATTTTTTTCCACCAACAAAGTGATTCGCAAAAACCTGTCTGCTGAATCTTTAAGCACTCAAAATACTTGAGATGTGCTGAGCATATCTCAGCATGCTGTGCAGTGCTTCCTTTAAAAGTTTTGCCGAAACTGGACAATTGCAGGTCAAAAGAGGAAGCGGCACATCTAAAAAAAACTATCAGCAAATGAAGGCGATCCGAAAGTCCTTAAGAAAGAGTAAAAACGTTGGTAGCACTTCATAAAAGTGTCACACGGTAAAATAAGTGCTTAATTAAACATTTATATATCATTACTCCTCCTTAGTATGTGCTTTATAAATACAGATATGTTTATCTGTCTGTTATTGTTACATCATGTACAACTATCACTGGTATTACATCACTACTAATAATCATAATAACATTCATAATAATACATCTGTTTTTATGAATGTCAAACTAATGAGGAGTAATGCTGCAAAAATAATGAATTAAGCACTTGCTAATACCTTAATAATGCCTAACACTGTGACTTTAAGTGCTCCCAAGAAATACATCAATCTATTGTTCACTGAAGCTTCAACAGAGTTTGTCTCAGTGGGAGGGTGGCTGTCAAGAAGACAGAAGGGAAACAGGGAAAACACACAGTTGTGGATTGGCCTCCCCAAGTTTACCTCAGCACTAATTAGGAATGTAGGATCCCCAGAGAACAAAACAAAAGGCAACCAACATCCAAAGAAGAGCTTTGAATGTCCTTCAAAGAGTTCAGATTTTGTGTGCCAAAGAATCAAGGTAGTCAAATATTGACTTTCAACTTTGTTACAATTGTACTGAACTATTGAACTAAAACTGTTTTTGTCACATATGCTGTTTCAATAAATTGCTGCGCTGTCGAAAAATAAAAAGAACTAAGGCATTGCTCAAGATTCGTTCCACGGTACTGTGTCCGAACGTATAACAGTTTTGACACGACATGTGGTGTAATTTCTTTTTTACCATGAGACTACATCCTTCTGGTATTTATGGCGCTGGTCTGTTGTGGTTTTCCTTTTCTCATAGTTTCATTATGAGTGAGGCTCTACTGTGTGCGTTCAGTGTCGTCGCAAGCATCCGCATTTTCATGTATCAACAACAGTTAGCTTATTAGAAAAATGCATATTCATTCCAAACTGAAGGGTTTGAAATGAGGCCCAGGTTAAAGGCGTCTTACCATACACATAGAAGACAGATGACCATCCTGAGTACTGGACTAGGATTCCAGCTAATGGCATGGCAATCACAGCACCAGCATAAGAACCTAAAACAGGAAAATTTTGATTTTATTTTGATATTGTTTAGATATATTTGTTGTTAATTGTCTTAATCTATCACACATTGTTTGCAGGCAGAGCAGGGCCACTGATCACGGACTCACCACAAAAGGCTGTTGTTGCCAGGCGACTTCTTTCAAGAGGTGGTGCCCATTTGGCCCAAATACCATGACATGCTGGGTATGAAACTCCCTGTGGGAATAGGAGTAGAATGTAGGAATTTGCATGATTGTAAATAATCTCAACTGCATTATGTAAACAGAAGCACATTGCACTTCAGGGGAGAGAGAAGCACCTCCACAAGTCCTTGAAAGATCCTGACAATGATAACGCAGCCAAAGTGCATACGAGCTGCTGTAGGAATGAGCATGTTCAGGAAAGATGTTGCCACTATAGCAAAGCCAAACACCCTGAAAAAGAAACAAAACACGGAGAAGAAATTACCCCATTGAATATGCTGTGCGACAAAAGCTGATTATTCCTTGCACGGTGCAGGAGGTTAACAGACCTGTTTGCTGCAAACTTTTGACAAATGAACCCTCCTGGGATTTGAGTTACAATGTATCCCCAGAAGAATGAACCGTGGATCATTCCCACCGTTTCAGGATCCCAGTCAAACTGTGCTTTCTGTTGGGACACACAGTAAGACACATCATTTAAAATCATATCTGGATATGTGCAGATGAGTTATTCTTTCACTTCTCAAAAGCAAGACTGTATTTAACATCATCTAAAAGTGGACATTAGATAATTAACAGTAAATAAGAACCATAAAAAAACAGATGCTGACCACTACTGACATCTGCTGACCAGCCACAAGTATTCCACCAGATCTCTCAACTATATCAAACATTCACTAGCTGGGCCCGCGTCCTCATGTTAGGTTTGACAACGTTTAAGTAGGTAAAGGTGAATGCTTGGACACGAATTGAGCTGCGGTTTGGGGGGGGCCTCAAAGGGAACTGCCGGCGGCTCCCAGGCCTGGCAGATCCCCGTGTACTAAATAGCATTGAAGAAGTTAAAGAACTGAAAAGGGGAGGGAGGGTGAGACACGTAAACAAGAGGGAATAGCTTGTAGAACTGGGGGAAGCTATAGATGAGAACCGGAAGCAGCGTGTTTGGAGGCGTGGTCCAATACTTAATATCTAATTATATCAAACAGCTGGAATTGGAATAAACCTTTTTCATAGCCAGTATTTTGTTTTTACTCTGACTTTGTTTGATTTGGTGGGTTGGTTTTTAGGATGCCTGCATTGTTCAGTCCTGGTTAGTTGCGGAAATTTGCTCTTCTCTTTATGACTAGTTAGCTTGGGATCATAGGAGGTGCTGCCTTCAGGTGATAATACAGAGAGAAATCATTTTCATGAAAGTACTGCTGTGTTAGTTTTAATAATCTGACACTTTGTTACGCTTACTCGTGTTTTATCATTCCAGTCAGTGTAACATTTTCTCATGTTGTTAAATCCTAACTCAGCATTTTATGAGTCCATTGGACATATATAGTCATATGTAGGGTACCTAGCACAACCCCCCATGGCCAAAACAACCTTAAAACAACATAAACATAAACAGTCATATTACACAATATGTAATTTGGCTGTGTCACTTCAGGGGAGAATTTAACATTAACTCAGACTCATCTGCTGTCACTCACCACTATAACCTCCTTGTTGTCTTTGAAGATGGTGTGGCTGTTGACCATGCTGACGATAGCCACGCCCAAGTTACACCGGATACCGAAGGAGATGCAGAAACCAATGCCAGAGAGGATTGCGATGATGTAGCGCCTGGGCAGACCGAAGCACGTGCAGTCCACCACAGGCATCTCCTTCTCCTCCACCAGCTCTGGCCGGCCCTCTGCCGACAGCTCGATGGTCTCGCCATTTTCCTGTTTCTTCTCGATGGCTCTGAGAGGAAAAGTGGGTAGATTAAAAGTGTCATCTACATTTAGGTCACTTTATTGTTCCTGTATCACAAATCTGACAAGTTATCTTTGAAGAGGGGGTAGATAAACTGTATTCTTTAATAAAGACAAAAATATTTGTATTTCTTATCTCTTAAGCATAACTTGCTAAAGAAATAACCTTGAAAATACACAACAAAACACTCTTGCATGCAAATGAGTCATTTCAAAAAGCTTTCTCCTAGCAGATAGTATTGTTTACTGATTTATTTAAGCTAAACAATGATTCATAAGTGACAGGAAATAACTAGGTTCAACAGTTACTAAGTCCTGAAAGCCTAATGCATGTCATTGATTTAACTTCGGAGGAATCAGTAAGTGGGCCTGAGGTTTTCCAATCTCCTGCTGGCACAGTGAAAACAGATCCTGAAAAGCTTGTTGACTGACAACTTGGCCTGATGAAAGTGAGTGGGTTTAGATGTTCAGACAGTCCTCTTGGGTGTCTGTTTGACTGCTAAGTCAAGCATCTTAAAAAAAAAAATCACAGTCAGCACAAATGTCCATTAGCATCCCACTGCTGGGACCTGCTGTTAACACTTTAACTTATCACATTAAGTTAATACAATCAGGATTTCTGCGCTGCACCCTCACAGAAACCGCCAGCAAAAAAGAAAAGCCTAAAGCAAGCTGCTCTTCTGCCTCACTGCAAAACCCTTAGAAACCACACGGACTGTCAGCCTCCGACAAGCATCAAATATGCATCTAAATGTAGCAGTCATCTATTAAACATGACATGTGAAAAGCTGAGTTGTAAGATAAGACCACTGCAGGTCCAGCTCCGATTGCAGAGATGCACAGAGTATGGCTATACTTCGCCAAAGCACATCCACAAACTCAAACCTGCAGCTTTTAGCCAAAAATCAACTGTGCAAATGTAGAGCAGAGATCATGGGAATGTTTTGTTTGACAACTTGTACTGAACAAAAGGAGATTAAATGAACCAGATTAGCATTCATAACCGACTCTTCCTGATTTTTAATTACCCACAATTTTGACAGGTTAGGAAAAGACTAGAGCAGGTTATGATACTGTAAATCACATTCATTGTATGATTACATGGAATGCAACAAACACTTCAGTGAAACAGTGACAAAAAAAAAAGCAATCATGGAGGCAATAATCAATAAAAGTATCAATAAAATCTAATTTATATTGGATGTATAACTATATCCAGTTTTATCTTCTTAGGGTCAGTGCATCTAAAAGCCACAATAGTTTCTATGTATTGTTTCATGTTTCAGAGGTGGACAAGTAGAAAGTGACAGATCAGTTTTTAGCTCATCCAGCTAAAGGACCAATGAGTTCATGATGCCGTTGGTCTAGCCTGTTAGAGCGTTAGTCAGATCACACTTGTTATTAATCTCTGGCTCTCTTCTACAGCAAGTCCTTCATCCTGTCTTCTTCCTCTGCCCCCAACCAATCAGATTTTAGTGAAACTTAAAACATTGATCACCTAATCATGGTCAAGGTCACATTTGCCATTTTACAGGCAGTATCTTATAAATTGTGAAACATTGAGCTGGATGAGTTACTACATCACTGCCCTTTAGGTTTTATATATACAAGTGAGCAGCTTCTATTGACCTGGATCAGCCATGCAATTTGAAAACCTCTTCCACTGTTGTATACGTCGCTGTGGTAAATGTGATCACAGTGAACCTCTGATGCATCACCATACTCTTCCTAACCAAACAGACATTGTGATCATTGTAATTATTAAGGAGACTGAAGGATGGCGTGAGACATTCAAGACCAAACACAAACAAAGCTGATAAAATTATCCAAATCAAAATATGCACACAAAATAACCTTTCACACGCTGAATTTTGTACAAAAAAACCCCAGTCCTGATGGCACATTTAAGTGATTCTTATGATTCTGATGCTGTAATATTTTTTTCCTAGATTTAAGTGTATTTTTATCTAAGGTCACTGAAGGTTGACAAACAAAGGAAATCGCAGAAGTGACTAGGACATATGACAAAACACCTCAGGTCAAAACACTTCCCAGATCTCTTTTTTTGTTGTGAGTAAATCTGTGTGTCATACTTGCGATATTCAACAACATTTAGAGCTTGTTCATCTAGTGGCAAAAGCTTTTATAAGTACATCTGTTGTGTAGGCCCTGGAGTTAAGGCAGTTGTTTATATCACGCTATGTAATATATTTCCTGCAGACTTTAAAATGACATGGTTATTACCAGAGAACTGCTGTGAGGCCATTTGTGTTCCTGCCAACAAATCTGTCCAGAACATTCATACAAAATACCAACACGATTGAAAACAGCTATGCCGTTATAAAACATGCTCTGTTGGTAACTGTAAGCAGGGGTTCCAACAATCTTCAACACCGATCAAATATTAATGATTTTCGTTGTTAAATTATTCATATCGCTGGCTCTCTTGGACTATTTCTGTCTGGGCTGGCCTCTCTCGTCTTTCTTCCTGTCTCCTTTTCATCTTTAACTCTGCTCCTTACCGGCATCTCCTCTGACTCACACATATTCTCACACATAATTCACAGCAGTCCTTCCTTATTTTACACCAGTTTATTTCCCTAGTGTCCATATATGTAGTTTTTTTTCCACTAGCTGTACACTTGTAGTGCTTTCGGTCTCACTTTACAGTAAAGCTCTCTCTACTTATGATGTAATTTCTCAACATTTGCCATGTAATTTTTGTCATTTTTAAGCATCTCAAAACACAACTGACATTTTAAAAGGAAAGGTATTATTAACACTGAGCATTTCTATGCAATTAACATATTTTGGGTATTTTAGAAGAAACAGCCAATGATGTTTCTTCTTCTTACATTGCAATTGCACATTATTGTTAAGGGCATAATGTGCATAATAGAATATCATAAACACCCCTTCTTTCATTCTAATTACACATTGTTTTGGTGCGCAAGATGTAATATGCTTCAGAGTTGTCCTATCTGATTAAGGGGGCACTCCAAGTCATTTATTTAGAAGGTATGTCCACCAGAAAACACAATAAATGAAGTATAATGCAACAAAATGTGGACAATCTGAAAAGGGGAGATTACACCATACAGCCAAAACTGCTAACAACACTGTGTAAAGAATGAAAACGTGTCTGTATTGCCTTAAAGTTTTGTATTATATTAGAAATAGTCACATTATAAATTGTGCCTCCTTCTAAATTAATCTAAAGGTGTTCAACACTTCAAAATGCAGGTCTCGTTTCCTTTAAAACCTCCTTGCTCTGCTGCACTGACATTTTAGACTCATTTGGAATCAGTTAGTATTTTCGATACTGAATATTACACCCTAGACTAATTGTGGTGAAAGCATTTTGACAAATTATACTATAGGTCAAGGACTTTATTATAAAGGGCCACTATATTTTTAATTTTATACTGTATCAGTTGCAGTGACTTTTCATGACTGACCCCAGGTTAAGGAAAACCCGTCGTAATCCCTAAAAGCTGCCTGACCTTCTCTCCCTTTCTCCCGTTACACCTTGTAGAAAAGCCCAGATTGAATCATTCCTGTGGAACAATTGAACTCAATCCCAAAAAAGTAAAAGTTCTGAATATTGGAGTATAGCAGAGCTGAATTCTATATTTCCTAAATCAATACAGTTCCGTCAGCGGGTTAATCTCTTAATTCATACATCAAGGACAAATGTAGGGCAGACCGTCAACTCGGACACCTTGGAATAATTGATTAGATAAGAGAAAGTTGATGGTCTGAAAATGCTCCATGGCATTAATACAAACTTAGTGAACTAAGTCTCCTAATATAAAATGTTAAAATATCCTCTATCCGCTCATGTGGCAGTTATAACGGACGAAGGAAAAAAGTATTAGAGAGTTAATCATAAAATACTCTCGAGGAACGAGTTTTCCAGGTAAATGTTTTGAGGATAAAACCTGAGATAAATAAGAGATTCAGAGTGTCTTTGAGTCAAATTCCTGCTTAACCTGAAAATAAAGACAAGTACCAGCTGTCTACTGTGATCACTGACTGAAATCACAGACGATCGCGTGACTGCTAATTTGCGCTAATCAATTTTGAAAAGAAGAAGATGACGCTTGAGAAGTAAACATCAGGCGGAGAGTTGTATAATAAAACAGGCTAAAGGTTTAGTCATTTACAACAAGTAAATAAAGAGTCATTTTCAAATGTAAGGTGCGGATTTCGCGTGCGGAGAGTCGGAGCGGTCAAGCAGGCCGGTGAGCCTTTTACGCAAAGCAGCCAGGTACAGCACGTGAGAGCAGTGCGCTCCAGTGAGATGACCTGCGCTCTCTGCCGCAGGCCGGGTGTCCTAATCCCGGCTATGAAGGGGGGGGGGGGGGGGGGTGCGCGGGCGAGGGACAAGATGACAAGCTATGTGGCTACTAGAGAGGAAGAGAGACGTGGCCAAGGTGTACGCCCTGCAGGGATTTACGTGGGCCGACAGCTTGGACAGGGAGATGCTATTTCTGGAGGGGATTTAAGTGTTTAGACGCTGCATCAAATCCCGAGAGAAAGAAAGGGGAGTCCACCTATGAGTTTCTTGCTATCAGATAACTGCCCAGGTTCTTACACGCTATTTCTCAGGAGTGCCCAATGAAGGTTTTTGCTTTGTTTTGTTTTTTGCCACCGAGTGTCAACGGAATTGGTTGCACTGTCGCTATAAACCTATAAAAGTGTCCCAATAAGTCATTAAAATGATACCGAGTTCTTAAATGTCTGTTTTTCTGTTATTCTAACCGATATATAACAAGTTCTTATGACAAAATAGCTGTTTTTTTGAAAGAGGTTACTGTCTACCAATGAGATGTGAGATGACCGGCTTCTTAGGCCTGCTTTACGCTAAACACACAGTTCCTCTTTGAAGAATAATTCGAGCAGATTATCAACATTGTCTAATCTCTAAAAATGGTAGAAAGTGAAACACAGAGTTTTATTAGTCTTTCAGAAAATTCCAGATGGACACCCCCTCCCCTCACTCACACACACACACACACACACACACACACACACACACACACACACACGGTGTGGATCCAAATATCGATCCAGCGCGTCATCTTACACTGAGAGAACATTTTGAGCCTGAAATGTAACTTCATTCTGTTTTTTTGTTCTTCGGGAACAAAGAATGATACACACTGCTTATAAAAGAGAGTTTGAAAATCAATTTGGGTTTCTTTTTTAATCTCTTATCAGCTACTTTAAGTCGCCAGTGCCACATACAGCGAGTTATTGTGTACACATTTCTTATATGAAAGATTTATAAGCGGACACATATTTCCATATTATTGATTCGGGCCTCTGGACATTATATTTCTTTAAATCTTCTTAATAGAAACACTGATAGACTAACAGGCCATGTTTCAGCATCAGTAAGAATGAACTTCCCCTCAGGTCCGCAGCTTAACCGCTAAACACAAAGCTCCTTTTTAACATTAAAGGTCATCCAGCAGATGTTTCTGCTCTGTTTCTGTTCCCCGAGGAGGAGATTTTACATACCCGTATATTTTCCCAAGAGTTTTGGCTGCCACGGCCTTAAACCTGTCCGGCCGGACCTCCATCCTCACGTCTCCAGGACCGGCCCAATGTGCAGTCTCTGCGCGCTCCCGACTGAGCGCACAGCCTTTCTCCTCTGCTTCCCGGCTTCTTGCTTCTTACTCACATTAAAAGAACCGATTTGGTTGGGTCACCAGCTTTCGTAACTCACGCTTTCATGTGAAACGAGACTCGTAATTAGCGACAGACTGTCCAGAGATTTGACTGAGCCTCCTTCAAGTCCCTTTATATAAAACCAGTCGAATATGCATGTTCAGCCCCACTTTTCCGGATACCCTGTCCAAACAAACTTCGTCACACTGTTTGGTGTCCGTAAAGGTTCACAGAGAGTCGTAGGCAACTTTCGATAAGATTCATATCCAAACGTTGTCTCTGGCCATGGTCCTGAAACAGATTACTGCTGCCGCTAATCTCTCCAAGTGTGTAGTGAGAGGAAGGTATACGGCACTTCCTTCCTCGTTTTAAGCACCGACTATCCAAGCCGCGGCTATTCTTGGACTGCACAAGCCTTGAATGGGGAGTTAGTGTAAACACTGTCCCACCAAGAATATTAATAGAGTTTCTGGGTATTTGTAAGAAGGTACGCAGACTCACCTCGGGACAGTGGTTGTGGATTAGATTGCAGGTTTTTTCGCGTTTGTGACCAGAAATAAATTTTAGAAGGATTGAAAATCAATAGAACATCACAAATGGAGGAGGCGAGTCTTGATCTCTTCATGATCTGCACCTTACCAGCAGGGACAGAGGCAGGGCTGCTATATGTCATTATAAGTTAATGGAGTCACTTATTTGGTGCGTATTGGCGAGCTGCTTTCTTTTCGAGACATTTTTTGTTACATATAGAAATGTCTAAACTAGCGTAAAACAGGCTTAATGTAACTGTATACTGTAGATAGAAAAAGTGGAAAAAGAAAAACTGCATTGAAGTATTTTATGTATGTGGGTCGGTCTTTTAAAATCACATTTTCGTTTGTCCATCAACAAAAGTGTCAGTATTGATTTTATCTTCCAGTCTCTTTACACTGGAAGTGCTGCATATACAGCTAGGTTCATGAGGATTTGGACAATAGGAGCTCTTTTTATAAACAGTCCCTCATTTTTAGAGGCTCAGATGTAACTTGACAACTGAGTGAGAAGCAGTTTCGTGGCATTTCTTTACCTTGAGAAACTCGCCATTGCGTTCATTGTTTTATAACTGTGCCTGATTGTTGATTTGGCCACTCATAAAGTTGTTGCTGCTTCTCTGATAGATTTATTTGGGCTTTTTTTTCCCAACCCAACAATGGCTTCCTTCATATTAACCAGCATCTCTTTGACAGTTCCAGTGAAAACTGCTTAAAAGTCTGTCATTAATCTTCAGCCTCTGAAAATGTTGAACTTTGTTTGGCTTGAATTTCCTAAATGTAATGTTATTTATGTTTGTTAAACCCCTGAATTAAAGCTGAAAGTCTGCAATTCAATCACATCATGGTTGTTTGATGTAGGAACCACTGTGGTGGTGTGCAGAGACACTATAGAAAATCTTCTTACTATCTAAATATTAAAGATGTACCTAACTTTATATTTTCAAAATCATCAAATATAAAGTATTATACATAAAATATCAATTCTGAAACAGTAGTCAAGATAGTTTTAAAGAGGCAAAACACCTTTCCCAGTCCAAGAGTCTGTATTCCTTTAACATGCACAGATTAAATCAGGCGTGTTAGGTTTATTTTGCTTAAGTCATTAGTTAAACTTGCACTGCAGCTCATGAAGTAATTCATGGAGCTGTAATTGTTTATCACAAAACTCGAAAGACATATTTTTTTTTAAATTTGGAGAGTTTATTTTCTAATTAGAGGGTGGTGCAGCTTTGATAAGATGCTGGAAATATCTAGTTTATTATGTGTAATAAACAAAAACACGGCAAAAATGACTACAGTTCATGCATATGACTGTGAATGAGAATAATGGGCAGTGAGGTTAAAGGAAGTCATGATTAACATTAACAGAACTGGATGTGAAGGCGCCGTATATCGCTAAGCTGTGCCTTAGTTTCCTCTTTATTTTACTGCTGTTGAGTAAAATCAAAAATGAGTCTATGTGTACAAAAAAACAACACAAACATTCAAGTAACTGTAACTACTCCCTTATCCATCATTCAAAAACAGTAACCTACACAAGCATGTCATATGTAACTCTTCTCCAGATCCTTTGCTGATATAGTTCTAAGAGAGCGAGAGGAGAGGAAGAGGGCAGGCAGGGGCATGGCAGACGGAGGAGGGGACAAACTGGGTGGGACAGAAATTATGGATGGAGTGTCCGAGAGGGAGCCGTAACCGGCTTTCTGCAGGTCCATTACACTGGAGCTGACGGAGGCGTGAAAGAACACAGGGGGGGGGTCCAGGGAGTCTGTGTCTGCAGACAGAAAATAAAATGCACTTTTAAAAGTTTTCTTTAAATAGAAAAGCTTTTTTAGATTTTAGCCTTAAGATAATGTAAGGACAAGACTCCAAAACAACAGAAAATCAAACATAATCAGTCTTGTTTATGGCGTATAAATTACAGATTTGCATTTCCACACACTAAAGCATCACTTTGCCTCTAAACAGCAGCAAACAGGAAATGCTTTGCTATCAACAAATCAGACAGAAAAGATGAGAGAGTAATTTTCCCGCTGATGATAATTTATAAGTGTCTTATAAGTGTTGCTGTTGACAGTCTCTCAGGAATAGTTTCACATGCTGCCACACAGGTTCTGATCATTTCTGTTTCCCACTCAAATTGAACATGGTTCTACCTCAGAAACAATCAAAGCTACCTGGGTCATTGTTGAGCTGGGTGTGCATGTACTGCTGTTTGGTGTAGAACTTGTTGTAGATGCAGTACACTGCAGCCATCAGAGCAAATGTTCCCATGGCTGCTGCAATGAACAGACCCACTTTGGCGTTATCTTTGTCTACAAGGGCATCTGCAGAGGCACAAACACAAGACGGTGTTCATCAGAGCTTTCACGTAAAAATCCTTTTAAAATTGAGATGGACAGGAATTCAGCATTTAGCACTGCCAATTCAAGCAACTGCAATATAAAAATCCTAAATAGTTCCCAGAAGTCTAATTTTTCAAACAATACATGTGCCATTTGATTATAAACACTTTACATTTAGCTGTCCAAACTGAGCCACTCAGATATTTTCAGTGGGTATAACTTAACTTTCTTCCATCTCTCCAATTACTTGAAGTTAATGTAAACTCTTCTGTGTTGTCCAAACTAGTCAGCCTGTACTTTTTAAATTGAACTATAAGCAGCATCACATTGTAATAGAAAACATATTATTTTTATATAACAAAACATCAGTGGAGTGAACTTGAAATGCACTTGACAGCACTTCAGTTAATCATAGCATGGATCAATCTGCAGTCTGTAAGCTCTTACTGAAAACATTGAACTTTCCATATACTCACACAGAACACTGCAGTGTTAATGCATTAAAGTGCAGACTGAAGCTGACAAATAAGCGTCGGCTGGTCATTGCTGTTGCTCCCCTTTCTTCCTGTCTGTCTTGAAAAGATGCAGTGATCCCTACAACGGTGTAACCCTGCACACGTTGTGCTCTGCCCAGCCTGACATGGCTCATATTGATGCTTTCCTATTAACCCTAACCAAAGGTGATATCATGATGATATTAGGGCCATACACTCCTATTGAAAAGTATATATCTAACTTTGAGTAGTACTTATTTAATCTAAAAAAAATTGTTCAAGTTTTTTTTTTTTTTTAAAGGAAGAATTTACATGGATTTACATGGTACAATTTTTAACTAATTATCTTGTCTCACTGCTGGATGGCAGTGAACATGAAGCTCTCTTCACCAGTGTTTACACACTTACATATCCGCATTGCGTTTAAATTATTGGTTTCCTCCTTTTGGAGTAGGTCCCTTATGTGTGGGGGTGGAAGTGGAGGAGGAGGAGCTGCTCCTGGGGCCTTATGGGCGCTGATTTTCTGCTCAGACTCCAGCGTGCTCTGGGAGCTGCTCAGTGGAAAAATAAACAGGAGACACAGAGCCGCCAGGCACGCCATGTTGGTCATCTATGAGTACACCTACAAATAAAAACAATGCTTATAATAAAAATAATAATAAAACACAAAACCTTTGCTTCATTAGTCTGCATCTTACTCATGTTAAAAGTGAAACATATACATTACTGTGCAAAAGTGTTGAATCATCTCTTGTTTTTGTTTATGTTTTGGTTTCTTGAGCAATAGTTCTTCAGGCTTTCTGAAGGTCTTTCAAAGTTTTTCTTTGGTTTTTCACTCACTTTCAGTCCAGTTGTGTACCTGACCTGTTTTTGTTCATTTGGTAAGCCTTTTAATAGTTACCTATGACTCATTCAACCATAAAAAGGCACATGACTCAATGGATGAACCAGTGTCTTGTCTACAAATAACATACAACTTACACTGAATCTTTTAACACTTTATTACTAGTAGTTTTTAATTTGTTCCCATTTCTTTAGTTGGATCTTTTTTTTAATGCCAAGGCTAAAACAGTTTGACAGGCATAAAATTGTATTTTTGCACCAAACGGGGGATTCTCAGTGCTATTGGTTAAAAACCTGGCAGATAATCTGCAGTATGTGCTTAAGAATTTGGAGGAGACTTTTGAGGATAAATTGAAGAACAGACAAAGTGCCAAACCTAAAAGAATGCCCATAGCAGATGATTAGCAGTCAAGATAAATTCTGAGGGACGCCAAACCACACAAGAACTGGTCTGAAAATCAGGAAACAGGTTTTATGGAGCATTCATTTTTTAGCATGGCAGTGTTCCCAGAAATACTGCCAAAGCATAACTGGATAGAAAAACACACATTGAAACACTATCAGTCATGGATTGGCCTCCCCAGAGCTCGGACCTCAACATTACTGAAGTAGTGTGGGATCCTTTTGACAGAAATGGAACAAAAGGTAGCCAAAATTCAAAGGAGAGCTTTGAATGTTCTTCAAGAACCCTGGAGAACTATTCTTGAAGACTACTTAAAGAAATTACAGGAAAACTTCAGCCTGTGTTGAAGAATAAAGGTGTCCGAGACAAATATTGGCTTTCACGCACATTTGAATTGTACAAACTGTGCTCTGTATACTCGTTTGCAAGTGTTTCAGTAGATTACTGCAACTATTTCCAATTTTCCTAGCAAAATATAAAGAAATTAGGGATAATTCAAGACTTTTGCGCAATACTGTGCATTGTACAACAGTTATGGTGACAAACTCAAATGATCAAAAGAGAACTGCAGATGCTTTCTTCTACAGTAATAATTTTCATGTTGTAAACCAGACCCATTCCTGCTTTAAAAACACATATCTGGAACCATTTAACTGTCTATCAAATATTCACTTACTGTGACAAAATAATAATAATTAATATAAATTATCTGTGCTTACCTGAGGTCAAACCAAGGCTGCCGTTTTTCTCAGAGTTGGGCGTTGGTCCCTTCCCCCCTGCCTCTCTCAACAACTGAGCTGAGACTGCATCCAAGACAACTGAAGTCCCCAGACACTGAATATTTCCAAGGGGACATACGTGAGCACGCCCAAGCATATACATGTGGCAAGTGCTAGGTTCAGGTAGACACAGATATCTTTTTTCCATTACTATGACTTGTGAAAGTTCAAAATATCAACCTATTTGCTAGTATTATTCTCTAATAGATATTTTTTAAAGTAACTGCATAAATCATACAGAACAGCGTTGAAACTACTGCTATGCACAAAGTCTGGAAGAGTCTGGACAAATATGAACATTAAAAAGGTGTCTGTGAAATTCATGTATTCTTTCATCATCTGTAGTGATTCAGACAGATGCTAAATCAGGGGTCACTAACAGGCGGACCGGGGTCCGAGTCCGGACCCAGTCGCCATCCTATATGGACCCGGACCTATAGTTAACAAAATATTAAATTATATTTAATTTTGACGGGGCGATTCAATTTTAAGCAGTAACCTTACATTGTATTAGACCAGGGAACATGCTGTATTAGACCAGGGAACATACTAACCAATTGTGTGCGAGTTACGCCACCCACGTGACACTACTTAGCCAATCACATCTGCGCATTCAAGGCGATCGCAACGCTGAGTGCAGACACAGACAGACAGAGGAAAGACATGGTGAGAGGTGAATGACAAGCGAGACGATTAACGATACAGTGAGACAAGACGTGAGCGGGAGTCACAAGAGGTAAAACAACTATGGCGCTTTCAAAAAAGAGAAAAGTAGACACCGAAAATAGAACTTTCAAGACTGAATGGACTGACGCATATATGTTCATTCTTCCGGCCGCAAGCAGCAAACCAGTGTGTCTCATATGTTCAGAAACCGTGGCACTGATTAAAAGTGGCAATGTCAAACGCCACTATGAGACAAAGCACAAAGCTTTTGAACAATCATACCCACCCAAGTCTGAACTCAGGTCCCAGAAAATTAGCAGTCTCAGAGCCCAATATGATCAGTCCACAAGGATCTTAACCAGTTCTTTCACCGCCCAACAACGTGCTCATGAATGTTCCCTCAGAGTTGCTTGGATTTTAGGTCAACACAAAAAGCCCTTTGCAGATGCAGGTGTTGTCAAAGAGTGCATGAGTGCAGTAGCAGAAACATTACTTGAGGGTAAACAAAAAGAAGAGCTTCATGACAAAATAAAGCAAATACCTATGTCAGCATCAACAGCCACAAAGAGAAGTGAATTATTAGCTCAGGATGTGCTATCCCAGCTGGAAGAAGCTATTCATAAGACACCATGTGTAGGCTTGGCTGTAGATGAGTCCACTGATGTGTCTGACAATGCTCAGCTGTTAGTTTATGTAAGGTTCTTCAACAATGATAAGAAAGAGTTCTGTGAAGACCTGCTAGGTGTAACTTCCCTTCACAGCACTACAAGAGGAGAGGATATTTACCTGGCCATTAAGGAAATGTTAACAAAGCGAGGAATAGAGCCAAACCAAGTGGTTTCAATAACCACAGATGGAGCCCCTGCTATGATGGGGAGAGAGAAAGGAGCTGTAGCAAGAATGAAAGAGGACAATCCCGAGCTAATCTCTTATCATTGCATTATTCATCAGTCAGTGTTATGCTCCACCCTGTCAGACGAGTATGCTGAGGTGATGAAAACAATGATGAAAATGATTAATTTTCTCAGGGCATCTTCTTCTTGTCAGCATTACATGCTCAGGGAATTTCTCAGAGAAGTTGATGCACACGCTGATGATCTTCTGCTTCACAACAATGTGAGATGGCTTAGCAAAGGCAGGGCATTGGAGCGATTTTGGTCCATCAGAAGTGAAGTAGCAGCTTTCTTGGAAGAGCTGGAAAGTCAAAAAGCAACAAACTTTTCTCTCTTTTTAAATGATGGGAAAAACATGGATATTGTGGCCTTTTTGGTTGATATCACTTCACACCTGAATGAACTGAATTTGAAGCTGCAGGGCAAGGACAATTCAATTTGTGAACTGATGACAGCTGTCCGCTGCTTTCAGAGGAAACTTGAAGTGTTCAAAGAAGACCTGCAAGGAGACTATGCACACTTCCCAACAGTGAAGGAACAGGTTCAGGGACAGAGAGATGTGTCCTCTTTTGTTGACTTTGTTGATAAGCTGATTGAAAACTTCAGCAAACGTTTTGATAGCTTCAGCTTTGGACAGCAGCTCACCATGTTCATAAAGAACCCATTTGCCATCACTGATGTCAGAGGGTTCTCAAAGGAAGTCACACAGCACTTCAAGTGGGCAAATGCTGGGCCTCTTCAAATGCAACTAATTGATCTCCAAGCAGATGTGGCCCTGAAAGAGCAGTTTGGAAGAACTGAACCTGCCATGTTTGGCTCCACATACAGCTGTGAGGCAGCTTTCTCCACAATGAACATAATAAAAACTAAATATCGTTCCAGGATCACCAATGAGCACCTACACATGTGTATGAGAATGGCCCTGACACCATTCCAGCCCAGATTTAAAATCCTAGTAGAGCGAACTAAAGCTCAGTTCTCTCACTGAACAACAGAAAGTTGGGACGTGGAATATAAGGGGGAAAGAAAGAGAAACTGTAAAATTGTTAAAATGTTTTGAGGTTATCTGTTGAAAATGTATTGAGACTGTTTAGTCGAGATGTAAAATGTAAAGAAAAAGGGAAACTTTTTTTTTCTGAAATTAAGCACTTTGTTTTAAGATGCACAATTTAGCCATTTTATTTATTTTCTCTAATTCATTTTAAACAGCAGCCCTATTTCTAATGTAGGCCTACTGTGTGTTTCAGTGTTAACAATAAATTTTGTTGAAATGTTTTAACTTGTATTTTCATTGATTTGACAGTCTATTGTTCATACGTTCAGATATAAATAAAAATTTAAAAAAAAGGTTGCTTCTCTATCACAATCATAACGTAAGTTAGACATTATGATGTCCCGGACCTCTGCTTGAGAAGATTTTCTCCAATTGGACCTCCTCAAATTTTAGTTTAATACCCCTGTGCTAAATAATGTAAAAAGTAGAAAGCATGTACAATCATAAAGGTGGAGTTATTATGCCTGCTTCCAGCTCCAAATTGTCTTTCTAACTCATACATGAGTTGCTTTGCATGATTTACAGTTAATTATAATGTTTATTTTTCTCATACACCTTTACACCTTAGTTTATTTGCTAATTTTTATTCCCTTCAGTCCAACTTTCTCCTGATTGGTTGCCCCTCGCGATCCAAGCAGCAGCTGTGTGAGCCTGGTTTGGTCACAGCTCAGAGCTGTGTCTCTGTTTTTGCTGCTGGTTGGATGAAATGGTTTTTGCAGCACACTCAGGTAGCACAGGTAGTGCAGCTCCTCTATCATGGCACAAGAAGGTTTGCTGTGTCTCTGAGCACACTCTCAAGAGTGTGGAGGAAATAAGGAGATGGGCCAGTACACTAGAGTAGCTGGACAGAGCAGCAGAAGGGCATCAACCGGGCAGCAGAACCGATATGTAATCGTTTGTGTGATGAAGAAAAGGAGGAGCACAAAATGACCTCCAGCAGGCTACTCAAGTTTCAGACCATATTGTGGGAAACAGACTCTATGACTGTGTCACGAGGTCTTAACGTCCGTTAGTGGGACACGCGATCACAGCCCAGCACCACCATGTAGCTTCACTGGCTTTCACCAGAGAACACCAGAGCTTTCAGTCCAGCCAAGGAATGCTGTTCTCTTCACAGATGAGAGCAAATTCATGATTAATAATACGGCAGAGCACTCCCTGAAACATCATCCAGCATGACCGGTTTGGCAATGGGTCAATCATTGTCTAGAGAGGTATGCACACTGGCACTGCTCCTCCTGCAAGACCAGATACTGCTGCTCCTGTTGCTGAGTTGAGTCCTCAGCAGAAGTCAGTCAGGAAGATCGTCTGTGTCCAGCACCTGCTAAAACATTTTAAAGACTGTTTTGTTGCAGTCGCTCAAGTGCATCAGGTGAAATGGAGTCACTATGGTTGATGCTTCCTAACTGCACAGACTGATATCTCCGAAGTTTAACTGACTGTGTGATATACTGCAATGATTAACAAAGTTATTATAAAAAACTAAAGCTAAACTAAAAACTAAACACTGTAGTCAACTAAAATAAAAATGAAAACTAGGCTTTTGGAAAAAATATAGCTAAACGAAATTATTTTGTGAACTTAAAATAATAATATTTATATTAACAAGAAAATGTACTCTGGAAACAGAATCTGAACTGAGCTACAATAGAAAAAGTTGAAATGAAATAAAACTACTGGTAGCCTCAGGTGCTACACCTCAGCCTCCTGACAGGGGGCGCAAGTCTTCATGAAGTTGTAGAGCACATGCCTGCCAGGTCGCCTCTGAATTACCTGTGTCACCACAGGCAAACATATTTCACTAAGTCTTAAGGTATGAATGCTCTTAATCTTAATCACAGTCTGTTCTTACATGTATTGTCAGGACAGCACACATCACCACACAGTGTCTGAACTTCATTGCCTGTTTTTGTCAAAGATCTGTTTAAACTCATTAACTTGTGTTCCCAAGATTTTTCAGAAAACTTGACCTTTAACCTTTACCTTACCTTACCTTTAGTAAATGCACTTATGGCAGAGGTGTCAAACATAAGACAAACACTCAGACCCACTGGACTGATTTTAAAAAGGTCAATTTTTGTGTGTTGCCTACCGATTAAGACCTCCCCCCTTGTCATTCATACGACACCAAGACGAATAAGATGTAGATGAACAATAAAATGATAGAAAGTTCCCATTTTTTCACTATCTATAATAAAAATTTCTGACAAATTTGGCAATGAATTGACAGAAATTTTCCTGTCATTTTATATTTATTTCTTACAATGAATGTTTAAAGATGCATGCTGACAGACTTTTTTCACTTACTACAGCAGCATGTATTTATCATGTGGGAAAATTGCACTTCTTTTTCAGGATTTAAATGTATTAAATGTGTAGTTACACTCTGAATATTAGGAGTGAGCAGACGTACAGCCCTTTCAGCTTAATATTCTGACAGTTAATCATCTAAGCCAGGGGTGGGGGACTCCAGGCCTCATGGGTCGGTGTCGAGCAGGTTTTAGATGTGTCCTTGATCCAACGCAGCTGAATTACCTCTTCAACAAGTCTTGACGTTCTCCAGAGGCCTGGTAATGAACTAATCATTTGATTCAGGTGTGTTGACCCGGGGTAAGGACCCAGGCCCTATTTAAGGACTGAGAGATAAGAAAGAGAAACAAAACAAAGAAAAGCACTGACTGTTCTCTTTATCTGACAATTAAAACACGGATTTGAAAGCAAAAGCTACAATAGACCCACCCCCTCATGTTTCATTTCACCTGCACTCCTGTAAATGAGCTGCTGGGGATTTATAGAAAATGAAAAGTATTATGTTCTTTCTTTCTGTTACAGCTGGAAAGAGTCAGAAACAGCTTCTACTCTTTCCAGCTGTAACAGAAAGAAAGGCTGTAAGAAAAACAAATGTTCATATTGTCGTTGTATCATTTTTGTTGTAGCTGCACAGACATTTACCTCTCGGCGGGTCTCGATATGCTTCAACTTTCCCAGAAAAATAATTGTGCTGATGGGCAGCAACACCCAGCAGGTAGTGGAAAGAGCATGTTTTAGTGCAGAACAGGACAGCAGAAATCTACACTTTTTCCATTATCTATCAAAACTTTATGAACTTTAAAACACGAATGAGATGCTAAAGTTTATTAAGAAAAGAACAGCAACAAATAATACAACAATAGTATCTTACATACATTTTGAACACTACTGCAATGTCAAAAGAAATGTTTTTAAAGTTACAAGAATGCTAGGATGCTTTTAACGGTTTGTTCATTATGCCCTATTAGAGCTAAAGGCCCCCGGGATTAAACAGCATAATGATCCATCAAGTCAATTCATTCAACTATATCCTGATAAAACGGAAAAACTACACCAGAAAACACACTGCAGCTGTGAGACGATATCACAGAGCAATGAAGTCTAAAAAATATATTAATCTTTACAAAAAACATACACAAAAGGTCCTTTAGGCAATTTTCCATTTACAACTACAAAAAAACTACTCAAATGTTTAGCAATAAAAACTATTTTACATGTACCATTTACATACATGCACATCATATAAATATCTTTTTATCTTTTTGTTGCATTAGCATGATGTCACTTGACAACAGCTTCAGTCAGTCTTTGTACTCTAAATACACAGATGTGCAGATTTTGTTTTGCACTGAC
Source organism: Diplotaxodon limnothrissa (assembly GCF_057381915.1). Lineage (NCBI taxonomy): Eukaryota > Metazoa > Chordata > Actinopteri > Cichliformes > Cichlidae > Diplotaxodon > Diplotaxodon limnothrissa. Next base: position 13,549,168 of record NC_140603.1, on the reverse strand, counting down.
TTTGTTACTGAAGAGTTTAAAAAACAGAGGACATAAAAACCTCACCACACACTTATCAACTGTGTCCTTGAACAAATAATGCTAGCCTGCATGTTTATTATAACCTGGGCAGCTACACCTGCTTACGTAGTGTAAAATGTCTTATCGAGTTCAAACACAGAGTCTGGTCTCGGTTGTTTTTTTGACTGTAAACATGCTGTGCTGAACAGCAGCATACGTAGCTAAAGCGACTCATTTCTGGAGTAAACGTGATAGTAAACCTGCACAGTGTTGTACTGTAGGTATTAATCCAAGTTGCTCAGGAAAAATATAAACATACAGTGAAAATACTTAGCAGTCGCTACAAGTCTGACTTCAACAGAGACAGCAGTGACAGGTTAATGACGCGGTAGCTCAGCCGGCTCATGATCAATCACAATTCTCAGGTTATCATAATGAATGACCAACAGAAAGAAGAGAAACTACGAGAGGAAAGGACAATGTAAATGAATGTTAACTATGTAACAACGTTAACAAAACAACTATAACATGATCTTTATCATCCTCTGCCGTTTCTGGATCTGCATTTCAGGGCTGCTGCATAGCAGAGATGGTCAGACCTCTGTCCGTCTCCCCAGACACTTCCTCTGTCTCATAGATCTGACCCAGGGCCTCCTTTGTCTCACTCCCTTTGTTAGCCACGGTAGAGTTGAACACCCATTAGGAATATAGCCCCTCGTACGTTCCCCCACAGCAAAATTGTCCTCAGTGAGGGGGCCAGCAGGAGGTACTGTGGGGTTCCATACATTGTGGACTGGGCAGTGGTCAGGAGCAGAGGCTCTGATGGTCCAAACCCTGGTTTCCAACACTGGCTTTGGGATCATAGAATATTTACGGCTTATATTAAAAGCATATTTTTGCTTCTTTGGACACTAACTTTGGTAAAAAATAACTTAATGGAAATTTTACCCAATAGTTTTCACAAATCAATAAATTATCTGTTCCATACTACAAACTTTTTAAAAGCTGCTGGAGCATCTTTAGCATCTAGATCTAGTTTGACTTTAAAAGTTTAAAAAGAAAGGAAAATATTAAAATGGCCATTTGGAATATTTCTGACTAATTTGGCAGCATCTGTAATTAGTGGCAGTAACAGAAAACGTAGTTTAATACTACAGGTCAGACTCCTGGGAACTCATGTCCTTTTAGTGAAGACCTTGGATTACAATCAAGCTTCTTCCATCATTCTGTGAGCAACAGCAGAGAAGCTGTGCAGCTCATCTTTCTTGCTTAACTTCCTCTTTTAATGTAGTTCACCGCCTTCACAGAGGCCATGACGGATATGCAGTTTAACAGCTGGCATTATGTAGATGTGTTTCTGATTTTGAACAAGTGAGGTAACTGCAAGGCTCAGTAACAAAATGACTGTCCCTTTATAATGCATCAGCTTATATATCACTGATAAGTTCCTTCTCCTTAAATACAGCCCATTTGTTGAGGGTTTAGGAAACCGGAGCAGCGTCCCCATTCCTATGTTCCAGTGCTGAAAGGTCAGTCATAGCAGTTTCCTCAGTGTTAACCATCCTGTAGTGACCATTCTCTGCATCCCTACTTTGTGTGTTTCTCTTCTGTAGAAACGCATGGATGAAGCCCACTGGCACGGGCAGTGTGGCAAATATTATTAATAAAGCCAAAACAGCCAGAGCCCAGTCAGGATATTCCAAATGCTCCTCAGAAGCCTGAAAAATCAAATCAAATGAATCATTCAGGAAGTTAAACAGTTAAGAGCTTTAGTGTATTGTGAAAGATAGTAATAAACTGAGCTTCAGGATATTAAAAATAAACTCCAAAAATCTCTTCTCAAACTGATGTTTTCTTTCCTGCAATCACAAAGTGCATATCTTTCTAAACTAATCTGCAGTAGACTGGAGCCACCCCTCATTTCTTTATGTTTTGCTTCCAACGAGCCACACGTTCTTATACTTTTTTAAAGTGGTCTTGAGCAATAGTTCTCCAGGCTTTCTAAAAGTCCTTTTTTGGCCGTTTAACACTGACCATGAACTGTTCAAGCATAAAAAAGTCACTCCACTGTGTTGTGTCGACACATAAGAGACAATTTAGCAAAGAACAAATTTAAATTCTAGGCACTCTGTTACTAGCAACCAGTGGCAAACACACCATTTTTTGCATTTCTTTATCTAATCCTTTGAAAAATGCCAAACATAACAGTTCGACAGGCTTAAAAAAGACAACAATATGATTCCCAACGAGCTAATAACTCTCAGCTCGGTGTGCTCTTTAAAAAATGAAGAAATCGGACAAGTGGCGGACAAAAGAAGAAACGACAGGCCTAAAAAAACTATCAACAGCAGATGAGCAATATCTGAAAGTAATGTCCTGATCAAATGGGGGGGGGGGGAAATATCTGATTCAGGAACTGAGCCTGGCCTTTCAGCTAATCCATCTAGTGTTTTCCAAAGTTTCATCAGAAATTGTCTCAGTGAAAATGTGTCTTAAGGAGGAGAAACGGGGAGAAAAGGCTGAGCCAAGTCCAGTTCTCGTCTAATGCTAAAAAAATCAATTTCAACAAGTCTTATGAAGGGTTTACATTTTCAGCATGACAGGGATTCCAAACAAAAACACACAGTGCAGCACTGTCAGTCATGGATTCCCTAAAGAACAGACCTCCACATTCTTGTAGCAGAGTGTGGGATCATCTTGACAGAGAACAGAACAAAAGGAAGGCAACATCAAAAGAAGAGCTTGGAGTAGTCTTCAAGAAGTCTGAAGAACTATTCCTGAAGACTACTTAAAGACATTGCACAAAAAGCTTTCCTAACTTAGCTGTGATGAAAGTGGACATATTAAATATCTGCTTTCAAGCCTGTTAGAATTGTAAACATTGTCTTTGCCTTATATACTGCGTTTGCATGTATGTTTGCAGATGCTTCAATAAATTCTTGCACTTCTTTCTCATAAGGAAATGAAGTGTAGTTCAAGACTTTTATAAAGTTAATAAATAACTTGATACCTTTTCCTGGTTCCATGACATATACGTGGGGCGAGACAGGAACATGCGGATAGTGGTGGCTCCGAGCAGCCCAAGCATAGCAAACAGGCAAATGTATTTCCACAGGTATTTGTAAACAACACTGGGACGCCAGCCCAGCATTCCTTCAATGTCATTAAGGAATCTTTAGTGAGAAGGGAAAAAAAGTACACAAGACTTTAGTGAGATTTATGGTTAAAAACACACCTCACTTAACCACAATCAGAAACCTCACCTATCAGCTCCATACAACCAAGACACACTGAAAGTCTCAAAAACCACCACGATGATGAGTGGCAGCGTCGCAGAGTAATCATCGAACATCATCATAAAGTAGTTCCCACAGCGCTGAGTGAAGAGCAGGCCAAGCAGAAAGCCAATGATGCAGCTGGCAACTGCAACAAGACACACATGTTGTTATAAAGAAAAAAACATCTTCTTTAATGTCAGCATAGAGCCTTTATAACAGAACTCAGTGGATGACGTCAAAATGTTATTAAAGACATCAGTTTCAGATTCAAAGTCTGAAGCTATGCACACACTGGAAACGCCTCACTTGTCACTTTGAAGTGAAGGCTGGTCACTTGCTGGCATTTCAGGCTCTGGTTGCCTGGGTAACCATCTAATGTATTTAATACCAAGTTATATGACAGTCGTTCTTCCTTCTCATTGGATAGTCTCTTCAGTCTCAATTGCGTACAGTGGCTACGGAGCTTTATAGTATTGACAGATGTGCAGTTTAACAGCTGTCAACGACCAATCTTTTCGATTGCCTTGAGTCGTGCATGAATTTTCAAACAATAGAAGAGGTAAAACTGGTTCTTACTTGTAAGCTTGGTTTTGTTCCTCGCCAGACATTTGAAGCGTTCACTCAGGGGGGCGAGGATGCCCTCCATAGTGCCAAACATAGTGCTGAGTCCAAGATTGAGTAGCATGAGAAAGAAGAGGGCGGACCAGAAAGGGCTGCCAGGTAGGAGGGTCATGGCCTCTGTGAAGGCGATGAAAGCTAGACCTGTTCCCTCCACACCCTGAACATAAACACAGCTTTAGTCATCATGATTTGCAAGCCAATTATAACATCATCTACGTAAGCAAACTGAAACTAGTCTAAGAAGCATAATGTTTACCTTCTGCATTTCTTTTTCCAGGTCACAGTCTGTTAAATTGCCAGGCACCATAGATGCATACTGTTCAAACCAGTTACTGTAGTCCTTCAGAGCCACAGATTTGGGATCAGAGTAGTTAAACGGTGGCATCACGTTATTGGGCACAAGACCGTCGTGAAAGTGTTTTGACAGGTCATTCAAGTTGCTATAAAAAAGACAACAGGATACAGAAAAATATTACATTTCTGATTTTGAAAATCCAAACACAATTTCCCTCAGCTACATCAACAGTGTTCATGACACGGTACATGCAAAACACACATTTTAGTCTTATAATTAAACATACCTGGCTACACACTCCATGACCTTGTTTTTAGCTCGGAAACCAAGGACAGCAAAGACCACCAGAGTAGCCAGCACAGATGTGAGGAAGTTTATGAAGGAGACGGTGAAGGCATCACGGTGGCAGTTGTTGTTCCTGGGGTTGTAGGAAGAGTAGGCGATAATGGACCCAAAGCCAAGGCCCAGCGCAAAGAAAACCTGCGTAGCTGCCTGCCGCCACACCTGCACATCTGCCCAGATTTCCAACTGCATTGCAGAAACAAAAGCTGTGTCAAAGAACTATTTATATCTCTTTCTCTTCTCTACACTGAACCAGACGTTTTATCTGCCGATACCTTGGGGTAGAACATGAAGCCGATTCCTTCAAATGCTCCATCCAGCAGGAGCCCTCGGATGAGAAAGCAGAACAGCACCACGTATGGGAAGATGGAAGAGAAATACATCACCTAGGGAAGCAGAAAGAATAATTACCTGTGTGCAAAACACATCATAATAAACACATAATGTTAAATATAGAGGTCAGCATGGTTTTAAATATTAAAAGCTATTTACAGACGTGTAAACTTTGTTTACTGCATCATTACAACTGCATATGAAATTAAAACAGACTTATTATGCTTACAGTTCAAAATAACCCCTATTCATCATGCACTGGGGCTCAGCCCCTTAGTTCATCCTGTGACTGAAACAAGCCATTTTAGCTACTGCCCCTTTAAGTGACCTGTCTCCTGATTGGCTGCCCCTGGCAAACAGAAGGTTTTAACTGCTGGCTTTATTTGATGTCATACATGCCAGGAGAAGGAAAAAAACTGTCTGAGACTGAGCGTTTAGAGCAGTGTGGAGCTTGAGCTTTATTTATCCCATTTATATAGCAATTTCTTTTGTTATAGCCGTTGAATGATTAAAATAAATGAATACAATATTTTAAAATGAACAAAAAAGTAGAGATGGACCGATCCGATATTACGTATCGGTATCGGTCCGATACTGACCTAAATTACTGGATCGGATATCGGAGAAAAATTAAAAATGTAATCCGATCCATTAAATATCACGAAAGCACCTCACAAAACTTGAACTCGCCTCAGAACGTTAGCACGTCGGAGCAGTATGCATCACGTGATAGAGCAGCTGTGGCATGCGGGACCTGTCGGTGGTCTGGATAGCATGTGGCGCTTCGCTAGCAACCCGGCATTTCATCTCCGACAAGGTTATCCCGAGAGAAGTAAAGCAAGTGTGTAAGTCCATCCCTGAATGTTTGTAAAGCATTCCTGCGTTAAGCTTAACAAGCGACTGCCTCTTCTTGCTGCTACTTCAATCATGAAACTGCTTAATGATCAGCTGATTGGCTTTTCTGTCACGAGTCCGTCTCTCTTGTTTGCTTTTGGCCCACTTTGCACCAGAAAGAGGAAACCAGCGGCTGAACAACAGCAGCACGTTTAAGCTTGATCAGCTGTTGTTAGAATGTATTTAATATTACTTTCTACTCGAGGATCTTTTTCTACGTAGCTGACGGCTGGTAACTGTGCAGGGGCGGATCTAGCAAAGTTTAGCCAGGGGGGCCGATAGGGCATTAACAGGGAAAAGGGGGCACAAAGACATACTTTTCTTTCTTATTCTCATTTAAAATGTCGAGCTTTTAATAAATAATTATCTGACACCCAAAGTTTTAATTTGATGTAAAATGAATAGAAGTCAATTACTGTATATAGTAACTATTAAGTCTAATATACCCTAGTAAGCTATAGTACTTTTTACTTTGGGAAGGTACCATCTGTGCAGTCTGCAATTTTGTTGAAGAAAGATGTTGAATCTATTTAATATTTCTTGAAAAATTATTGATTTCTGTGCATTTTTTTTCACACTGCATCAAATTAAGGTTGATTACGTCGATTAAGCATCATGAGGTGGAGCGTGAGGGGTGGTTCCCTATTTTTTATTTATTTATTTTTGTTGTTGCTGGGAGTTGGAACCCTATTAGTTAGGTTGCTTAATATTTACGCTAAGTACTCTTTAAAATACCAGAATAGGGAGGATGGTGTAGGTCTAAGTTTATTAGATTGATCAGTATTGCTGAACTATGAAATATTTTTCTTTGCATACAGGTATAACAGAATAGCTTTAGTGTAGTTGTTGTTTTAAACTTGAGTATGAACTTATACAAAATGCAGCAAGATATTTAAAAAAAACAGTTTTGTTGATTAAAAAACACTATATCGGATTCATATCGGTATCGGCAGATATCCAAATTTATGATATCGGTATCGGACATAAAAAAGTGGTATTGTGCCATCTCTACAAAAAAGCAAAACAGAATTTTAAATACCAATGCAGTAAAGAAAGAGGACAATGGTGTGAGAATGTGCCAACAAATTTGTCCTATTAAGACCACAAGTTTTAACTGGGCCTCCCTCGCTGCCTGCCTGTGCTTATCACACCAAAAACATATGGCTCTTGTGATAGAAACAGCATCTGATATGAGCTCAGTGAGTGAGCGAGTGACGTTAGCATCAAAACACAGTATACAGCAAAATATATCATCCCCATCATGTGTTTACTGTAGGCAAGACAAAATTCTTGGACTTGAACCACATAATCCTTTTTTTTTTATGTTTGTCCCCCATTGTGGTGTACAGCACCAAAGAGAAAAGACTGTTTAATGCATTAAGGGAAACAAACACCACGGTATGAACCATGAATTAAAATTTACAAAAATATTAAAATATGTGAAATAGTTTTTGCCATTTGAGGTCAGCCAACACGTAAGCCACGCATTCCACAGATTCAGGCACTCACAGTAACCCTGAAATCCAACACATGACAGGGATTTAACCCAACTGAGAGACGTAAACAGCACGCAGCGCTGCATGTCACTGTTACTCAGCAAGACAAATGAAGGACTTGTCTTTTGTTATTTTTGTTATATTTGTTATTTTCTAATCAGCTGATTCCTGAGTAAACACTAGAATAAATATTTCATTTCCAAAACAGTTATTTTCTTTAAAGCTACCAAACAAACCTGTTCCAGCATTATTTCTAATGGAGTCACCAGTTTTTCCTTTAAATGTGATTCACACAACACCAGTGTGTATATTACATTGTGGATAAACACACTCATCAGTCATTTAACACTGAGACATTTGAAGAAGAGACTTATATATATAATAAAGATATAATAAAGGTGCTTCGCTATAACAAATGGACACAATAAGAACGGACAGGTACCTTTACAGACGTCTTGATACCCTTGAACATCCCCAGACACACGATGGTCCAGGCTGCCAGCAGACAGCAGACGATGTAAGTGTTGAAAGAGCCCGTCTCATCGATTGAATCTGTGATATCCAGAGCTTTGCGGTACCAGAAATACGACGTGGGAGAACTCTTGATACATTCCTTTACTGGTGAGAAAAGGAAAAGTACACATCAAATTACAACGCTTACATTAGACACCACTCATGCTCACAACTTTGTGAGTTTTGAACCTTAATGCGCCGCGTTTACCTGTTACATTCCCCTGTTCTGGGCACTTCTCCCAAGGTAATGGGTGCTGGAATGAGTTCCCGAGATAGAAAAGACTCCATGCAAGGATCACATTGTAGTAGAGAGCCACAAAGAAACAAACCTGAGAACAGTTGAAAACAAGATAATACGTTAAAACCAGAGAAGAAGAAAGTATGCGCATTGCTGTAGGCCGTACAGAATGAAAGAGAAAGTCCTGTTCTCATAAACTACAACTCTCCTGACATTCAAGATGGAGAAGAGAATGTGGCCCTGACAGACTAATACAATTATTTGATAACAAATAACAAATTTGGTATACCACTCTATCCAAACAACTTTTAATACATAAACAGTACTTTTTCCTTCATAAAAACTTCCTGCACAAAAAGACATCTGTATATCGCACAGCCCCAAACTGATAGTGTTAGGAAGAGGAAGCGAGGAGGGTTAATTATTCAACAGTTGTTATCTTACCACACAGCTGGAGTAACCAATGCCAGAGAGCCTGGGTGAGATATATTTCCATACTCCGATGCTGCCCTGTCGGATGGCTTGACCGGCTGCCAACTCCAGGAAGAACAAGGGGATGCCCACAATCAGCATCAGCAGGATGTACAGCAGGAGAAAGGCTCCTGGGAAGAGAATGACTCTCAGTTAGCAAAAAAGCAACACCACGTGTGCAAAGGAGAAGCAGATGTTTATACTAGCACGACAGCAGGACAGCTCTGAGTGCTTCCTCCACCAACACCAGTTTGATCTATTTGGCTTATACAGATTAGACTGCAAACACACAACTCCACTGTTTCATTTCTGGTGTTGGTCTAATCACATGCTTGTCCAGTAATGCAAAGACAGTTACTTTGTTTATTAGTTTCTGAGGGAAAGCAAGAATATCATTACAAAATAATATTTTAAAAGTTCCTACGTGGAGAGGCGTATACCAGGAGCTGAAAACAATATCCTCTGCCACACAGCCACCCACTTCTGATACAGCTTTACTCCCTTATTGTTGGTAACTTAAAGTGAACTTCTCCAAATAGGAGCAAAGTGATGTGAAATGCCACACGTCACATGACCTGTACTTTAGTAGTGTGGTGTGATTTTAACGTGTTTTGTGTTCGTTTAAGACACGGAAACACAATCTAATAAAGACAGTGAAGAACAAAAAGAGTGCATTTAACAGTGAACGTTCTTCACATGTGTTTGCCTGCTTCACTGAGCAGAGTAGAAGCTGCACATCCTCTCCCTAAAATGACTACGTTTGATCTCTTGAACCTTCAACGAAGTCAGTGCGTGGCAGCGATCTACTGTGGTTAAGAGTTGCAGACGATTACCTCCTCCGTTCTGGTGACACAAATACGGAAACCTCCAGACATTGCCGAGTCCAACGCTGAATCCCACTTGAGCCAAAAAGTACTCTATTTTACTGTTCCATCCGGCTCGGGCGTCTGGCTCAGACGTCTCCTGCGGGCTGCTCTCTCCAGTGAGCCCATCAACTTCTGTGGCTTCTGTCCTGTCATCATCAGCTGGCAAGGGCTGCTTCTCCATCTGAAATTGAAGGGAGCAAAATGAAAGATTTTTAACTTTTCAAACAGATTAATAATGCAAATCAACACTTTTTCCCAAGGTTCTGCTCACATACAGACACCACAAAGAAGTCTGTCTGTACAGGTGCTTGGACATCCAGGTCACAGTAGCTCAAGTTGAAGGCGACTAGATATTGTTCTAGATTCATAAAGATGTTTCATCACCATCACCTCACTCAAGATGCTTCCTCAGTTCTACAAACTAATGGAGAGTCCTAGGTAGCATTTAATTGTCACCTTGGCGTTTAAGCCTAAAAAGGAATCTAGCCTATGTGGTAGTGTCTGTGTGGATTCTCGGTTTCCACATCAGTAAAAACCCTTAAAAAAAAACCAACTTCCTTAATTTTACCATTTCCAGGTTTATTTTACATTTTTTACGCAGTTGTTCATTATAATTTTGGGATCTGTACTCAAAGAACACTGGACTGAAACATGCTACAACTTGAGGTGTTACTAATATTTAGGCCATAACAATGGCAGGACTAGGCTTAGTTGCATGGGGCACTGTACTGTCTGTTACCCGCTATGCCGCCAGACGATGAATGAATTTTCCTGGTAACCCAAGTGTAAAATCATTCTTGACACAAGCGCCAATTATATACTCCATATCACTTACAGTTACTCTCAATAACACTTAAAGCACCCCAAAAATAGTCCCTTCTAGTGACTTTGCGCGGTAAATGGGCTGATGCAATGGCATCATGGCTAAGAGCATCCTCGACCATTTGACTGGACTCAGCTGTTGGAGAGCTTACAGAAAGCGGACAATTAACATGAAGCCAAACTCACCTGGCAAGCAGCGGGTGCAGTCAACGAAGAGGTAGAAAAAGCGACAAGTAACGAAGAGCAGCGACGATAATCCTTTATCCCTCCTTTTGGTTAGAGGAAACGGCCACGTGTCGCTGCTGAATTATTACTAAAACAACATCGAGCTCAGTTATTGTTCTGTTTCTATATTTCTTCTTTAATGTAACATGCTAGAAATTTCTCAAACCACTATTATTAAATTCTTAAATACTAAAGTAAGACCTAAAACCGCTGACTATGTTATAAACGCGGCATTTTCGTTGTTAAGCCGTTTACTACGACGTAGCTGCGTTCTTCCGCTGTCTCGCGCCACGACGCCGTGAAGCCACTCCCATTTGTGTGTTCGTGTAACTTTCAAAGTAAAATTGAGACAAAACCATCGCTTGTAATGCAATAAATCATGAAATACACAACAGTACGGAAGTTAATATGAATAAATAAACGAATAAATCTGAAATATTAAACTATGACAAACTTAATAAGAATTTTATAATTAAAGTTTTTTAAAGACGTGTAGAAATTACAAATACATTTGATGATGTTTTCTTTTTTATTATTATGGTACACGCGGTCTATGGAGTGTTAAAAAGTTAAAACTGGGCTTTTAATTTAGTCTAACTTCAATTAACTATAATGCACCACTGTTTACCCACTTCACCCACAGTGGGTAAAGCTTTCACCTAGATTTTAGCGATTTGAGCCTGGATTGCGCACATAACAGGCAGAGCCTTAACTCACCACTGACACGTGTTCATGTATGATGCCAGGTAGATGGTTAAAATCCGAACACGTGGGGAAATACCACTTTATCCAGGTTAAGTTGTTACCTTTATGTTTGCCACCACTAAATCTTTTTTCTCTGCTCAGTTTTCGCACTTTTATCAAAATAAGAAAATAAAAGAAAACAAAGGAGGCGGAGGCTGATGCAGTAGTCGCAACATTGCTTTTACAGCCTACTGGGATTAGAACTTCGTGCCCGTGAGTGGTTGTAGCAGCATTGTTATTGTTCAGATTATATAGTTAATACATTTAAATTCTACTCCGAGCGAGGTGCGACATTTTTCTCACGCGTACAGACTCACACAATGCCACGTATGCCGGCTTGGAAGTTTTAAATAGAGCTGTCTAGTATCACTCATAAACTCATAAACTACTAATCTACGCATTTAGAAATAGTTAGGCGTATTAATTAATAATTGATAAATACCTTGTGATACAAACAAAGTCCGTGTAATGGAAGAGGTTCTTGAAATAGTTTTTCAATTGTCCATAAACCAAAGGCGAGCTTCAACCTCACCAACTTCACTGTCTCCGCCCCCACCTCTCTATTGGAGGATAAAGTGGGACTTGTCTTGTCAATTACTGTTATGAATTATGACACCCCACTTGTGAGTTTCCCACCTCATCCCTTTAAATCAAACATGTACACTGTGCAATCATGCATCACCCAACCACCACACACACACACACACACACACACACACACACACACACACACACACACACACACACTTCTTTCGATTGTGTGAAATAATAATCTTTATGTTCTAATTAAATTCCAAAAATGTGAAATATTGAAATCGGCCATCGTGTTATCATTTTTCACAGGAAATAAGATGGTAAAAAAGCAGCAGGTGTTGTTAATCAAATGCAATTTTTTGACGCTCGGCAAGTGGGAGGACCTCTCCGGTTTTCTGGTGTGGAACAATAATGCTTCTCCAGTCCTTCCCAGGAGTGAACATAACAGCAAATTCACCCCAAGGTTAGACTGTCCAAGAAAAGAAAAACCCAAGAGCTACATCTCAAACCCTAGAGGTCTCGGTTAGCATGTTAAATGTTGAAGTTCATGAAAGTACAGTTGCACAGTGGAGAAAGGCTTCTTTTTAAAGTTGCATTTAAACAAACCACAAGACTTCTGGAACAACATCCTTTGGACAGATGAAAGTGGTGATGTTTGGCCAGGATGCACAGCACCACCTTCTGGAGGAAACTAAGCATATCATCACAAATACCTCATACCAGCTGTCAAGCATGGTGGTGGACGGGTGATGATTTGAGTTTGCAGCTAAAGCTCGGCAAAGAAACTTTAATTTAAGGCCGATGAAACCCAAGCACACCAACAAATCTACAACAGAATGGCTGAAAAAGAAAAGAATCATGGTGTTGTAATGACCCAGTCAAAGTACAGACCTCAACCTGATTGCAATGCTGTGGCAGCAACTTAAAAAGCTGTACGTGAATTCATTTCAATACTCCAGTGAAGTGAAGCAACATTGTAAAGAGAAGTGGGCTGAATTTCCTCCACAACGATAAAGTCACACAGAAAAGGATTACTTCAGATTACTGCTGCTATAGGTGGTTCTGTTGAATCATAGGGTCTACTTTTAATGGGCTTGAATAGAGTCTTATGACAACTTCTTTAATATGTACATGTGCAGTTGCCAGCTGCATAACCTATCAACAGAATACACAGCTCTACTTCCCCTCCCTTTGCTAAGCACACTAAATAACTCCCGAAATCTTCTTCACTTGCAGAAATTCTGACTTCATCAGAAATTTCCCATAACAGCAAAAGATAAAGATTTTTGGCCCTTTGATCCCATCAGAACTGTGTCAGTGATTTCTCAATTGCCTGATTTCTTTGGGTCCTGAAACAGCAGCTCTACACGTTTCATTTGTCCTTCTCGAACTCTTTTGGCATGTTCCTCCCAGAAGCCAAAAACCTTTCCACCCCACAATTTGCTTCAAGTACTGACAATGAAAAATTATCTGAGCTAATCAACCTCTGGTTTGTTTTATTTTCCTGCACACTGCACCTTTACATGGACCTCCCTTCCCCCCGTTACTCTCCGTGGCAGCCCACTCCAGTGGCACAGCGACTAGGTTCAGTTCAGGCCTCTGAGCATTTATTTTCACCCACTCACTCTGTGTCACCGTTCACCAACTTTATCTTCCAACATTTTAACCTTTACATTTCCCTGTGTGGAATGCACTTGTAGGTGTACAGGAGAGAGAAACAAATATATATTTTTATCTTTAAGGTGGGGTGAAATACTGGGCGGGACTCCACAGTGTGACACACCTCTGCTTGTCAAGGCTTTCATACCTCAGGGTGAGTAAGATACCTCTAGTCACACTAAGGCTCGAGACAGGTTTTGGTTTCTGCTAACCTCAAGATCCAGGCACTGGAAGTATACTAAGTTACGGTAAGCTGATTTGACATCTATTTCCAGTCTCTGACATCTCAGGTCTTTGATTATTTGACTCTCAAATACATTTAGATGAGTATGGTAAGTCATTTTATTGTATGTTGTATAGGTTTCTTGGATACTCATAGTAATTTATGAAGGTGTAACCAAACATTTACCAGTAATTCAGTATTTGTGATCAGATTTTGAAGGTTTGCTTATGAAAATGTACTAAAATCAAAAGCACCATGGACACTTGACTTAATTCTGACTTAACCTGGCATGATTGTGTTACTCTTCTTACCTAACATCAACAAGACCACAGCTCTTTCTGTCAAATCTATACAGTTAAGTTGCGCACATAGAATATATTTTGTAAAAACATATTGGATGGATGCAAAGTAAAGCTTTGTTTAGATGTAGAAATGTTTCCTTGATTTAAAACAGTACTTTAACTTATAGTTTGTGCACAAATCATCATGCTTACCGCACTGTCCCAGTGTTCATTTTGAAATGCCACACTATATGTTCGTGCAAGACCAGGCTGGCACTGAGTGCTCATAAATGTGAGGTTAAGTGATATTTTTTTTGTGGGCAGAGTTTTTAAGTGACACCATGTGAGTTATACCAAGTGTTTGCTGTCTTTGATGCCGGTGACGCTTGTTCAGTGGTCACTGAGAAACAGAGAGGTTGGTATCATACTTTGAACTGTTACCAGACAGGTCGGGTGGCTCGCTCGCTCAGTCACTCACTCACCAGAATCCTGTGTTACTGAAGCAGAGCGGGGATAGACAAACATAAGCTGGAAAAGGGGAGGGGCAGGGCACATTTGAATGAGGATATTTCTTTTGTGAGTAAGTCTGTTTAGCTTTAGGAAGTAGGAGCTGCTGATAACTTGTTAAAGCAACACCATCGTTCCTCTCTCCATCTACAAATGTCACTCGTAACTCTGTCCAGAATGTGTTTCTGAGTGGTCCTGGTATTCTGCTTCCTTTTCTAGGTCTGTGATTTTTTAGGAAAGCTGCTTTATCTTACACATCTCCAGCTGACAGAGTGGAAAAAACATGACAAACATCACTCGACATATCGTCACAGTGAGTGCCTTCCCTTGAGTGATGTTTTTTATCATGCATTTTTCCTCATGTGCTCATTCTTCCTCATTACTTTGCAGCACCTTCTGACGTTCTCGCTGCAGAATGGGGAAGTGCGGAACGTTGAGGAAGCTCAGAACCGTCTTTCCTCCCTGGCTCAAAATAAAAAGCTATGGAGTCAACAGATGTACCTGGATGTGGGAGCAGGGGGCATTTATCTCAGAGACGTACAGAGTCAGGTGAGGGCAGGCGCATCTCAGTGGATGATGAAGAGATTTAAATGTGCTCAGCTGTGAAATACCACACATATTTGCATCCACAATGACCATCAGTTCTATCTGCCCTTGCAGGACGAGCTGGAGAGCTACGCCTTCAGATCCATCTTCCGCTGTGAAGCTGTTAACACAGAAAAACACTTCCCATCCCTCCTTATGTTAGTCTGCCAAGGTGAAGATCAGAAGAAGCCAGACATTCACTTCTTTAACTGTGAAACGGTGAAGGTGAGTGCTGACGGCGCGAGGAGTTTCCCCAAGTGTTGTCCTGGATGAGTCATAGGGTCTATTTGCATCAGGTTTTACCAGTGATGCCACTTACATTTTGTCATTTTAAACAGGCAGAGCAAATCTGCGACGAAGTCACGTTGGCAGTTTCGAATTCCACCGCCAGCAAGAGTAAGCTGCTCCCTGATGACCACAGGTACAGTGACTGTCATAATCACGCACCCACGAAAGTGCATTTCTCGGCACGGTTTTAATGGGAGAGCACGCTTCTGTGTTCACAATCACATGGGCGGAGTTTAATTGGCAGCCACAAAAAAGGAAACTCAGACCCACATCCCATTTAAAGCAGTTTGATTTTCGCCGTCGTTGTCATTATGTCACATT
This sequence comes from Diplotaxodon limnothrissa, assembly GCF_057381915.1. Classification (NCBI taxonomy): domain Eukaryota; kingdom Metazoa; phylum Chordata; class Actinopteri; order Cichliformes; family Cichlidae; genus Diplotaxodon; species Diplotaxodon limnothrissa. The sequence continues at coordinate 13,533,632 of NC_140603.1, read as the reverse complement.
TTTCCACTGAGTCAAAGCAGCTTTGTGTTGCCATCCACCTGTGTGGAGGCAGAGAGAGGGAGGACAAACAGTATAAACAGCTGAGCGAGAGCAAGCAAAAGACTCGTTCTACCGGTTTCTACATAACTTAAGAAGGTGTGACAGAGATAGCAAGGCCATTGTGACGGCGAGTAGAGAAGGCAAAGGGAACAGAGGCGAAGGCTCTGGGCATAATCTGGCTTTGAGAACATTTCTCTTTAAAGGACACGTGAAGGGCAGAGACATGTGGTAAGAGACACAGCAGGAGCCTTTTGTATTTACATCAGAATTTAATTAAAATTTCTAAAAAAGTGAAGTCATCACTGTTAGGTTACTTGTATTTTTTTGGGGATAAAAAAGTCAAAGCGGACTCACTGTTTTTATTGCTTGCTAATGTAAAGTGTTTGTGTTTAGCGTGGAAACGAGTATGCAAAATTAGGATGTTCACTCTTTCTTCATGGTTGGATAAGGGCTGGAGGATTAACTCTTTAGCCCTTGTAAGCCTACTGGGAGTAACCTTTAAAGCTCCTTTTTGAACTAAGCATATTTCAGACCTGCTTATTGGACAAAAATGACTGGGTTTGCATTAGAAGTTAGTGAGAGTGGTCCCTGTTTACGCAGCTACCCTTGGAAAAACCTGGAAACTGTTCTACTGGTCATAAAACCACATCTTTATTGATATATACTGAGGTGTCAAAACCCATCGTTAAGAGTGCTGGGGAGGTCATCAGATGTCTTCTTTATAAGGGAAAGGGCTAAATCTTAGAGGCGCCGCGTTGTGCACTGCGCTCATAGAGCTGTTTGGGGCTCTTACCAAGAGGATGCTGCTGTTACGGCATTGAATGTGAGCTTGTTAATATGACTTCTTGAGCCCTTGCTGAAGGGCGTCTCATTTGCTGGCGCTGAGTGTACACCTGTACCATCATCAACAAAAACACTGTTATCACCTTTTAACCCGTAGTGCCGTGTTGTGGGAGAAGCACTGAATCTCTCCTCTCGCCCCGCAGGCTTTCTCAGAGTGGAGGAGATATGTTCGACCCCTATAACATACCAAGTCCTCCCGTGCTGCATGCTCCTAATCCCCCACCTGTCAACCCTCCACCTTACCCTGGACCCAGAGGTAAGAAAAAACATAGAAGACTTCTTTTTCCACATGCATGCCTGTTCAGTAGTGCTTCAGAATTATTCCGAAGGGTTGGGAAAGTGAGCAGGAGGAAAGGAGAGAAGCGTCAGGTATTCGAGGCAAAGGTCTCTCCAGAGCACAGAGATGGCTTTGTCAGCTTGTGTTTGTGAGAGGGCGGCTTTGGGAAGTGCAGAGATGAATGAACATGGATAAACTGAGTCCCTTGCTCTATTTCACGACAGCAAATGGCGGACCTGATATCTCTTTCCTGCGAGCAGAGAGAGAAGTGGTAAGCCAGCTCATCTCTTTTGAGTCTTTTGTCGCCACTTTTGGCTGCTTTTCACGTAACGAAGGCAATTCTTCTTTCCTCAGGGGATCCTTAATCACTGTTTCGACGAAATCGAGGCCTTCATGGGCAAGCTGCAGCAGACTGCTGAAGCTGCGACGGTGCTGAACCAAAGAAAGAAGAAGAAGAAGAAAAGTAAAAAGCAAAGCGCTGAAGGTAAGAGGGAGATGCATAGATTTCTCCAGTTTCTCTAGTTCGAAGCAACATATCCATCAACTGCTGTTATATTTTGTTCCCAAACAACAGACGAGCTACTCGCCACAAAGGCTCGCCCTCCACCAGATGGGGAATTCGTTGATATCTTCCAGAAATTCAAATATTGCTTCAGCCTCTTGGTATGTATGCCATCAAGTCCAGCCTCATTATTTGCTTACTCGTGGCAGCTGCATATTCATCGCCTCTGTTTATTTCTCAGGCTCGCCTGAAATCAACCATCACCAATCCTTCTTCAGAGGACCTCATTCACCATGTGTTCAAGCCTCTGGATATGGTGAGTCAGGGTTATAAACTCTACCTCAGCAACTGTTGTTGCTATTGCTGTAAATATGAGGTGTTGTCTTTCACTGCAGGGGAGCATGACCAACCTCTTCGAATAAATCCGTGTGACACGTAATGCCATGCGGGGGCAAAGTCAACTGGGGGTAAATGCCTAGATTCAAAAGACACATTCTCTGCTTGACGGCCCAATCAGGCAGCGTTTTTGTTCCTGATGTTAGTGGACATCAGTGCAGAACTGTAAGCATGTGTCATGTCAAAATAATGGAAAGTCTTCAGAGTAGTTAAGTGATGTTGTCAGAAGCTACAGCTTCTATTCAGTGTTTACACAGGGCAGTTCCCTGCACAGCGGCCTGATTGAAAATCACCAAAAAATGCAGCATTTGTTTGATCTACGCAGTTTCCTTGGCTGTATTTGTATGCGGGCAGGGGTTGGTGGTGCATACCTCTCAAACATTTGGTTTAGATTTGAGCTTGTCTCGACACTAGAAAGGCCACTTTGTTGTCCCTCGACGCCTGTTTTAAATTAGGACGTTGGTAAGTTCCATCTGGGAAAAAAAGGTGGGCCATTCGTGGCTGCTTTTTTAGAAATCAAGTGCCTTTAGATTATCATTTATTTACTTTGATTTCATGGAAATGTCCAATGCCCTTCATTAAAGTATCAACATCACTCATGATGATACACTGTGAGTTAGCAGAAATGAAAGAAATATTTCAAAGTATGTGCTTTAATTTTTCCACTCCAGTATGAATCAAATAGGGTGAAAAGGGTGTGTTTGATTCGTGTAAACTGACACACCTGAATGGGAACACGCAGCCTTGTCTCTCAAAGACGTGTGTGTGCTTCTTCTTGTGTGCTTTGGCTTTTGTGTGCAGATGTATCCATTAGTTTTTTGCATTTGTTGTTACATCTGTGGTTTGATGTTCGGCTATCGGGCAGAAGGATGGACGGTATTGTTGTTGCGGTTTGCTAGAACCATCAGCGATTGTTAAGACTTTGAATGCCAGATCCATTACAGCAGACGTGGGAACATCAGTTCAGTTTAATTTATATAATGCCAAACAATCCCAACAACAACTGCCTTAATGCGTTTCATATTGAAGGAAAGGAAATTATAATAATATAGATATAACCCCAACAATAACTTGGCCCCTTTGAAAAAGCACTTTGGCAACAGTAAGAAGGAAAAACTGCCTTTTAAGAACCAGGCTCAGGGAGGTGCAGCCATCTGCTGCGAACACTTGTGGGTGAGGGGAGGAAGAAAGGATAAAAGACACACTGATTTTTTCTCATCTGTATGTTGCACAGATGGTAAAAACAACAGGAGGACCAGCTTTTGGAGCCGCCATATCCAGTCCTGCCCTGACCAGCTCTGCTGTGTCCCTTCTACAAGATACCCTGACTGAGGAGGAGAGGCAGCTCTGGACGTCGCTGGGACCCAACTGGACACACCCTCGGTCGGTATCAATGCTTGTCTGTCTCTTACTAGTTGTGAAACTGGTGTTTTACTTTCCAGAAATCTAAAAAGGCAGCACATTAAAAACTTCCAGTCTTGGTGTTGTATCAAGCTCGACTCTGGCCAGAGGCTGTGGAAAGGGAGCATTTTGCCTCTGTTGATAGTTATGTGTCACCTTTTTACATTTTTGGGTTCACTGAAGATTTTATCTGCTGAAGAGCAACATCTTTGTTTCAACCAAGCAATATTTTTGTACTTCGTTTCTCTTGAAATCCTTTGTTTTACCTGCGTTTTGAAATAAGCAGATTTTTTGAGACAGGAGATTAAAAAGGACGTTTTTTTGCTCATATCCAGTTCCATATTTTTATTCTTGGACTGAAAGACTACAAAGCAATCCCTATCTGTCTTCTTCGGTCTTTTGTCACAGCACCTCAGTTTCAGCTCATGGGGTGAGGGTCCCCTTACTTTAAGACAAAACTTTCTTCTGATGTTTAACAGGACCCTCCATCAGGTTCCATTGTGACAGTATTTATATAATAAAAAGCATAACAAATCCACTTAAGGCATTTTGGGATTTATTGATTTCTCATGTTAAGAAAAGGGAACCGATGGATTAGCTGTCAAATGTACATAAGACCTATTATATTTAATATTGTAAGCAAGCTTTAAGAGGAAAATCCAATGTCATAACTTCCATCAATGAAAACTGCTTGAATAACTATCATAGTTTTGGTTGTTGAGCTCATTGAAGGCCAAGGCAGTGACTTGTTCTGCTCTCTCAGGTCTCAGCTGCGTGGGCCTGTAGCTCCATACACCCCAGTGTTCTTTGATGGCTGGAAGCCAGAAGCCTTGAAGCCTGACGGGCAGGTTTGGGAGGATCCGGTCGAGTCACAGCACAAACTCGAAGCCCTTCGAGAAAAACAAGAGGTGTGGAATACTTCTATAACGTGATTTAGAAGTCATTAATCGTAGATCAGTGGAAACAAGAACTACGGATGAGTGTGTAAAAGGACAACACAGGGGTTTAAGATACTAACGCATGAATAAACCTTACGTACAGTAAACAGTGGAGATACACTTTCCGCTTTTTGACAGGTCAGCTCACATTTCTGTCCATCCCTGCTAAAAACTGTATAAGGTTCACAGTTAGTTCTTTGTTTTTTTAATAACACCTTAGTTTCTCAAACTTTAATGCAGTCAGCCTTACCCAGATATACACTGACATTATATTTCTCTACATATTTTGTGCATTTTGTGCTAACTTGTGTTGTCTTCACTTGTCTATTTTTTTTTTTTGCTCCCACAACAGCAACAACCACCTCAGCCACCAAACAATGACACGTAAGTCATCTACAAGACATAAATCAATGAACTGCTGTTTTTCTTGTTGTTGTTGTTTGTTTTGACCTTGACTAAATAAAAACAAACTTTGTCTCGTTTGGTCAGAAATTCACTCCCACCGGGGCCTGACAGACTCTACTGCTGCAGTTATGACTTCATTGCCAGGAACAGCAGTGAGCTTTCAGTGCAGCAGGGGGAGACACTGGAGGTAACACACAGTGAAGCAAGTCATTTTATGGCGCACTCAAGGAACCATCATAAAAGTCCTGTTATTCGTTGTTTGACAAAAGCTATTTGCAGTTGTTGATACACTTTACAGCCCTCTCCCTGACCGCAACCCTCTCTGTCTGACAGGTGATCGAGTCATCCAAGCGCTGGTGGAAGTGTCGCAATCGGTTTAACCAGGTCGGCTTCGTCCCCTTCAACATCCTGGAGCCCATGGCTCACATAGAGAGCCCTGTCCACAACAACCCCCCCAGTGTAAGACGGCAAAAAAGACACCCACACACATGCATGCACGTGTGAAACACACAAGCTCTCATCTGATCATTCCATCAGAGCAAACTCATTTTTTTCTTCACTCCACGTTCCTTCAGGTTCCAGCTGCGCCTCCACTTTCCAAGAATGTCACTCTTGCCCCACCCACCCCCCCTGCTCTTCCCAAAACCACCCCCACCCACTCCCCACAGCGCCCACGCAGCTTACCATCATACAACCAGCATGTGCAAGCTGTTGAGGACAATGACAAAGGTAATGGACTACAACTTTATGTGTCCTAGACTGTGGCTCTGTAGTGTAGCGGTTTGCACGTTTGCCTAACAGGTGAATATAAGATTTATTTAAAAAGTATATAACCAAAAAAAAGATACAAAAAAGCACAGTGATAGGCTTCTCATAAGTCACCTAATTATGGGTTCATTATTTTGGATTTAAACCCACGTTCTCATGTTTTAAGATGCACTTTTGAGCTATGTCTTTCCTCCACTGAGTCCTGCATTTATATTATTATTTGAGCATGAAAGTGACCGTTACCTCTTTAAACTCCAAACTTTTCAGTCACGCTGGTAAATGATGAGCTGCTCCAGAGACTGACGAATGGAAAGTCCAATATGAACAAACCCCTCGTCATCCCTCGCTCTGCTGACACCTCCCTCCCCCTTGACTACCACTCTCCTCCAGAGGAGGTGGCTGAGTGGCTCAGAGGGAAGGGCTTCAGCAAACCGTAAGTGACCGCAGACCAGATAAACCACGTTTTGTGTATAAGCAGGGAATGCTGGCTCTACACGTGCGTTTTGCCATTACATGGATGAACGCAGCGGCTCCACCGGAGTATCCTCTGAAATCCATTATGTTTTGTGTCCCTCAGGACAGTGTCATGTTTGGGTGTGCTGACAGGCGCCCAGCTGTTCTCTCTCAACAAAGAAGAGCTGAAAGCTGTGATTCCAGAGGAGGGTGCCAGAGTGTACAGTCAGCTCGCTGTGCAAAAATCACTGCTAGAGGTAAGCGAAAAGAGAACAGCTATATCTTTTAAAGGGAAGCCATATCAAAGCCTTCAATATTGACATTTTTATTGGTTTTAGGAAAACTAAACATGATCATTTTTGGCAGGATGCAAAAACACAAGTATGAGTGTAATCAGTGATTTAAAATTACTTACTTTTAACATATTTTCATTCATCTTTTACCTTTCATGCTGGACTGAGGACATATGATACATTCGGATCAGCAGACAGTCTAATCCAAACAGAACAAAATTCTTATTTTCAAGTCCCACGTGCCATCCAGATTACCCTGGAAGAGTCTTATAATTCAGGAAAAGATTAAGAGACATTAAAAATGCATTTGTATGTGTGACAAATTTTACATTGGTATTTGGATTATTTTGGTAAGAAAGGCCAGCATCATTTTTTAGGCTTTTATCGACGTTTATCTCTAGTTTTTGTGACGTCCAAACTTCGTCCCATATTTTGTGTGAAAGAAACATGCTGGAAACGTGCTGACAGGCCATTTAAAAACATCTTGAAATGTATTCTACGTATATGGATTTCACAAAAACCTTCAGCGTTGAGCAGAAGGCTCACAGTAATTTGAGATGGAATGACCTGAACTCAGTAGCTTGAGGTTCAAATTACTGTAAACAGCTGATGCTTTTCATCTCATTGCTACACAGTCTAAATTGATTTCTACTTTTTACAGGATGCCAGAAGGGCCACAGAGCTGGAGGCAGTCATGGAGAAACAGAAAATGAAGGTTGATCTGAAGCTGGAGAGCAGTACATTGTGAGGAACAGCATCCACATTGTGAAGAGCGTTACATGAAGGACTGTTTTCCCGTCCCCAGAGACCGAACATGTGGCAGTGACTTGACTATCTAACATTAAATCACGGCATGAGGGTCACTACGGTATTATTACCTGATGTTAAAACCGAGCTTTCTGTCAGCAATATGAGACGTAGGAATTTAATATAACCAGGTGCCGTGCAAACTAAAGGGGACTGATTTTGCTTTTCCTTATTTTATGCCATATATGTACAGTTAGTGTTTTTTGTGGATGCTCATATTAAACATGGACACAGTTTCAAACAGCGATTGGAGCACGTACAAGTAAACCAGGAGTCAAAAGGTCAGATTTCAAAGGCCTCCACCAATTTTTATGGAATGTTTTTTCTACTCTTGGCTTTGTACAGTGGTGCAAATATGACACACCTCAGGTACACAGCTCGGGCTGTTTAAACCCTTTGGTTGCAAGGGCCAGCCAATCAGAAGAAGGCTGGCTTAAAGAGAGGGGAAATGGAACTAGAGTGGTTTGTTCCAGGATGAATTGAGGTGATGGACTTAGGCCCAGTATAAAAAAATAAGAATTAATCTGAGCTGTGAATCTTGCAGTGGTTCTCCAGTAGAATGCAATAAATCTAAAAATGGAAATCAGTGTAAGAGATCCCCTTTAAATATTTTACCACTGCAGTGCCCCGTTTGTAATGCATGTTCATTTTAGTGTAACAGCTGTCTTCTTCTCTGCCTAATTAACTTAAATGAAATGTATTTATCTTTGTAATACACATTTGTAAAAATTCAGCCATTATTATCACATCTTAACAATGACAGGACCTTGTCAACACAATTCAACACACAATTAAATTCCAAATGGTGCTTTTTTCTTTTTTTTTATTGAGACTTTAAAGAAAGGTTTCCAGCAGAACAAACAGATATGACTTCACACATTAGGTAAAGCAGTGCATCCATTAAAATCTGTTTGCATTTAATCATAATGGAAAAGAAATCTGTTCAAGTTGGGCCAAAAAAAATGTTTAAATTTTTCACTTAAAGGTAAGTAGATCTGAACATGATCATTTCTGAACCTACTGCTTCACATGCTGACACAAATTCTAAAGATATTGTTTATTTGCAGTATGTTAAAAAGAAATCAAGATAGAAAGAAATGATAAAGAGACTTGCCACCAATATAGATCAGAAGATTTCACTTATACTGAAGAAAGTCACCTGTAACCTGATCACTTATGATAATAAAAAAAAGACAAAAAAGGGAGGCAAGTCGGATACTAATGCTAACATCTTTAAAACCTTTGAATGTAAAACTTTAAGTGGGTTTTAGAGAACTAAGTACTGAGGACCATTATGTGGACAGACATTCGAGAACTGCACTGGGACAGCGAAACGAAATCTTCAAGGAGGGAGATGAGGAGGGGAAAAAAAAAACCAAGAAACTACTTGACAAGACTAGGCTTTTTCAGACAATTAGTCAGCCTAGAATATATTTACAGACAGATTTTTTTTTTATCAAAAGACCATCAGATAATAATAAAAAGAACATGGACCAGTTACATTTTTATGCTCCAGTCCAGCAGATCAGTTTGCCTTTTCTAGTGGACACATTTCAGGGCAGTAACAAGACGAGGGATGGACTGGATACAGACAAGTCACCGAGTTACAGATGTGGGTATTAAGAGTACACTCCACTACTGACCAATAACCTGCCAAATCCCCAAAAATCTGATGTATCTGATGCTATAAAAAAAAAAAAAAAACAAGAAAAAAAAAAAAAAGAAAGGAAAAAAACAACAACAACTAAACAAAAAAACTCAATTCTATACTTGATAGTATGTGTGCACTCTGGCTGCACTAAAGCAAAGAAAGGAGGCAGGCGGGAAAACAGAGGGGTGGGGTGTCGAGGCAAAGTGTTTAACATTAGGATATTATAAATGGACAGACGGGAGGAGGCTGTGGTGTTGTGGTCATGGATGGAGTTTGGTCTTCAGAGGTCCCCCACGTCTCTGTCGTCTGCCCTGCGCGAGTCCGACCTGCCGTTCATACCATCCCTTCTGTCTCGCTCCCGTGACCGGTCTCTGGATGAGCGGTCACGGTCCCTGGACGAGCGCTCTCGATCTCTGGACGACCTGAGCGACAAAACGATATGAGATATTCAGGTTAGTAACACAAATACAACAGAGCAGTTGAAAAAAAAAAAGAGAAGGATTGTATGTGTAAAATGCCAAAACACAAGCTTGAAGCTGGATAAAGGGCTCAAAAAAAGCCCATGTAATTGTTGTTTCCTTTTATTTTCACTGACTGTTCTTAGGCGACGCAATCAGTATCCCACGGATCTCCATGTGTTTGCTCAATTCTCTTTCACGGGAGTATAGATTAATAAGGGTTTTCGTCTGTGTTTACTTGTGTCTGGAGCTCTGCTCGTGGCTGTGACGGTGTCCTCGGCTGCGTGAGCGGGATCGGCTGCGATGCCGTCTCCTCCTCTCCCTGGAGCGTGAGCGGGAACGGCGCCTGTCTCGTGACGAAGAGCGTGAGCGTCTCCTTCTGCGGTCACGAGAACGGGACCTGGCAAAGACAGCAGACAGCATATTTCATTAGCTGACTTGAACAGAACAAATCGGACTCATAAAAGACTGGAACGAATGAACTGACAGACAGAAGAGGGAGCTTCCTTACCTTCTGTGCTCTCTGCTCCTTGATCTTGTCCTATAAAATAAAACCCCAGAGTTAAACAGTAAAACACGCACTGCTGTAAATGTCATCTGGATTTTAACATCGGCACTCACCTCCTCCTCATCCTTTCCTCCTTCTCCCTTTCTTCTCGTCTCTTTAAGCGCTCCTGATTCCTCTTCTCTTGCTTCTCGACCACAGTTTTCTGATAAAAATAAATAAATAAAATAAAGTCAAAACAAACATATCTAAAGCCTTTACATCATCCTCCCTTTCTAGCAAGTATTCAGCACCATGTCACTCATATTTTTATGAGTTGGCTGTAAACAAGTTATACACACCTTTAGCTGGTCCAGTTTTTCTCTGATCTGAATGAAGCCGAGGTGAAGCTTCCCGCCAAAATGGTCAGCCAAACGACGGTCGTTGTCATGGAGACCAAGGTAAGCAGAGCACACCTCACACACCCGAAGCTTCTGCTGCTGAAAGCTTGAGGCTGGCATGGAGTTTCTGTATTCTTCCTGAAATGGTTCAAGAGGGAATAAAAGAGGCAGCGAGGTGTCAGAAGTTCAGAAAATTAAGAGACGGAAAGCACCACAAGCTCGAAGTTCTAAGAGCTCACTCCTTACCTCTGCATCCTTCTTCTTCGTGCGGACCTTCTCCACCTCTTGCAGGACTTTCTGAGCCTCATCCACATTGCCCTCAGCTCCGAGCTGTTCAGCCTTGGCCAGGAGCTTTCCTATTTCCTCATTTAGCTCATGCACCTTCTCTGCCTACAAAACAGCCACACCAACACAAGAGACAACAGGTTATGTTGAGTGAAAAAACACACTGACAGGGTTCACTGGATGTTGCATAAGGAAAGCCAGACTTTATCAAGCATAAAAATGTTGCATCATTCACCTTTGCTGCCACCTCTGCACTGATCTCTTCTTGGGTCTCAGCCAGGCGCTTCTTGGCCAGTTCTGTCCTCCGATCACAGTCCACAATAAAAGACTCTAGGTGATCCACTGCCTGTAGGAGCAACACCTTTTATTAACACACTCAGCAGTCACTACTTGGCAAGTACAAATGTTTTGATTTGCACTTGCATCATTTCAAAAACGCTTTTGGCATGAATGGTGCTGACTTGCAAGACAGATAGACATTTTATTCATTCACAAGGGAAATTATTGTGTTACAGCAGTACGATAAAGAATACAAATAGTACTCTTTAACTATGTTTATTGTAAAGCAAAAGTGCCACAAGCGCACACCTAGGGCCTTAAACCGTGAGAAATAGCAATTTTTTAAAATATGCACAACATTGATAAAAAACAAAGAAAACATAAAAATGAGTTAAAGAAAAGTGAAAAGTCTAAGATTGTGCAACTTGCATTAATAAATAATATGCACACAATAAATCAGGGAAACAGCTGCAAGAAGGTATAAAAATAAAAAAAAAAGACTTCCTGAAGCATTCTTTTTGAAAGCGGGGTTAAATCATTTTAAGGGAGAAGGAGTTCTGCTGCCTCGTTAGTGTGGAGTGGAGCGTGTGAAATGGGCCATGATGGAGAGCAGTTTGTTCAGTCACGTCCTGTCCCTCACTCACTCCAGATTATTATTAATTAATAATATTATTAATATATTATTAGTAAAAGGAACCTCACTTACATCAAGCTCAAAGAAAAGATCTCTCTCCTTGGAGGCAATTTCATAATCAGCCCGAAGTGCCAGGTCATGGATCTTAGTGCACTCCCCCAGGTCCATGCGCTATCACCAAAAAAAACCAGACAGACATGAGTTATGCTGCATAAACTCAAACATAAACAAATGATAATGTAAAAAAATAAAAAAAGACTGCAAAAGTTAAAGACACTTATAGCACTTTTTTTTTCCTTTCTGAAATTTCTTTCCAACCTCTTAGAAATGAACTGAGTTTTTAAAGCTTTCAGGATGGGTCAGAACTGAAGTTTGTCTCACTTACAGTTCCAGAGAGGATGTCATGTGGGCAGCAGTTGAGAAGGTGACTTTTGCAGACTCGTTCGTCAGTGAACTTGACCCTCTGCCGCGTCTCATCCCCTGAAACAGCCCAAAAGAAGAACCAGTGAGACAGCCCTCACATACTCGATAACAGTGGCGAGGTATCCAGTGCTTCAATACATATTAATGTAATTGTACTACATACCACAGTTCCATTTAAATACTTTGTACCTATCCAAATGAGTAAAAGCTATTTGTATATTGCTGCTTGTCAGGGTTTTCATTGTACTTTATTAATGTAACATTACAGGTATCCATTAGTAGAGTAAATGTGCCTCTACTGGACTATACTAATGTATTAATGCAGTAATAAAGGTTGCTTTGTATGTGTGTGTTACTTTGTTCTTATTCTTAGTGCTTACCTTACCCAAGCCTCAAATGGGTTATTATCAGAGCCTCAACTCAGTTAACTTTTTATAAGGCTCAACGCCCACTCTATAATGAGGGTCAAAGGATTGGGCTGGGAGCGGTGTAACATAACATTATAATAATACAATTTAGGTTTCAGTTAAGTCGTGTCAAGTACAGCTGCTACCTTAATGCTGTATCATTTTCATTAGAAAATGGAAGATGGCCACTACAACTATAAATAGATTTACATTTTTAAAATCAAATGTTCCAGCCAAGCCTTTATTTATAACTGTGAACATTCAAAGGAAATTCAAAACAAGGATGCAAAAGAAATCCAAGGAAAAAAATTTAGGTTATACACACTGCGACTTGCACCACATACTGTACCCTTCTGCATCTTCAAGACCTCAGCTGCAGAATTTTAAACCCGCTGTAGAAAAGTATAAATGGGAACAGTTTTCTCGCGCACACCTGTAGTAAGAAGTTGGGAGTCATACACAAGTCAGATTGTAAATGCTGTGTGCAAAGTTTTTTTTGTGTGTGTGTGTGGACTGACTGCTAAAATTGCCTTCTGAAAACAGACGTGTAATGGAAAACTGCTCGTTTGGACTCAGCGCGACCAGACGTCTTAGCTCAAGCTGTGTGATACTACTTCAAATAGTAATACTAGTGCCACTGAAGATTTACCTATTTGTGTGATTTTTTTTTTTAAGAAAAAAAAAGAAAAAGGCTACAATAACTTCCGGAAGGCAAACAAATTGTTTGGATATTCACCATAACAGCTTTAAAAATTATGTGTGACTCACGGCTCGATGAACATGAGGCTTTTCTGCAACTCCTTTGCAGATTGATGTAGGCTGGCAAAGATACACTGAACCTTAATGAATAAAATAAAGGGGCCACAATTGTTCAGTCTGTATGCAACAAAAGTATGGGAAGAATTTGATATCATATCTCATCACACATACACCCACAAGCTCACCACACAAATTCACTCTTACTCTAAAGCTCAACTTGTTAAAAAAATGAAAAAAAAAAAGGCTCAGAGCTTCAAATTTTACACAACCAGCTGTCAGGATAAAATATTTATAAAACGGCAGGGCTGCAAGAAACTGCAGTCAGACCTGACAGCTGATATATTTACACACACATACATACATTTAAATTATGCTTCTTCAAGCGTGTATTATACATGTTTTTCTAACATTGCACAGCACCGATGTTACAGGTTATGCTGCATCTATTTATAATCTGCTGCTGTAATAATGTATTACACTTCCAATTAATCCCAACTATGGGACTAAATCGGGTTATATTATTTGCCAATTAATGTTTGTATCCAAACGGCTGGAAGCTACTAAAAAAGAAAACACTTCATTTAGGACGTCTGTCCACTCATAACTGCGATAATCAAAATTAACGAGCGCAGTATTGCACTCCGTTTCTTTTTAAATAAAATCTAATCTCGAGTTAATCTCGAAAGTGTTTTATTATCGAGTATATGTGCTAAATTATTTTGTTCCTTTAGAAAAGTGTTTCATTTTGTTTTTAGAACTCCTGCAAGACCGACTGCAAAGTACGGTCCGTTTATCGTTTAACCCTTGTTTGGTGTGAGATTACGCTTTATTTAATCAATACAGCCATGACGACTAATGCAAAGATACTTGATCTCAAATCCAAGCAGTACTGACATACATGGAAAACACCTGTAAGAGCACAGTAATGAAGAAACGTGATACTGGTTTTAGTGACAGAATGTAATGAAGAAAAATCTATCAGAAAATATGGGTGGAAAAACATTTTTATCCGAAAATATGTTATCCAAGATATACATGGGGCAAGCTTCCATTGTTACGTTATTGTAAGCAAAGAAGGAAGGAAGAATATTTTTTCTCTTTCTAAACACTGAAAACCTTGAACACCGCACAAGGGTTAAAATTATGCCAATTAAACTATATAAATGGATACAGAAGATATCTGGTTTACCATTAACTAAACATTAATTAACGCCAGGAATATATTCTTGTACACTGTCCAATGCATCCTAGCTTGGCGCCTCACAGTCCACAACAAGTAGCTACGTTTAGCCAACGCACATTACAAGCTAGGAATTTAGTAAATCCTAGAAGTAATAAAAGGGAAACTACAACCTATTAAACTGCAATGAGCCACGTTGGATGCAAACATTAAATCCTCTCATTAATCCTTAACAGGCTGCCTGAATATAACGTTACTTTGTCCCACAGCCCTCTGCAGTACATCCATTCATGCAGCTCTGTCCATCACACGCCAACACAAGCCAGCCTCAGCAGTGGCTCCATCTTGGCTAGCTAGCTCGGCTAGCATGCTACAGCAACTCACCGTCCCTCGCTGTTCCCATCAGCTGGTCGAGCAAAGCTCTCATTTGAGCTTGGGCAGACATTACTGCGGTTCTTCCGTCGACGGGGTTAGATAAAAGTCAATCAACTTGAAAACGGTTCCTCTGTTTTATCGGCTTATTTGAGAATGTATTTATCCAAGCATCTCCTTTTGCTGCTTCTCCCTCTATTTCTTCAACTCGCCCGTTTCCGTCCAATATCCGGGAAATGACGAAACTATTCTGTAGCCTCGCTAAACCAGGAAGTCCCCAGATTCCGTCTAAATGTGCCAATCGAAACGGCCAAGTACGCGTACAACAACCAATCACAACACGTTTACTGATAGACCCTGAGCTATGACTTTCAGGCAACGGCTATTCGCCATAGGCATTCATCATGTTGAAGCACCTCTTGCTACAAGCAATACCCAAATTTAGGTAAATTAATCTTAATGTTAAGGTTCATGTTGTTTCGGAGGTTTCAATATTATTTGAATGTGTACATTTTCAATGTGTAGCGCTACCTGTCAGACAAATTCGGGGTACGCGAACCTTTTAGGACGGTGGGCTTGCCTGTGATTTGTTTACGCAATTGAGGTTGACAGGCAGTTTTGTTAGCCTGTGTGTCAGGCCTGCTATCTAAAGTTAGCCGCACCAAAGAACGCAGGAGTCGGCGGTGCAGAGTTAAAGTAAGAAAAACCTTATCTGTATCTGCTTAAACTATTGAATTAACCTCAAATCGAGGGCCGCTTTCTGTGGTAATATTACACACAGTCCCTTTTTTCGGGGCTGGCCTTCGTTCAACAAGTTAGCAAACTAATCCACCCAGGTGTTGAGGGTAAACTTTTTTTAATACTTAATCTCGTTAATATAGATAGCTATCCGGAACTGACTAAGGCGAAGAAAAGACTTTCACGGCACGGTCTCGGGGCGTAAAATAATTTTGTGCGAGTCTGTTTGTAATATACATAAGGAAGTTTGTAGCACACGCCCTTATCTTTCTTTTTTCTTTTTCTTTTTTTACGTGTGAGTAATAAGCCTGTTGCTGCAGAACAAATAATATGGTGTGCAATCCTGAGCGATGTTTATTATGGGTCTGCTCTTTTTGTGCTGAGAAGCGTCTGGATCTGTGCTGGCACATCTGAATAAGCAGAGATTCACAAAGGTTGATGCAGCAGAAATAGCTGGACTGCTAGACACTGCTGCCTCCAGTATTATTTCCCACAGAGTGTATCTGTGAATGCCAGCGAGTTTTGTATGGTTACTTTGACACATGCAGGTTTATAATCCGCTCCACACTGGAACTGTATATGACTATTTGTATTTGCAGTGGTATGTATTTACGTAAGTGTTTACCATAATCTCTTTTCTCCTTTTAGGCAGGTCAGTGGGCCAGTAATGCGTTAAGGCAGTGATGGAGACCACAGACCAAGCCACTGAGGGCGACCCTCTGAAGACAGGAGAAGATGGTGCAGAGGCAGGAACAGTACCATCAGCAACAGAGCTGAAGAGAAAGAGCTGCAAGGAGTTGGGTTTTTCCAAACTGTCTCATTGGCGAACTGCAGTCTTTTTCTTGTCCTTGTTCCTTTGCCTCACCATCGTGTTTGCCTTCTCCTTCATCATCCCCTGTCCCGTGAGGCCACAATATCTCGTTACCTGGAACAGTTCATTCCCTGGAGCAGGTGAGTGCAATTTCACTGCTTGACAGTGTTATAGTTGCGAGATAATTAGGCACTACTTTCTCTTTTCTTCACCACAGCAACCTACAACTTCTTAGCTTTTGAACATGCAAATGAAGACAAGGTGATGGATGTCCTGTTTATTCTCAAAACCACAGAAGTGACACAGAACAGATCATGTGCTGATAAAGGTAGAGACTGATCCTCTGTTTATGAAAATACAATACACCCATTGTGTGTTATGTTTGTTTAGAAAAACTGTGGGTTTTCCAGGTCTATCCTCACCATGCGTGTTTCTGTTGGCACTGGATGGCACACATGGAGAGAACCTGTGGGACTGTCCGCTGGAACCCGACTTCCACTGGGCCCAGTGTGGCCTCGAAAGAGAAACGGGCAGAACCTGGGACTGTCTGCTGTCCCATTCTGACAAACTCACAGCCATCGACAAACATACAGGTTAGTGAAAAAACAAACTCAATGCAAGTAGTGGCAAATCAAATCCTTTATTTAATTAAGAGGAAGAGAAATGGGGATTTTACTGGCTAAGAAAAAAATTGTACCCATTTCCAATTTGTTAGCGGCAACAAATTACTGACATACCATTTAATGTAGTGTTCCTGAAGTCTAGTTAAAGAAAGGAAGTAAAGCAATTTTAACTTCTAAAGATCCGTTTTAGGTCAAGAAAGATGTCTTTTGTAACCTACGTTGTTACTGTGTGGTGTGGTTGTCTCAGGTACGAAAATCTGGCAACAGTCTCAGCCTACTGGGCTGCGCAGCTCTGCGCCCGTTCTCAGTGTCCCAGATCTGGATGGGGACAAAGTTGGTGATGTGGCTCTGGTGGCATCTGATAACACACAGGTAAAGGTGAAGTTAAGAGTTATATTATTCTGTTTCTTGGTTTTTGGTATATTTTATTATGTTTTTCTCTTGCTGTAACAAGACTCAAATATGGAAATGTTCCCCATTGAAAGTGTTGATATTAATGATAATATTAAAGCAAAAATGGAATCGTCCCAGTCTCAGTGTCTCCTGTCATATCTGCAGACTCAGCTGGTATTGCTCTCAGGGAAGACGGGTGACCAAATCGGCACTACGGTGGTTCTCGATTCCACAGAGACAGCCAGTCATCTTCTGCACCGCACTGAGAAAGGTTCTTACTACGTACTACTGCAAAAAGGTTTGTGTATGAAATCATCCGTGACAGTTACTCTGCAGGCAAACCGGTTGAGCAGGTTCTCAATGATAAGTGTTGCATTTTATCCAAGTACAGTTGCAAAACTCAAACTGTTACAGGTTTTTTTTTAATGCTTAGTCATAACAAAAGCTGAATAATAACAGCTGCACTGTTATACCTTTTATAGGATCACCTTTAGTCTAGGCTTAAAAGATTATGTGAATCTTTGTCCTGTAACAACTTATTTAAAAGTTGAATAAAGTCATATGTTCTGATTAATAATAACTTATGGACCCAAAGAAAATTACCCGCAGGTATTAGATGTCTACAAAGGAGGTGGGTCAAAGAGATTTGGTTAGGGTTCAGGTGTGCATCAAACGCTTCAGTAAAAGAAACGTTATCATAGAGATGTTTGTTAAATATTGATATTACCTGATATTAACCTTGCTGCATTTTTTAACAACAGTTCTTACAGTGAGGCTCATTTACTGTAACATTTCATCTTTACTCACTTTTCAAAAGATTCGTCAGCTTTTAGTTTTCTTCCTGTTGTTGATTCTAGGACAGGAAAGGGAATTATTGAGTGAGTGAGTGTATTTACTCGTAGACACTGGGCTGTATGGCTGGGCACTGTGGAAGATCGCTGCCAAGGCTAAAGCAGGGATGGATATGGGTCTGAAGAAGGACCAACACCTGGAGAGAAATGCCAGTGGCACAGACGGCCTTGTACCCATCTACGAGTAAGAAGGAACTTTGATTATCACTTCTACAAAACCGCCTGTTGTCATGGGGATTTTTTCCCTGAGACTTGCTATTTGTTTCTGCTTTATAGGTCTGAAGTGAGTCGAATGCTGAAAACCGATGAAACGGATGATTCATCCAACCTGCTGGTTGTGGCTGGGAAGGAGGTGGCATTGCTTGATGGCAAACATTTGGAGCTACTGTGGAGATTCAACACCAGCTCAGTCCTCAGGTAAACCCACTGTGTATGCTTTAGATTTCATGTGCATAGAATAAGAGGAAAGTGCTTAGTTACACAGCACAGCAGCTTAATTAATACCTCAGTACAGAGTGCTTACAAGGTCGATACCGTTGAGATTGCTGGACAAATTCCATAATGCCATGGATACAGAAAGGGAAGAAAAACAACAAGAGCACTTACCTACATCTTTCCTACCATAATGAATACATGGCATGCATTAGTGCAATAACATAATCAGTGTTTACAGATACACTAACATTTGTGATTCTAAATTTAATACTTCACCTAAAAAAAGTTAGGCTATTAAGTAATTACAGAAACAAAAAACATCTTTATTTTATTTATTTATTTTTCCCCTGGTGAGCTGCAGTCATAGCTGTGCAGCACTTGCCTCACAGCAAGAAGGTCCTGGGTTCAAATCCAACATCTGGCCGAGGCCTATCTGTGTGAAGTTTGCAATGTTCTCCCCATGTTTGTGTGGGTACTCTGCCTTCCTCCTACAGTACAAAGACATGCAGTTTGTGGACTTAGGCTCATTGGTGATTATAAATGTGTGAGTGTGGATGCATGGATGGTAAAGCTATATCATTTATAGACCTGGAAAAATAGTCCCTAAATGTACTGTAGACATGTCCATATCCACTAAATAATTTATACATCTCATTAAAATAATATATTTGCTCAGAAGTCAGATTGTGTTAAAACACAACAAAAACCAACAATCTCAAACATTCAGTTAGGGCTGCTCGATTATGGCAAAAATGATAATCACGATTATTTTCACTGAAATTGAGATCACGATTATTTGACGATATTTATTTAACCCTTTAAGACCTACTATAGAACCAAGTCCACCAGAGCTTATATTATTATTATTTTTTTTTTTTTACATGCTGTAGTGCCATTTGTGGGAGCATTTCAAGTTGCTATACATCAATACAACTGTTATAGCCCATATTTTAATAATATGTATGCATTAAGTGCATAGTAATTACATAAATTGCAAAAAAGTGCAATAAACTACAAAAAAAATTGAAAATCGCTTTTGTTTTGTTTACATATATTTCTACTTGGAGAAATTTAAGAGGTTTATCCCTCAAAACTTTAAATACAATAATGTTGCAAAAAATAGTTTCCCACCACAGGAAATTTATTTTGAGTGTCTTCATAGTTTTATTTTGGAGATACAGCAATTTTTATATACTGCAGGAAAAACAAAAAACAATCCTATGATGCAAATTTGCAAAGAAAACAGCATGTGCATCATTTCACTGTGGGAAGTGTTACGAACAGCTGATAGGAACGGCAAAGCGTGTTTCTGGAATATTATGTTTTTGTTCCTGCAAGCGCTTTTTATGCAATTTTTGCAAAGCTATATGTGGAACGAAACCGTGACCGAGGACAAGCTGATGGCATCAGATGTAAGTACAACTCCTCCGGTTTCATATGCAAAACAAATTATTGCGCTAGCTTACACGGTTCAGGTTCTACAGGGATTTAAAAATAGTTACGCAAAACGGAGCGTGCTGCTCTGACCGGCTTTAAAGGGTTAACAATGACTTTTAAAAAATAATATAAAATAGTGTGCAACACCACTGAAGTTTTTTTTTTTTAACTCTTTTCAACCAACGGCAGTCACTCTCCAAATAACTTCTGCTTAGCTTTCCGAGCTTCCCTCGGGTCCCCTTAATCAGCGGTCTCCAACCTTTTTTGCGCCACGGACCGGTTTATGCCCGACAATATTTTCACGGACCGGCCTTTAAGGTGTCGCGGATAAATGAGGGAGGGGCTAATAATCGGCTCAGTCATTTTTAATGATCGTTGAAAGCCCAGATCGTAATCGTGATTAAAATTCGATTAATTGAGCAGCCCTACATTCAGTATTAAATTCTGGTCATTTTTGTGGGAGAGCAAAATAAATATCAAAGTAAACCATTTGTTGTTATTAACTAGGACTCGCTGGGTGGAAAAACAGCCTTTTCTCTTTATTTTTTTCAGTGAACCCTCTTTTGGTCATTTTAACAAAGATGGTTTAATAGATGTTGTCATTGAGGAGGATATTGGCAACAACACAAAGAGGGTAAGTTAAATTGAAAACGTGACAAACAGCTTTATTTCGATGCCTGACTGCTGGCATGAGGTGATCAGTGTGAATCATAGAAAAACTAGACCACTTTGGTTTTAAATGTAGATAATAATCCTGGATGGGAAGACTGGCGGTGTGCTGTGGGAAGTCCAGCTCTTGGCCAGTCCTAATTCCCCGAGACCCGCTTCCATCGACACCACCAACTACTTCTCAGTCTTCATGTTTTGGGGCTTGATGCCCTCAGAGTCAAACTCATCTGTAAGTACACTACCTTTATGAATATGATCATTTTACACGTTTCTCACAAACAAAACTGCTCCCTGACAGCTGCAATGTTTTCCTTTCAGGAACCAGTAACAAGTGAACGACGCTCTTACATGCTGCATCCTCTCTATTCGAATGCTGTCCTCGAGTCCACTAATGTCGTAGACCACATTATAGCATTTAAAGGTACCTCTTGTTCTAGCAAAGGTATTACTGGTACGATGTATTTCCAGGGTGTATCTTTATAACAACACCCCGTGTTGGTGTTATACCTGGATTATCTTAATTAATGTTGGTCCAGGTTTAACATTGCAAGTGACCAATCACATGTTGATGACATAGTTTTGCGCCTTGGAATAAAAAATCCAAGCAACGTGATTGGTCACTTGCGATGTTGAACCTGGACCAACAATAATTATTTTTAAGAAACAACACAAGGAAATCAGATTGAGCAGTGTTTTTTTTTATTTATTTTTGGGTAACTTATATATTTTCATTGTAGCCACGCTGATGGAGCGTGGGCGCCATGCTGCCTACATCCTGCTGATAGGTCCTAAGGAGGAGGGAGCCGAAGGCACCGTGGTTCTCAGCAAGCGCAAGCTGAAGCAGGACGTTCCCGACAGCAAAGTACTCCGTTTTGGCGACGGGACTACAAAATCCAACGAGGACATTAAAGAGGCCTTCAACCGACTCCGCTTTAGCGATTGGTGAAAAGGCCGGCTGTAACCTGTGCAGTATATCATCGGTTTTATGCTGACTTAACTTGATTTTCAAAACCAAAGTTGTTGTACACTAATTGTGAGTTTCCAACTGCTGACCAGCAAAGAAACTCCTTTATCTTTAGAAGACTTTAGGTTGATTTGCTTTGACAGGGATGTTCTCCGGTGGACAAACTGGACACTGTCTATATTCACTCTTCTTCACTGCATATCCTTCATATTGTCAAAACTCTAAACCTGTATAGAATCAGAAAAAAGCTGCTGTTCACTGACAATCACTCTACTCAGACTGCTGTTCTCCTGCTGATAAACCCATCAGATCTGCCTTTATGTATTGTTTCTAGCAATTTCATGCATTGGTGCAATGATCGTTAAAAACAGTAGAAGCTGGACTGTTCAGATCTATGCAACTGTATGTCACGCTGTGCTTTAAAGGTAGCAGATGCATGCAACTACAGAGGCTTTTCCTTAGTGTGTCAAATTAAAAATAGCCTAAATAAAATAGATACTCAGTTGTAAGGCTGGTTTATGGTATAAACTAAATGTTATGTGTTAAATTTGTAAGGGATCCTGTCTGTGAAAGTATCAATAAGGCACTCTGGCAGTCAACAGTACTGATGTTGACATCGATGACCCTTTACTGTTACTTACTTAATCCAACATGCTGTAAGATGTAATGCTATATAACGCACACTGACAATTTAGTCAATGCTGTATCAAATAAGAGTTATTGCTGTGGTTGAACAGCTCCTTGTGAAGCTGTTTTCCCTTGGTAACTTATATTAAGGTTGAAGACCAGGTTCTTATTTTTGCTGAACATGGACATATTGAACCTGTGAAAGAGGCCTTTATTGGAGATGACTTTACTTTCTGACTTGTAATGAAATGTTTGGATTTGAGCTATATTAAAATATTTTTAAAGAAATTGGTTTTGTTTAATCTAAATGAATAAAAACAGGCCGTTTGTCGCCATCTTGTGCACGCACACACAGAGTGCAGTAAAGCGCGGACAGACCGTCGGCATGGATGTATGCAAGGCAGTCACGTGTCTCCGGGGCAGTACCGTGCAGTTTACTCCCTAAATACGTACACCGCGTCATTTATTTACCGTGACGCAAGACTGTCGTGGGGCTCCTCCTGAATACATGTGAGGGGATTGAGAGCCTCTCCTTGTAGGGAAATGCTTGGAATTTTTATGGAAAGCCGCACTTGAGGCAAAATAGGAGAAGGCGCCGAGACTTGGCTGGAAGGGAGTGGACCCGCGTGGACAGCGACCGGAGACGGATAGGCGCGCGGATAGTGCAAGTGCACTACCTGTAAAGGAGTTACGCGCGGAAATGCAGCTCATGCACTGAAAGTGTAGTTAGTGCTCCTGAGGCACTACACGGTTAACATGTCACTCTGCTTATTATTATCAGGCTAATAGACCTGCCACATAAAAAACGGACTGCTCATCTGTTCCGTGTCTTAGCTCACAGCTGGTAGGTCCTATAAAGTGCGCCTGCAGCACCTCCATACGATTGCAGGCATTTCTTGACAGAGTTCCTCACTTGAAATCCGAAATATAGGAAGCCCACATGAAGGGAAAATTACTTTTTATGGCCATCCAACTCAAACCCATCCAGCTCATATGCTTAAAAACATCATATTAATGATTAACAGAAACACAGAGGAGCCGAAAACTTCCGGCTTCATAGGAGTAAAACCTCGAACAACAAATTAAAGCTAAAATAAACACCTCCCGCTGCGCCCCTGGGCTTTCACCCCTCAGGGCTTTTATTCTCCAAAACACGACATAAAGCAAACATTTGCGTGTAGACAAAGTGTGACTGTGAGAGTCTTGTCATTTCAATGTGACCTGTATCCGCCATTCCCTTATGATAAAACTGCACGGCTCCAATATCTTCAGACCGGAGCGCACGCGTGGAGCGCGCACTGTCTCTCAGAGTAACGACACTCACCGTCCGGTGTAAAGTCACTTGAGCCGAGCCAGCATCTGCGACTAAGGTACCGTTTACCTGCATGCTCTAACCCTCTAAAGTACCGTTTTCGTCTTGCGCAGACCGTCCGCTAGGTATTATTTCTATTTATTCTATTCATGTCTGTGTGTAGTCATCAAAATAACCGCTCGGGAAGTGGCGTGTCAAAAATGGCACCACTAATTCTGGGTATCGATAGGAAGTGTTTTAATCGGTTTTCAGTAGCATTCTTAAAGAAACTAATTACACTGCAGAGAGAAATAGCGAATGTGTTACCAGGTTGTGCGAAAAAGAAAGAAACTGGGCTACGTGCGAAGGAAACGCTTTTTGGCCTGGTAACTAAGGCTATTGATTACTGCCAATACCGGCTAATAAGGCGCATTTTACCATTTAGGGCCTTCCCACTTTGTCCTACATATTTAATCACTGCTTATGTTTGACTGTAGTTTGATATTATAGATTGGACGGTGAGAAGAATAGCTGATGAAAGTCCCGCATTTCTAGTAGCAGCCTTCAGGTGCCGCAGACAGCAATCCGCTGCACTTGCCCAAATATGAAATCTTAAGGCGTCACAGATCGTCACCGCCGGCCACTGTTCAATCTCCGCACATAGAAGGCAACCTGCAGATGTTATCCTCACAAGAGGCTACCACACACAGGCTAATGAGTGGCTGTTTCTTTCCCCTTTTGCACCCATTCATTAAATTCTCCTTCCAGAGGTGAAAATGGCCGAAGACATTAAAGCCAAACTTGAGAAATACCGCACGGCTCCCTTTGACTCCAGATTCCCCAACCAGAACCAGACCAGGAACTGCTGGTCCAACTACGTGGGTAAGACTACACCTCAAGGTCAAAGAGGTGCCTGTTGTTTTCTCCAAATGTGTGAAAGCGACTAGAGGAACTGCCAATTAAATCAAGACTATGCTGTGCTTTAAAAAGGCAATAACAACCTAGTACAATTTTGGATTATTACAACATTATTCAGTCACAGTAATCATGAGAAAGGCTTACATAGCTCACCTACTGACCCTGACCTCTGGCCTGAAGATAGCCCAGTCAGATTTCTTCACAGGGTCTACTGGAAGGTTATTTTTGATATTCACCATTGTTGTTTCTCTATTTATAGACTACTACCGCTGCCAGAAAGCTTTGGATGCCAAGGGATTAGACACCCAGCCCTGCGAGTGGTACAAAAGGGTCTACAAATCGCTGTGCCCCATCTCCTGGGTAAATATAAGAAATGTTACCATCTCATTTCTAACAGAAAAGCCACTTTGCTGAAAGCGTATTGGCAGCATGTACATGGTAATTTAATTGGTGGGAAGAGTTTATTTAGCAGGGGTCAAACAACTTTATGATTCCTCACATTCCTGCTCAGCCCAAACAGTCAAAAATAAGGAAAACATGGAAAACACAGTTTGGAGATTTGCCCCTAATCACACAGCTGACTAAAAATACATCAACATGTTGAGTTACTTTATCAGCCAAAGCGATTCCACTCTCTAAGCTTTGCTTAACATCACAAGTTGTACAAAAATGTAGTTTGAGGATTAACACTCTTACATAGTTATTAAATCAACTAAAAATAAATATTTTTGTCTCAAAAGTTTTCTTTTTTTCCTCTAAAATTTTTGTCCCTTTAGATCCAGAAATGGGACGAGCAGAGAGAAGATGGGACCTTTGCTGGAAAAATCTGAGGCTTAAGCATTTCGAATGCCGATAGTCTGCAGAGATGTAATCTTTTCAGTAGAATGTTTGTACGAGTGGTATAAAACCTGCGGTGTGCCTTTCCACTAATGCTCTGTCCTGAGATCACACCGAAACTGAATGGTCATTCCTTAAAGATATCATGAAATGTACAGCAGATTCTGCATTAATAAAAAATATCTCAGGATATATTTATGGAACTGGCTTGTCCTGTCTTATTTTGTCTCTTTACAGCATGCTGCTGATCCCCTGTGAGGTTATTCATAGACTCTTTTTTTGGGGTTTAGTTCAGATGTGTGTGAGAAAGAGTCAGGGCAAGGAAGTCTGAACATAAGAGATCAACAGCAAAACCCAAGTGGCCCGCTTATAGAGTTTGATGCAGATCACTCCAGACATCCCCCCCCCCCCCCCAAAAAAAAGCACAACAAGAGGATGAATTTCCAGAAAACTGAAGGTAAACTATTACTTTTTTCACATTTTATTCATTCCAATAAACCTACTTCAAATATACATATTTAATCAAGATTAGAAAAATAAATATTTCAAAACACTAAATGTCACGGCTACAATAATGGCCACCACTCCACAGAGCAGAATGGAGATTTGGAGTAATGAGTATCACTGCTGCGGGACATAATGAAATTAAATACATAAAACTGCATTTCATATACAATGACTCCCAGCTATAAGGAGTGTAGAATAGTTTATACTGGGGCTCAATGACGCAGTAAAAACACCTAAAAAAAAATTTATGCTGAGGAGTTTTTCCCATGCAACAAGTTAGTACAGTGAACACTGAGCGGAAAAAAAAGTACAGCACAGACTACCAAGTATTTTAGTGAACACAGATTCCTATTTATCCCCTTTTAAACAACTGCTCTTCTTAATTTGAGGTAAGTTTATAATATTTGCATATTAGAAGTTGTCTGTTATCTACTCAAACGCTAAAAGTGGAAAATTGCTTCTATTTTTTAACCGAATTAAAAAGACTGCTGTGGAAATGTTTGCTGGAAAAAAAAAGTCAAACAATCTAGTGCATGTGCATAGCAACTTCAATAAAGGTCACTTGGATTGCAAACGAGCTTTTTCTACTTGATGCGAAGCAGAAAAAACAAACTGACCTAATTGTGTGAAGCCAAATAGATATTTGTTAGTATTAATGTGAAGCTTTGAGCGGCTTCAATTCTCAATGTTCCTCGACTTCGTCTATCGCATTAGTCGTTAATGTGAATCTTGCAAATGTAAAAACCTCTCTGAAAGTACTTCCACAAGTAAAACCACTCACTTTTGAAATATATTATCCAAGAGATATAAATATTAATAGATATAAATTAGTGGCTGCATAGCATTAGGCTTGGTTTGTGCACTGGTGGGAGTGTTTTCATACCCATTAGGCCGAGAGCTAAATGACTAGGC
Organism: Diplotaxodon limnothrissa; assembly: GCF_057381915.1. Lineage (NCBI taxonomy): Eukaryota > Metazoa > Chordata > Actinopteri > Cichliformes > Cichlidae > Diplotaxodon > Diplotaxodon limnothrissa. The sequence continues at coordinate 13,507,164 of NC_140603.1, read as the reverse complement.
TCGTTGGTGAATCATGTTAATTAATTAACGTAGCGTCCTGATGTGACAGTGTACTCATGTGGCCTTTGAGCTTTTTTTTTTCTTTTCCTGGATTATGTATACGCCAGAAGCAGCATTGGGATATGCAGCACAAGTCACAAGTCACAAGTAGCAGCCACAGATTATAGTGTTGGTACTAGGCACAATAATATGGCTGATAAAATGCAGCCTCGACAGTTTTTTCCTGGCACTGAGGGAGGGACGACTATACAGTACATGTTCAGGATATCTGTGGACTCGTTTTCACAGCAAAGGAGAGAAATCCAACCATAAAGTGGAATCTTGTGTGTGTATAATCTCTGTCCTTTTAATTGTGGACCGTGTGAGATGCTGGGGTGACGCCTTTACAAATGACAGCTGGGTGGCTGCTTTGGGACTTGGTGTAAAGGAGGTTTTCAAAAGTCACCCACCAAAAAAGTGGAATAAAAGAGTCAGCCACAGGTTCTTCCCTTCAGCTCTCCTCAAACTGTAAAAACACTGACTCCATGTCAGTCAGTACCTCCTCCTTCCATGTTTCCCGCCATCAGTCATGCAGGTTTTAGGCCGTAGAGCTGAATTGAGTGAGAACAGAACAGAAGAGTTAACAAAGACATTTTAAAACAGACGAATCCATCCATGTTAAAGTGCTCCAATCGCTTCTCTGATTCACCTGGGTCTGCCGTCTGCTTCTTCTTATTGTGATGAACTATCTGGTTCTCATTGGTCATCTTCACATCCTGATCTTCCACATAATTACTACAAGGCAACACAAGAAAAGGAAGACACAGCGGATGTTTTTCTTTAAAACTGTAGTGCCAGCGAGAAGCGGAAAAGGGCAATAAAACACAAAAGGGAGGGTTGACAAAGCTCGAAGTCAGGGAGAGGAGGGACTCTGGGGATCACAAGTCAAGCAAGTGGTAAGGAGGATGTGGGATGTTTGAGGGCACTGGAGGAATCTTCAGTACAGGGAGTGACCACAAGGAGGCAGCAGCACTGGGTTTTTACTATCCTGTTACTCACTGTTGACGGTGTCTGCTGACACGGGGGCTGAAGTGGAGAAGAGTACAAGTCTTTTCAAAACTACTGAGTTAATCTAACACAATTTGTCTGTAAATCTGTTTGATTGTCAGAAATGCAACAGGCCTGTCAAAAAGCATTTTACATGACAGATCACGGGTGTCATTTCAGTTCATGGGCCACATGCAGCTCAATCTGACTTCTAGAGGGTCGTACACCAAAAGCAAAGCAGCATTCAAAATACATTTAAAAAGTCCTCTCATACATTTTATCCATTTACAAAAAAGATGATGAGCAGTGTAAGATGTCTTTAAGAAGACTGTGGAATTATAAATCTCAGTAGGAGCATGGCTCCTTGGATTAACCGTCACACTTCAGTGTAGTATGGGATGACAAAGATAATTTGTAAGATTCTGGAAAAACACTTTTATGTTACCCATTCTTAACATCCTGCAACACAACCTCCTCTGCAAATTTCAGACTCTGCAAGGCGTCCAGTCGGCTGGCAGCCGAGTGCATGTCTGATACCCCTTTTCTAAATAAGGCAAACCTAAATAACAATCAGCATTTAGCCTGTAAGCAAGCAGCCGTTCATGAATTCATCTTTCCAAAAAAAAAAGAAAGATAAATGAATACAAAAAGCCTGAGTACCTGATGACAGTGTTCCTCTCTCTGTGAGTAATGTAGACGTCATCTGTGAACAGGATGGTGTGGTAGGGCACCACAGGGTCGCAAGTAGGCAGGATGCCTCGTGTCACTTGGCTTACGCAGTCCAAGATGCCATTATATACCAGGAGGTCATCCACCAGCAGCTGGACTCACGGAGAAACATGCACCATTAGTAAACAAACAGAAGCGATTGCTAAACCCGCAGCAGAGAGAGAAGTAGGCTTACCCCAAATTCTTTCACTCCTCTCTGAGGCGTCTTTGAGTAGTTCCACAGCTTGATCATGGACACAGTCACTGGATGATCAAAGATGACATACACACGGTTCACCTGCATGGAAACAGAGCATACACTCGTGTCAGCTGCAAACAGTCTCTCTCTTACACACTCACACACACACTGTCTTTCTCACCAGGCCAGGAAGCACTGGGGCTAACCACATGTGTCTTCCATCGTGGGTGCAATTGACTCCATCTATTAATTTATCTGGAGTCCTCACATCACCGCTCACATTGTCCAGCACATTCACACTGTCTGGAAAAGCAGCAATGTCTGGTGGACGTAATGTTGAGGTCTGATCATGTTTATTAATATAAACACAGCTGCTAATTACCCACAACTTTACTCAGAGTTTCATGAGAACAGAGTTTTACAGTAGTCACAAACTCATTCAGAGATATATTATGTAAACCCAAATCAAATAAACTAGACTACTTTTTTTATTTGAACCCCTTGAATATACTAATAAAATGCACAAGTATAATTCACACTAAATATTATTTCAATTTGATTGTCACAGTTACCTATAAGAGTAAACAACCATGCACTACTGCTCGAAATCCTTATGTTCTTAGAGTAGGATGTAATGTTTGATCTTTTAAGAGGAAAACATTAACAGCTAGTGACTTAATATCTATCAATCTAAAGTGACCGATTTACAGTTGTTGTCAGAAGTTTCATCCAATCAACATAGGCATGAATGTCATGCTGCTTTTCCGGGGTGGAATGATCATACAGCATTTAATAAATCTTTTAAAAAGAACTGGGTGAACAAATTTGATTTTGTTTTGGATTTTCTTCAATTCACACAGCGTCTTTTGGTAGCCATAAACAAGCAGGTATAATTCTACCTCGATATTTGATCACCCTTCTTTGTTAGAGTTCATTAGAGTGACTTGTAAGAATTTTAAGTGAAGTCCACAGATTTTCAATAGCACTAAGGTTGGGGCTAGAAAAGGTCTTTGGATCTTTTGGGATCATTGCCCTGTTGGAACACCCACCGATGTCTCAGTTTCAACTATTTAGTGATTGATACTCCTTCATTATTCCATCCACTTTGTGCAGTGTATCAGTACCACCGGCAGCAAAACAGCCGCAAGGTATGATGCTACCACCACCATGCTTGACAGCTGGTACAGTGTTCTTAGGTTAGATAATCTCACTTTTACCTCTCCATACATACCTGCACTCTTGTCATTGTTACCTAATAGCTCAATCTTTGCCTTGCCTGGCCATAAAACTTTTCTCTAGAATGCATTTGGGTAGTCCATGTGGGAAAATGCTAATTTCACTCAAGCTTGAAGGTGTCAATTTTCGAGTAGGGCCTTCTTTCTTGGTTGGCACCCTCTCAGTAAGGCTCACTTCACTTGACAGTGACACTGGTGTGTCAGCAGGTTCCAGCTCATGGCAGGCTTGGCCCTTCATGGTTCCTGAACATCCTAACCAATTTACTCCCATATGAGGGTGAAAGTTTGGGTCTTCTTCAAAAACTTGTCAAAGTGGTGAGACATCTGAATAATTTGTACATATGTACAATTGTTTGAATCAACGGTCCTGGAATCTAAAGTTGTTTAGAAATGGCTCCAAGAGACCTTCCCAGCTTTTGTAAATCTACAGTTCTCCTTGTTGGATCTTCACTGAGTTCCTTGGATTTTCTCATTATTCTGAGTATTGGTCAGTCCACTGAGAGTTGGCAAACATATCGTTTTTTTGTTAGCAAAGAGAAACTACCAGTTGTAGTTAATCATGATCACTAATGAGAAGTTAACAGTTCTTGGCCTTGTCAAGTTAAAAGACATTGAAGAACCTTAATTAAAAGACAAAAGCGATGTATGTAAATAATTGTGAACCCAAATCTTTGTCTACCCAAGTCTTTAAAGATGCATGCTGCAAAATCATTCCACCCTGGGGAAAGAACAGCCGAAAGAAACCATTAAAAGTCCAAAATTACCGTGACATTTCTCCCCACGATGAGAGTATGTAAACTTCTGACCACAACTGTACACCACGCATTCTTAACCAGGCACCCATCTGACCACATTAACAGTAAACATTAACATATTCCAGCAAGTGAGGTGAATTCGAGCCAGTGAGGTCAGATGCAAGTCTGAATCATGAGAAAGGATACTGTTGTCACTGAGGCTGATCTTCTCATGGTTCTGATTGTAAAACTCAAGGCCGTTCAGACCAATGTAGTATGGATCTCCCCAGGTTGTTAACAGCTGGAGCTGAAAAATGACTGACAGGTGAAAGTCAAGGAAAAGACAACATCGAGCATTTTAGATCCAGCTTTTTCCTTTTCTAGCTGCTTAAAAAAAGGAAAAAAGAAAGATAAGAACATTTTTACCACTTTACTGGACAAAAACAAATTTTCTTTAACAAGTCTATAATGTTCAGCTTTTGTTTAGAGTTCAAAATGTGTACAGTTACAGACAAATTATTATTCGGATGCAATGGGTTAAATCTTCCCACTACATTTTTAAGGCCTGGTCTTAATCTGATCCACCCAAATTCCAGGTGGTTCTTCTGGCTGGTGTACATTCACCAGTCTGAGGCATGGCCTGTGATTTTAACCACTTAATTGCATAACCAGCAACCTCAGAATAGCAGTCACTAACCACCAGTAACGAATCATTCATATGAAACAAAGGTTTTTGCTCTGCCTGTGTTCACATTATTTCACAAAGTTAATAGTTCCAGAAAGAGTAAAATAGTAAGAGGTTACAGAGGTGAGCCCTGGCTGGCTCCTAGACCGAACGTGAAAGGAGGGCACATTGTAATGTCTGTGAGAACAGTGGATGAAAACACGAGCTCGATAAAGTGCTTAACTTATCACTTATCGCTACACCAAACGATATAGTGATTTTTCTGTGTTAAATACATACTAACCTGTCAGCCAGTTTTCACTGCTATTTTCTGATATGTGGAAAGGTTTTGCGCAATATCACAACACACTGAAATGACTGGACACATTTCTATTTCTCCTCCAGCCAGACATTTTCCTTCTGTAAGCTCTTGATGAGCATGTGCATGCCAGTGGTGTTGCCAAAGCAACCAATGCAGATTATTTAACGTGGTCTGAACTCAATCTGATCCGTGCATTTAAAAAATATCCACAGAACATTTTTGGACCAATAGGGCAGACAGGAGCACAGCATGCATAAGCATGTGTGTAATCTGTTTAGAAAAAGGATACACCCACAAGGCATGATGGGAGCCTCATAGTCCATGCTGGGCTGTTCTTGTTTCTTAGAGTGTCCTCTGAATTAAAAATAAAGTTATAAATAAGGAAAGGCAGTTTTCAGAATTTCTGATGAAACAGCAGTTTTACTCAAACTCATACTCTGGGCTTCACCTGTGGTAGTCTTCGTTACTCCCGTTATCAGCTGGAGTCTGGAGAAAGTCAACAAAGAGAATCTCCTGGGCAAAATCAAAGTGACAATTGCCCGGTCCCTTCCTGATCAGTAATCCCTCCGTTGGTGAGACAGGAACATCATCCAAGAACAGATGAATCAGTTTCACCTGAACCAAACATGTGGACATTTTTATGTTTTCTAAGATGCATAAAGTGTTCTGCAAAGAACTTCTGTGGTTAAAAATAAAAATCTGTCACAATAAGTAATCCATGCTTTGCAGCATTATACACAGTCATCACTTTTTCAGCACGTACTGTTCTTTGTACAAATGAGAAGTCAGATTCACAGCTTCATAAATCCATATTAAGGGTGTCATACAGTGTGTTTACATACATTAATTTTCATAAAACACTGTAATATTGTTGTTATTTCTCTCACACAGTATTTTATCTCTTGTCTCTTTAAACCCTCCAACCCCAGAAGGGCCCAGTCTACATTGATTGGTCAGCTAATATGTGGTCTGATACTGCATGTATTAAAACTGGACTTTGGGCTTTGTAACCACAGACCTTTTATAACCGCAAAGCAGAATATGGCCTTAAGTAATATGTGAATTATACTTGTTCAAAATTATCAGCTGATCTGACTCCACTTGAAGGAAGTGGCACTAATTCAGTTCACAATATTTTGTTAATTTACAAATGATCATGTAAAGTACGAAATATCATAAACACGTTAGTATTTGAAGTAAACTTTATTCTGCATCATAACAAATGTGGGTTCAGCCTGGCAGAAACTGTCTCACCCCTCTGTAAGAGTCCTCAGGAGACTTGTTGTAGTTCCAGAAACGGAGACCAGCGATGGTCTGGGCCTTGCTGAAGGTAATGGTCAAGGTGTGGGACTCTCCATAGGAGAAAGGAATCAGCCACATATGCTGGTCATCGGTGGTAATGTTGTGGCCATCAATAAGTCTAAATAATGACAGTAGACATTATACACTGTATCTTACATAATAATGATGTAATCTTTGCCTGGACTTTAACTGTAATATCAAAGGGCATGTTACATTTAGTGTCAGGCATACTTATCAAGTGTGCGCAGGTCATGTCCATAATCAGGTAGGTCGTTGAGGTCCCTGGGTGAAGCAGCGATCATACTAAGATCTAAAGGTAAAGTCTCTCCATCCTTCCCCACGATCTCCAGTCCTGTCAGGCCCATGTAATGGGGGTCGCCCCATGTCAAGGTCATTTCCAGTCTAAGGCCTGGGATTAAGACAGACTGTAAGCATCCAGAAACATCCAAAACACAAAGCCAAAAACAGAGAGGCAACCATAATATGACAGGATATGACTGATGTACTCACACTTTCCTGTGTGCATCCCAGGAATGAGCTCTAAGCTCTCTTCAGATTGGCTCATAGTAGAGTTGAGTTGAAGTTTCAGCTAAAACAAAACAACATTGCATTTAAAGCATAACTGTACCACACAGTCCTGTTGATGCTGTGGCTAGTTTGGCCTTTGTGCCTGTCTGCTCTGATCATTTGGGGCCACATAATGAAAGTCAACTCTGTCACACTTTGGAATAAGTTGCTTTATGAATTTATGATTCAAATTCTCGAATGAGACCAGTACTTACAGTGAGGTCTTCCTCTCTGAAACCAGCCTGGGTAAAAGGTCGTTCCTCTCCCTCTCCATCAGCAGTGCGTGGTCTCTGCAGCTCCTCCTCATACACCATGCTCTCAGGACTTTCACCTTCACTAAGGAAGGTCTCATCATAACGAGACATCGCCTCCAGTATCTCATCATCAGTGGTGAAGAGGATAGTGTCGCCAAACTGGTCCAGTCCTGAGCGCATGAATAAAGGATAATTTGGTCAAAAAAACAACACACAATGGAGCATAAACTCTTGTGAAGTTGTTCTGATCAGATACCTCCAGAAAGAGTTCCAGACGCTTTTGCAATCTCCCCCCTGAAGATGCACCTTCCATCCAGAAGCATTTCTACCTCTTTCACGCCTCGGAATGAGTGGATGCGCGACTTGTTGTAGTTCCACACACGGATCATGGCCACTTTGTGGGGCACTCCAAAGTCCATGAAAATGGTGTGGCTACAACCAGGAGTAAATGGGGCTAGCCAAAGATGCATGTCATCCTGAGTCCGATTGATGCCATCGATTAAGTTGGTGACTACGCGTGGATCCTTGCCGTATGCTGGGAGAATGTTGATGTCTGGCGGGTCAGCGTGGATATGAACAGGTCGGAGAGGCTCTCCACTAGAGCTGAAAACCTCCAGGCCGTTGAGACCCACGTAGTGACGATCACCCCAGGTGGACAAAATGTTGATTACCAGCCTTTGGCCTTGCGGCAACACTGGAATCTCAAACTCGTCCTCCCGCTCCATGGATGGATCGTCATCAGGGCCTTCGCAAAGTGTCCCCTGAGTGGTTAAGGAGGACAGAGGGCTTCTGGGTGATGAAGAAGAGATGGGTGGGACTGTGGGTGGACCACAGCCCTGGCGCTGAAGAAACTCATCAAATATGTCGCCTTCGAACGCCATGTTGGAGATGCGTCCACGCTGACATTGGTTGAACTTAGTGAGTGAATCCCAGGACTCCATGAGGGTGTCATCCTGCTGACTGTGCAGCCGGGCCCGAGAGCTACTCTGCCTTCTGCTAGCACTCACCAAAGACATGGGCTCATCTGGAGAACACACAAACATTAGACTATAAATTACTAACAAACCAAAAGGAAAGAAATTAGCCTGTAAGAATTGTCCGACATCAAATATAACTAAAATCTACAAGTCTGTGTATTTCACTAAATATCCACTTAAAATTTTACATAAATGAACCCAATGCAAATGAATCAGTAAGATTAAAGAGCAGTAATATATTTGCCAAAGTGATCAACAGCAAAAAGAATGACAATGATTAGATCAAACAAATGACTGCCAGTAAGGTGAGAATAGAGACTCTAGTTAGCTAAACTATATACATATTAATGTTATTCTCCTAAAGTCTCCAAAAGTATATTCCTTTGTATTTTTAATCAGTGGATACGATTTCCTTTGAAAGGACTGATAAGGTAATGAAAACTCCTACCCTGACCGATGATACCCTGATATTTTTAAAGATGAAATAGAGCTAAATTTATAGAAAGGCTGGAGTAGCCATATATACAGATTTGTCTCTCTGTTTCAGTATGAAAATTCTGACAATGCATACCAGCGTTTGTCAGTGCTGTAGCTCTGTGGTGTTGTTCCTCTGTCTGCCTTACACTGGCTGTGGAGTTTCTGAATGAGCTCCTCCGTCCGCTGATGGGCCTGTCTGACCTTTGCTCCCCGACCTCCTCAAGCAGGTCGCAGCTCAGGTCCAAAGAGTCAGCCTTCCACTGAACCCCATTCGCCGTCCTCTCCGCCCCTCTGCACACACGCCCTGGGTTACATGGCAACTCTGGGAGCATGGAAGAGGATGATGCTGATGGCTGTTTGAGCTCTGAAGAATGTTGGGGTACCAGCCACCGTGGCCTCTCCCTGCTGGTCTCACATCCCTCTGGAGCACCTCTGTTCAGAGGCTGCAGCCACTGCGGGGCAACCCGTGAGGAGGATGGCTGGGTGGTGACTGTTTGCTCCATGGGTGCAGACTGCTCCACCTGCTGCCTGAGAGAGTGGGTCTCCTCTGAGGCAGACAGGTCAAAAGAGCTCCTTTGTATCGAGTGACGAGTAGAGGATGACACTCCCACAGAAGCAGTGATAGGTGGTAGTGGTGTATGTGATTTCTCCTGCATGTCTACCACATTCTGGCCTGCTGTGTCAGACAATGCATTCAAACTTTGGTATCTCTGGGAGATGCTACCCTCTCCACCCTTACTGTCTTCATAGCAAAGGGGAGTGGCCCCTCTTAGACTGTGTCCTGAAGCCACAGGGCTGGAAAACACAGAGTCGGAGACCTGGCAATCCTGAAGATCAATTGTGGTGCTGTAGTCAAAGACTTGGTTGCCACAGCCCTTCTCCAGCTCACCTTCAAACACCAACGTGCTGTTCAGGTACAGCTTTATATGTCGCGCACCTACGTCAAGCTCCTGGCAAAGATACAGCACATCAGTTTACAAGCGTCTTTAATTTAGGATGTTTAACAATTTCAAAAGCATTTGATTTTAAGCAGTAAGTTATGCCACAAAATGAAGAAATAATGATTTTCACATTTCAATTCTTCACAGAATTAACACCAAACATTTGAGTGAAGCTGTAAAACCAAATGGTGGGGAAATATTTAGCATTTCATTTCTCTGTATAATGAATGTTTGATTAAAATTCAAGCAAAAGGATGACAAGCTGCAACCTGATGAGTATTAAAAAAAAATCTAATTTCATAAAACACACTATTGACTAACATGCTCTAGCTAGCTGCTAATTAGTGCAACTGCGACCTTTTGATCCTCTAGACAATAAACCACTATGAACCCAGAGAAGTCTAGAAAATACTCCAAACTCCTTACCTTACAGGCTCTTATTCACAGTCCGGTACAAATATTGCTAAGTACTAATGGTCGGTGTAAACTAGGAAAACCTGGGGTCTTTGTGCCCCCTTCTTAACAGCAGAGACGCTGACAGACAGAAGCCCATGTTACACTAATCCTCTGAGGCTAATCTCTCACTGTTCCACATTTGGACAGACTGAGTGGCAGCTCAGACAGCCACTGCTTAAAGAGCAACGCACCTGTGACGTAACCAAACCAACACAGTCATCCACTGTTATAATGGAAACGCACAATCACGCACCATCTATCAGCTTGCAGCAGAAATCAAACAGTTTGTAACTGAATGTGTTGAAGAATTGATATAAAATTTATTGAATACACATACATTGAAGCTTCTGTTGTAGTTCCAGATTTTAATACAAGATATTCCAAAGTCTGGAGAGCGCTCGGTGTTCCTGATGATGAAGTAGAGCTGAATGGGTGGGTGGAACGGACACGTCCACATATGACGGTCTTTGGTGGTCTGTCAAACCAAGAGAAGAACAACAAAATGAAAAACAAAAACAGCAACTTATTCATAAGAAGGATGGACAGATATATAGTCTGAACATCAGTACTAGCTGATTGTGGCCTTGTTGGCTGCCAATGGTCTCTTGGCAAGTGCTGTGGCATTTATTGATGGGAGCAGCTGATGTTTAGTTGCTGTGTCACACAAACTTTGTGCTTGTTAAACTTTCAAAAGTAGTGCAATGAAAAACCATAAAGAACTCAAAACAGCCACTTTTTCATAATGGCAACTTATTTATTTCCCACAAGATGGGGAATAAATTACAACACACGCACACACAAACACACACACTACAGCAGAAGAGACTGACCTTCACTTTCCCATTGACGAGCGCCCCCAAATTACCAGGGAAGTCAGCATTCCTGATGTCTAAGTCATGAGGCGACACATAAAGCTTCTTGTTTCTGAGGCAGAAGAACTGCAACTCAGTCAGCCCGACCTGCAGCGCGTTCCCCCAGTTTGACAGTATCTCCATGGTAACATACAATGCAGGTGTGTACTCTGGTGACGACTGCCTTCTCTGCAACAGCGATACAAAACATTAAGACAAGACAAGGCAAGACAAGACAAGATAACCTTTATTAGTCCCACATGTGGGAAATTTGTTTTGTTACAGCAGAAAGCGGGCAGTTCAGAGGTATTCCACCCAACAGCATCAGGATTATTCATTCTGATCTGGGAAAGTGTGTCATTAGCTCACCGGCTGCTTGGTGTAGTCTGTTTTCACACTTTGAGGGATGCTGCAACCAGGTCCACCTTCAAGTTTCTCCAAGGCTTTCAGCAGTTTCTGTTGTTGACTGAATAAAAGAATGACAACACTTTAGCTTGCCTGCTCTGTTTATCGTTCCATTTATTTATTTATCCTCAATCTTCATATTAACGCAAAGCACTGCAGTAGCTAAAGCCATACATAATTTCAAGGTCATTGGGTATACACTCATTGTTATATTTCAACCAGTAGGTGTTATAACATCAAAGCATTTACCGAATTGCCACAGGCAATAACGAGATGTACTAGGAAGTGAGATTAATGAGTCAGCAAGGTATGCTGAGCCTAAAGTCAGACTATTTTGATGTCAGGTGGCTCCTTTTTTGGATACATCACCATAGTAACTTGTGCTGGACACTTTATACGCTCTCACAGAGGACAGGTTCAATTACCACCAATAAAACTGGGTGTAAATGCAACATTTTCAATTGTTCTTTTCTTGCTGATGTGTTCTATGAGTTATACAGATTTTCTGCAGATACACAACCTGTTGAGGGGAACATTTGTAACACCAACAAACAAAGCTGTGAAGTCACAGCCCGCTTGGTCTGGTAATAGAGCCAACATAACACAGAGTAAAGACTCTTTGTTGTTTATTACAAAAAAATATTCACACAAGAAGATTAGTTTCACTTTGTTATGGCCAAAAATTAAACTGATTTCAATGCCTCCTTGATTATGTATTGGGTTAGAATTGAATTTGTGTCACGCATCAAGTTTAACTGGATCATGGTTGAACAAATATTCCAGTGTTTCCAACAGAATTGATTGAATTAGATTGCATTTACACACCATATGCACGCAAAAGGAGGCATGTATGATTTTTTTAAAGAAACTGATAAATAATGTCATATACATATGGTGCAATAATCTGCCTCTACAGTAAGTTCTTCATCATGTGAACAGACTCCACTTCCACTGTCTTAAACTGCAGCTGGTGAAACAGTCCTTGTTCTGCTCTACAGGCTCTGTGAACTTTGAATGGTAGCCCATGAACTAGTTTTGCACCTGCAGCAGGTTCTGGTTAGAGTGATCCTCCAGCTTGCAGCAAATCTACAGCACAGAGCAAGCACTCCTCTCTCCAGCTGCAGTCAAAGATGTTAGTTAAATCTGATGAAATGCCTCAAGAAATGTCACAAAATGAACCTGATCAGTCTGTCAGAGAGAAATGGGAGACAGCTAACTGATTAGCGCTCACTCACCCAGAAAATAAGGTAGTAACTGCCCACTGCTGTCTTACGTCATTCTCCCAGACAGATGCATGTTTTTTTTTAAATTACAAATATCTCTGGTAATGTCTCTGACTGAAGTAGGCATTACTTGATCGATTAATGTTTAGTGGAAGAACAGTCCAATAACATGTTACACATGCCTTTTATCGTAGTGTGCACATATGGCCTTAACTGAAAAGCCTGGGATAACAAAGAAAGTTAATAATCACCATCATAATACCTATTCTTTGTTGCTGGGCTTATAGGTTCTGTTGAACCACCTACTGCAAAGAAAGTCCAGCTATGTTAGGGGCGGCCAACTCCAGGCTTCGAGAGCTGGTGCCCTGCAAGTCTTAGATAACACCCTGGGTCAAAACACACCATCATCAAATGATTAGTTTATTACCAGGCCACTGGAGAACTTCAAGAAATGTCGAGGAGGTAATTTAGCCATTTAAATCAGCTGTGACACATCTAAAAGGTGCAGGACACCGGCTCTCGAGGCCTGGAATTGGCCACCCCTGAGTTATATCAAAATTGTTTCATAGTACACTGTAACTGTTAGCGTTCTGTTCCTGAGTGTTTAAGTATCTTTTTCTGTCACCATACCTGGGACCCATGAGTGTGATTCTCTGCATGGCCAGAGTGACATTGTTGTCATCCTTGTTGTGAGTGTTGTAGTGCACTAAACCATTCATCACCTGATGTCCCTTGACCTAGAGGACAAAGAAACCAAATCAAACCGATGTGAAAAATATATGTATGGGACAAGATTCACATGTGAGTCAAATCCAGGAAAATTCAATTGAATAAAATCAAAAGTAGGCAAAGTATACAGTTACAGATGAAAATGAGATGTAATAACAGATGTAAGAAGTGAAGTGTGGCTCAGGCAGACCGTGTGTCGACTGAAGAGCTCTGCACTCTGCACTGGGTTGTTTTCTCTCTGTATGGCCTGGCGTACCCTGATCGCAACCTCCTCTGGGTCCCGGTCCTCGACAGAAGACTTTCTATTTGCCGACAGCGGCCTCTCCACCCGACTCCTCGGCCCTTAAGCAGAAAATACACATTTTTTATCCAGCAACAATCATGTGGAATGGAATATCTCAGCCACATTTTCATTCAAAAACGGGAGATGAGTTTGTAAAACATGACTTACTCTGACCTTCCCAGCTCTCTTTTGAAGGTGGCCTATCTAATGTCTTGCTCTTCACCAACATAGGTTTGGTGGGTATAAAAGTCTCAACACTTTCTTTCCTTTTTGCAGACAGTGAACGCTCGATCTTACGACCTGGAAAAATAAAGGAAATTGATTAAGATCAGGAATAGATGCTTCTTTTCATATGCTGACAACATGCCTAAAGACATCCTTAGGTCAGTGCTAATGACGCAGAAAAGCAGGGGATGTTACCTCTCTTGCTTCGCCCTAAATCAATAACAAATTTCCATATTAGCCTACCTTTAGGTGAGGGTCCAAAGTCCAGCACAATGAGGTTCGCTGAGTCAAAATGGCTTTGGGAGCCACTGGGCCGAGAGCTGTTGGAGGATGACTTGGAGGAGGGGAGAGGCAGCCCCAGTTCATCCAGACTCTCTGTGCTCTCATCCCTCTCAATCTGCTCCTCTACCCACTCTTCATCTGACTCCTCCCCAGCTGAGCCACGACTGCTCCGTCGCATGCTAACCTCCAGGCTTCGACGCAAAACCTAGTTTGCAAAGGTCATCATTTATATATTCATCCATGCACAAGTCATCGTCCTGCGCACTCACAGGCACAGACCTGTATACTGACAGTTTAACCATCCTCGTGATTTGACAAACTACCACTAAAAAGTGAAATAAATTCCCACCAACAGGCATAAACCAAATTACGATGATTCTCTATATCTAATTCATCTTCGACAAGAAGACACAAAAAAAAAAAACGCATACATTTTCATCCACTCACCTTCACTTCCTCAAGGTTGAGAAGTACCTTCTCACTGTGCTCCTGGTCTCCTCGGCTCTCAGGCCTGGAGCTGAAAGAGTGCGACACCTTGCAGGTGTTCCTCTGGCAGCAGGGACTACGAGGGGAGCGTGGACTGGAGCTCTGGATGAAACGTGATGATTGGATAAAGGGGAAATAGCAGAGATAGAGAGATGCTAAGTACTACAGACAGCTGCATCTGGCACATAGTCCCTCCCCTAAAAATAAAACACCCACACATACAGGCTTAGTAGGCATTGTTATGTCTTCACTCTACCTCCATGTCTATGCTTTCATAGGGCTCAAAATCATCAGAGTAGCGCTTTGTTGGGGAGATTAGCAAACTTGGTCCATCCTCTGTTCGAATTTTAACAGGATCCTGCACATATTAGAAAAGAGGAAATATCAAACATGTGTCCTTAAAAATAGGAAATGTCTATTTTTGCTGAACAATAAGTGTTAATACAGATAGGATAAGGATATCAGATGGCTGCACCTGCACCCATTCTTTCCTCTGGACCTTTCCTGGGGCAGTGTGGCTTCTCTTCCTGTGGGTCTGCTCCAGTTTACTACCGTCTTCAGTTAGCTGGTGGGCGCTTCTACAGACATCTGCCGATGAGTCACAGCACAGAAACGAACATGAGCAGCATGCAGCAGACTAATGCCTCGGAGGAGAAGGAACACACAGTCACATACACAGATGGTCCACAGCACAGAGAGGAAGACGAATAAACTGCCTGCCAGCTACAACTGTCACTATCATTTATTCACTGGGACTGGACACGGGATCCTGTCACACAAACTACAAGCTGAGGAGTGGTGGCTATTAGCTGGTTTTCCATATGGTTCATGGGTGACAGTAGCAACAACAAAAAAAGAGCATGAGATAGTACCTTTGATTTCTCCTAAACATGACTGAACACTCAAGAATAATACATCTGCCTGCATGACAGATTCAGAAAAATTTAATAAACAAGAAGAAAAAAAATCAAGTGTTATATAAGAATATCTAGTTTTGAGTCTAAGTGCAAAAGCATACCTGCTGTACATGTAGGCCTCAAAGGTGGCTGTGAGGAGGGAGACCTTTGGTTGGAGCCCTTGGCTTGCTTCCTACTGGCTTCGGCATTGGCTCCATTAAGATAAATTGAAAAACCTTGCTCAAGCCGTTCCAACTCAATCTCCTTGGGGTCTTTGACTTTAAGGCGCTTTAAGAGCCTGGAGAACAAATAAAGAGCTAATAAATAGCTTTCGAAAATATAGCAAATCCTATCACAGTTTTGACGTGGCTAACAAAGGATTCAACATGACACATTCCAATTCCAGACTATGTTACTTTTTAAAATATATGTATTGTTTCTCAAGGGAAGGAGGCAAACCAATCAGAGCTCCAATTAGGCAGCACTGAAAGTCATGCAGGAGTTGTCCGTTTCCCCTGTGAAATCCAATCTGTCTCTTCCCCGGCAGCCTGCACTAACACTTCACCTGTTTTTGTGTTGGAGGGCGATTAAATATTCATCCAGAGTGTCATCTACAGCAGAGGCGAGCTTCTCTCCTTGGCACGTCTTACTCTCCTTCAAGAACACACACATCAGTAAACAGACACACACGATGAAAGGTCGGAAAGGCCTACATCAGCGGTTTGTGGGCAACAAATTGTCATAATACAACTCATTCTTGCACAGGTATGCACATTCACTTTATTGCGTGCATCACCACAATTATGCAAGCAACTTGCTCCTCCGCCGAGTGTGGAACTAAAGCTTTAGTGAAGGATGCGTAATGTGTCATGACACAGGGGTTACGGTTGGATTTAAAAACCATTTAGTCAGGATGTAGCCTAAGGTTAAATGGGTGATGGAGAAATGAATTAAGAAAGGTTTTATTGGTTAGGACCATAATAAAAACTGATTATTTGTAAAGCAGCACCTGATAACCTTAACACAGTATTAGTCTCTACAATATCTGCTGCTAAAGAGCCGCAAACTCTCAATTTTTATATGAAGCCACACAATTGATCATAGCAAAAGATACTGCCAAAAAAAAAAAAAAAATGAGCCCAAGCTGAGCTCTCACGCTGAAACTACTGACTCAGCATGGGCCAAGATCCCAATACTTGCATGGCTTGTCAAATTCAGCCACTTTTTCACAAAGGCAGCCCTACTATATCCTCAGTGGTGATCACATCCTGCAATAATATGTGCACAGTGCATGAAGTGTAGCTCTTTAGCTGTAGTTCAAGTGATGGATTGTAAAACGATATCTGTCACGTTAAACCAAAAATCCCAAAGTGAGGACCCCTACGGGTTCTACCACCCTGACAGCATACATCTTGTTCAGACATTTCTGCACTCAGCTGAAATGAAATGGCCCTTATTAAAAGACCAGATGTCTGCCTGCTTTAAGCTTAATAATGCTGGCTGCAGTAAAATTAAGCAGATTAAATAAAAAGTGGGTCTCGGAGGGAGCACTGGTTGACTGCATAACACAATCGCCTAAAGCTCATGCCGTTTCATTTGTTATATATTTTTAAAGAAACATGCAAGATGAACAAAGAAATCACAAAGCCTTACTCAGTTTCTACAAGTCAACTAGGCTACAGCATCTGTCAAGGTCAGGAGCAGAAGGGAGGCAGAGAAATGAGAAGCAAGGGTAGAAAATTCTTGTTAGTGACAGAGTATAGAGACAGGGTGACAGCTCAGATACTGGTGCACAAAATGGCATGCCTTTAGTTTAGAGTTTCATGGTCGTGAAAATTGCAGTGTTTAATGAAAAGTGTATCACGTAAAGTAAAATGGCAGATGATCTGAACTATCATTACCTCGTTATCCATCGTGTGATTGCAGATGATGCTGCTCACATGACCCTATCCCATATTTCTGAAGAGAGGCGATCACTCCTGCTCAAAACGTATCCCTCAAATCTGTGTCGTATTTGTCCATCACTGTAGCGGGACACACATGATAACCCTGAGGTTAGCCGTGACATGAAACCTAAAGTACCTTGAGTACAGCTCGTGGAAAATGTCGCCACACCCGCTGGCCGATTCAAGGGACCAAATACCAAACATTCACGATTGTGTTAACGTTAGCATCTTATTTTAAGCAGGGGTTGACCAAAACTCGTTTTAAACCACCCCAGGGTTTTGTTTTCATCAGCACTCGTGCACGGAGTTGGCTTGTCGGGTAGCGTTGCTGTTACAATAATTTCTATGCTATTAAGAGCTAACGAGCTAGCCATTGTTGACTATGTCAACTTTAAGCGAAAGATAACGGGTTATCAACCTCCTATGCGGTTGTATCGCATGAATTAACTAGTAGGTGTAGTGGCGCAGGCGACGTTAGCAAGCAGCCGATAGCTCAGTAAAAGCAGTGCTGACGTTCATAACTAAACTAAAAAAGCTAGCGAGTTAGCCTCCAACTACTATTAAAAGACAGATATAAACCTGCGTACCGTCTTCATAATCTCAGAAAGCCTTTACTTTATTTCGACTCTGATATATGCAAGAAAAATACTCACGGTCCATTAAAAAAAAAAAAAAAAAAAAAAAGAGTACTTTGATAACCATTATCTTTGAAATTCACGAGCTTTTTAGTGGTTTCTCATGTGCCCAGTGTTGTGTTGGTTGGTAACCAGGATAGCTGTCCACCAATGGCGAGAGCCGCATCAGAGAGAACCACGCCCCTAACCGGTCCGCTCTCTACCTCCTGCTCCGACAAGCCTCCACAAAGCCTCCTACTGCCCAGCCACACTCCATCTGACTGAAAGGGTATTAAAGCACTGCCTATGACACCAACAGAGCAACACAGCAGAAATCTACATAAAGGTAAAATCACTGAAGAGAAATGAGACAAATTTTCAAGGTCAAAAATTCAACACTGCTTTTATTTATTATAAATCAATACATTTTATATAAAAAAGGAAAAGGGAAGAGGAGGGGTGGGGTGGGGGAGTTAAAATAAAACCATTGTAGCTGTAAACCAGACAAATCAGGTTATGGTCACCCTCTTACACTGAACCTCCATCGGAGACTCTTGATTAACCAGTCTAATTAACACTCACTCATGGCAAAAAAAAAAAAAAAAGAAAAAGAAACCTCTAAGCTATAGATAAAATTAATTAACATTTTTGAAGAGGGTTTCGATGTGGTTGACATCAATCTCTCTGCAAAGCGTTCCCAAGTATAGCATCTTAGCATGCCATAGGTTTTTGTGCAATTTATTACAACCATCACCAGCAGCAATCAACTTTATTTGTGAAGTGTGCACATATTCTATTTTTGTTTAGCAGTTCAAGACTGTGAAGCTTCAAACTCCCAAAAGTAAACAATATACAATAAAGCTTCATGTCGCGCCCAGTGTAATGATCCTGAATATAACGCAGGCTTAGGCATCTTCTGACCAGAAATGACCAAGACCTTGCTTTAATAGATTTGTTGAGATACAGGTTTCCTTATATTGGAAAAAAAGGCAACATCATTGTGTTGTATATGACATTTTCTGCTTCTTGAAAATAGGTGGACAACAAAATGGTAGAGAACGGAGTACAGCAGCAGCTTACACAAGCTAAGCTGATCACCGCACTGTAAGCACTCAAAAAAAAAAAAAACAACAACACTCAACACAGATGAGAAGTTGTATCTGTAACCATGGAAAGCAACTTGGATTTAAAACTAATTGAAACTTAAGTTTGTATCATTTTTTAAAAAAATGAAATGCCCTTGTTACAGAATTGTAATCCATTACTATTAGTTGAGTAATTGCAGGCAGACAGTTGTGAAGGCAATTCAAGTGGAACCAATTCAAATTTCACAGCACTGCAAGATAAAAAACATACAATGCAACTATATTAATCCAATTTCACTGACTCCTACCCTTATGGTAAATCTTGTGTGTGGTAGTAAATTATCTGTGGACATGCTGCCCGATTTTCCCTTCGTCTTTATTATTATTATTGTTATTATTATTATTATAATAACAACCATTTCCTTGTACAAGATGAGTGGTACTAACAGGTCGAAATCCACTTTCTGTAATTGTAGGGGGGAACCTCGTGTGTTGCCCTTTGAAACAGAGCTTTAAAAAGAGCTAATTTTGCTGGATTGTGGTAGGTAGTTGTATGTTAAAATGGACTTCTTGTCCAATTACTAAAAACCAAACAAAACCCAAATATGGGAGGACAGAAGAATAAAACAATAACTTAAATAGAAGTGCATTAAACACAACAGTTCTTGGAGCCCTTTGAAAAACCAAAAAACAGGGTTGGAAAAGCAGAAACCCCACCCCAACAGAAAAAGGGGAGCAAAATGAACAGCTGTTATGGTAATACTAATATTCATCCATTGATTCACAGATGTATAGTTCACTCATATAGGTTGTATCCTTCCCTCCTTTACAAATATTCTTTTGTTTTCTGGTCAGTGGCCCCCCCACGTCTGTGAGCCGCGGCTTCCCTCTGTTTCAAGTCTATCTGAGGTGGGAGAGCAGTCTGTCTCAGTACACCTCCCCTCTTCCTCCTTTGCTGTTAGTGCCTGCTCCTCCTCTTTTTTCCTACGCTCCAGCTCCCACTCTACAAACGTATCAAAGAGGCTGGGCCAAGCCTCGTCCTCGCTGTAGTTGCTCAGGTCGGGCCCAATCGCCTGGGTGAAGTTGAGGAACATGTTCCACGTGTCCCTTGAGATGCCCCGAATACCTGAGGGGTTCTCTGAAAGGAAGTCCAGCCAGCGCTCTAGGATCGGAGGTGTGTCCTGCGTGAAAACCAGCCGCCATAGGGCAATGGCAATTTCGCGCTGCAGCGAGCGCTGCCCCTCCTCGGCGTCCAGGCCAAACTGGAAGGTGAAGCGGTACAGGTCTTTGAAGTTCTCCTCACCCTGGGCCTCCAGCAACATGCAGGGGAACCGTGAACAGATGCCTTCGAGGCTGTCTGCTTGGATAGCCTTGCATCCTTCGACAAACTCCTTCCTGGTGATGCAAACACGAGAAGCGTGGACATCAGAATCACAATCACAATTTCCAGTCAAGATAAGCACCAGAAAAAAATCCATTTACTTTTCCATAGAGCCATATGAGCACAAGTAGACTGAATTAAGACCTAAATCTGCAGAAAATGTACAACAAAACATTGTGAAGACATGTCAGGCAATCACCAGGCTTTATCTTTAACACTACAAACATCAGTGACAAATCCCTGTACTATTTAAGAACACATTATCAAATTTATAGAAAACTTCATTCTTTCATTGCAGCTTTGAATAATATTACAGTCATTTCATGCTGAAAGCACTGACCCAGGCAGATATACCTCCTTTGACCTCTACAACAGTGCAGGCTTTTTTAAAACTCAAATGTAATATAAAGAGCATCAGTAAGCATCAGATCACAAAGAAACATGTTGGGTACCAGAGTCTGGTACTGTCCAAAGCCTCTCAATAGAAAAGTGCTGAGTTCAAAATCTGGACGGACTAACGACCATGCCAATAGGCAGCTCTATTCAACTGCAGACGATCTACTTCCCGTGTGTCCCTTGAGGACCAGCTTGAGACTTATACTTTTGAGAATGAGCACATAACAGGAATAAATGATCGTCACCTTTAAAGAGCTGACTTGTTAAGGGAGAAAGTCAAATTGAGATTTAGTGAGAGAAGACGGGACTTAGTCTGTCACATTTAGTTGAGATAAGGAGATCGTTATTAATCAAATATGTAAAATTCTACTCTGTCATATGTTGTTATAGCTGTAATTCTGTATTCTTTGACTTGTTATAGTATTTCTAAGCTGTTTTTATATATGTAAAAGGGTTAATAGGGACATATGCTAGGTATTAGGGGTGCAAAATATAGTGGTTAACAGCATGTGACAATCTTTGCCTAAAACATGTTATTTAAATAGCTTAAATAGGGGAACAGTATTAAATTCTCAACACATAAGCACATGCAGTTAAGAACCTTTTGACTTCCCCAAGGAAAATGCATAAAAAGTAACCAAGTGTGATCATAACTAGTCATTTTATCTTCCCATTTTTATTAACCCAGATGTTTATCATGCCCCAGATTTAATTCTTTAATGGTTATCACACCAGCCTTAAGAACACAGAGCCTGATCGTAGGTCATGTGAAGACTGTTCATCAGTTTGTCTTTATGACATGCAGCTTCCTGGAGATGAGTCAGTCTACTTACTAGTCTGCCAGCAGCTTGATGGCACACATTTAGATTGCGCTTTAGTCTTACTTACCACTTGAAGTGCTTTAAACCACAAGTCACATTCAACCTGTCATCCATACACTGATTTATCTTATACTGCACATCCACTGCTATTTTATAATCACCAATTAAGCTAATGTGTGTGCGGGTCTGTGGGAGGAAACCCACACAGGCACAGGGAGAACGTGCAACTCCAGCAAATAGTGTTACACAGTACAGACGTGGAAATCTGTGTCAGGAGACTTGGACTGTCTCCCTTATTAGCCAGCATTAGGGACGAGCAATCATCTGTGTTTTGATACCATCATATTGTCATTAAAGGCGACTGCCAAATGGTGAGCTAATAGCAGCGGGTGGCAGCAAGCTTTCTCATCACTCATGCCGATGACTGGACGTCAGTATAACGAATCTCCAAGCTCAGTGGACAGCTCAGTGATGCGCAATGTGTTTGCCTGCAACAATTTGGTTCGCCCTCACGCCTTTCATGGCTCACAGTAGTTGCAGGAGCCATACAGAGAATGGAGATTTGTCAGAATACACAAGGAACTCGTCAACTTTCGAGACAGAAAAGAGAGAACAAATGGGCTGCTTTAAATTAAGGAGAAGAGTTACATGAAATAGAAAAATAATCTGTGTTTTCACCTTTAACTCTTGACTCTAAATCTAATCTCCTATCAAGCATAGCACCAACAGCACTAATGCAGTAGAGTATCTGTAAAAAGCTACCTACTCAAGAAGCAAAGTGATCTTTTCTATAACGACTGCCTCACGCATGCTGTTTGCAAATCTGTGTTAGGAGGGTTTAAACGTTTGCCCAGGCTGTGAGTGGTTATTCCACCAATCCCTACATTGTTTTGAATGTAAACATAGCAAGGAGAGGGAAGGTTGCCAGCGCTCTGTGCTACTGCTATTGGGAGTTCACAATGGTACAACTTTTAAAAAAAAGAAAGAAAGAAAAAACTGCCTCTGTGGCTCACTGGCAATCACTGAATCAACCCAAGAAGAAACAATTCAGGAGAAGATAATGCAGGTCCTGAGCTATCTGAAGGGCATATCTATTCACCAAGAACAAACAGAAAAATCCATGAAAAGAAAGAACACTGGAGAAACATCAGCTGTCTGATCTAATCAATGACAACTTCTAAGATACTACTTTAAGAAAAGAAAAAAAACTTTATCACATTCCCTTATCATTCCCTCTGAAGCGCAACCCACTCTATATGTCCACATGATGAGATTATATTATATTGACAGCAGCCGACGATGACGTAGTTGCTGCTACAACTAGAAGTAGCCAGCAGCCAACACTGTACTGTACCCTGCTGCAGTGATGGAAACTGCTGGCTGTCTGAGAACAGTTTTAATGTTTTTTTAAATGGATAACAAGTTTGGAAGTATTAATCACACAGACTGAATGTGTTACTGTAAACAAATCCCACAGTAATCAAACTGTATATAATAGACAATCAATAATACAGCGATTGTCCTCATTCCAGAGGGATCCCGCCTAACTTAATCACATGTTTCTGACAATGTGCTACAGAGAAGAAAAGGACTGGTTTCATGGAGGAACATTTCTTGGGAAATTTCATTTGAGATTTTAAAAGGAAAATTATTTTTCCCCCTTTTTGACCTTTATTTGCTTGACTTACAATGAAGAAAGATGTGAAACATGGTGAGACTAACTAACAGGAATGAGCTGTGACAAATGAATCTGACTTTTTAAAAATGTGGACTTGGGCAATCTTGTTTAAATGAGCATTTTCATCATCTAACACCTGTCAGACAAACAAATAAGTGCAACAGCTATGTGCTGTGGTACATCGGACAAAGATACATACTTATCAGTATCATTATAATCACACAGAAGTAATAACTGTGTAGTGGTCATGCTAGTTTATCCTGATTGACAAACATGGATAATGACAACACGCCCTGTTCTCAAAAACTCCACCTTACCTTGTAAACTTGCACATGGTTGCTGCTTGAAACTTCCAGGCAAGAACCAGGACACGAAACTCAGCCGGGTCAACGCACAGGTCATTACAAAACCTCTCCATGCCCTCTTCCAAGATGGTATCTTCCTGTTCATCTTTGTAACAGCAGAACAGCTCCTCAATGCGCTTGACCGACAGCCCATCTCCATCCAGAAGCTCATCCTTGCGTGTGTCCCCTGCAGTGATGATGGGCGTCTCCACTGTGACCTCTAAAGGTTTGGTGCCATTTGACAGCTCATTGGTGGCTTTGCTACACTGGGTGCCAGGATCCTCTTTGTGGCTCCCGACACCACCAGCGCTGCCACCTTTCTTGTGAGACTTTCCTCCGCTTTCCTTGTCTCCACTCTTGCTGCCGAGCGAGGATGTCGGATTCTTACACTTGGTGACACACTGGCCCATGTCTTCCTCCCGGTCCCTCGTCTGTCTTTCCTCCTCGCCTTCAGTCCCCGTCTGAACCACCTAGACGCCTCTTCTCTGGCCTCACAAGACGTCTCAACATACCCTCAAGCCTGAGGGGGAAGAACATTTATTAAGAATAAAAAGTTACACCCAGCGACTCTCAAAAAAAATGTTAAAATGTGGATATTAGTACAGAGGAACACAGAAAATGTCAAGCTACCTCTGCTAAATCTACCACGATCCAAGTCTTCAATGGGAAGATTTAAAAACCCTGAAAAACAAAGCAAAACAAAAATAATCTATAGGCATTAATTCAATGCTTAAACATTGTTCGGGTTACCATAGAAACCTTGTCAAAAGTAGTACAAGAGGAGTATCACCCTTAACCACAGAAGCCTACCGGTGGGTTGTGTGTTAAGTCAGAAGACCTATATAACTCTTATATGACGGCTGTAGGAGCTTTTCTTGGTATTACCATAGAGTTAGTTATAGGTAATTAAAATAGGAATACAATTGTATAAATATTGTGATACAAATAACTGCATTTATAGGTCATCCTCTGTGCCGTGTTCACATAAACGTGTGTGTGTGGGGGGGGTTCTCTTTGAACAGAGGAAGTTTTACCTCCTTTTATACTAAGCAGTAGATTATTGCACAATATTGCTTCTTCATTCTCTACTAGCAATAATGAAAGCAGATGAAAAATAAAAACACTGACAACACCAAACATGGACCAAGAATACAGGGCTACTATGGTTATCCATGTCTTTTTTAGGATTTTACAGCAACATATGTTAATTACACTGGCTCTATGTAGTTAGGATTTTTTTTATACTAATATTTTGCATCTTGCAAGTTAGCATACAGGACTTTCTAGGTTTTCTAAAGGACTAACAAGTAAAATGTGGCAAAAACACAAAAGGCATACAAGATTATGAGATACTGACCAAGTTGCAACTGAACTGGAGTTTACATTAATCAAACTAAAGCTTGCTTTGTAAACTGCTTTCTCTACCTACCCATTTAACTTAAAAAATGTTTCTTTGATGAATGCATGTTAATGAAATTAATCAGTCAGACGGAAAAACATGAGGTGATCATGTGTCTGATAACTAATAAAATAGCTGACTTACAATCCTTCAGATGGCATTGTCTTTCTACTGAGCTCCATCATTGTGACCTTGCCATCCACAATGCTGAAAAGACACATTATCTTGTCATCATAAGCAGAAAGTGATAGCTCATCATTTCCAAACCTGCAGGTCTATTTTGGTCAACATGCTATTAATATGTAATTTGAGAACTTGCAAAGAGTTTGCCTTATTTCAGGATTTTTCATTTACTTGTTTATAACTGCAAATAAGTTAGCTATGTTGCATACTGTGAAAAGCTGAGCTTTGACACCGTTGGCTTTAAGGAACTACATCTCAAAAGGGCCGCAATATTCCAGTTTGTGATGTAAAAGCCACAACTTCAGGAAACTTCTCAAACCAACTTCTACCTTTCGCAGTGATCACTGACCTAACAGTGATATGACCCTTGACTTCATATTTAATGCATGGATTCAACATCAAGGCAAAAAGCCAGTCCTGATCAATACATGGGGCATGTAGGGGAAAATCTCTCTCACGTCTGCTGTGGCCAAGTTCACCTAACTAAGCTCAGATGGCCGTCTGAATTTATATTTATTAAATTTTGTTTATTTGGCTACATATAATCCGCAATAAGCTGGCACTGGAGTTAGTAAACACTAAGCAGCCTAGTGACCTATACAGCCAGTAGTTTAACCAGATTATTAGCTCGTCCCGAGGTGAACTGGAATACGACTGTGTTACATATGCAACACTGTTATATCGATATATCCTCAGCGGCCCTTTACCAACATCTACAATAATATCATTTCAATCAAGTTAACGTTTGTTGGGAGGGTGAGTATAACAACACAAGTACAACACTCAAAAATATAGTGTAAACCGCCATTAAATAATCACCCGCACCTCGGACTTTTAACTATTACACACAAATTCAGATGGCAGTCGTTGTTAAGCTGCTATTGAGCCACATTAGATCACCGCACCGGGCCATTTAACAGCTCCATCCCAACTGCCCGGCCCTGGCGACGTCGTCATAGCTAGCTAGCATCAGCTCGATTAACTAAAAGTTAGCTCTCGGCTATGCTAGGTATTTTTCGATTAAGACATCAAGAAATAATAAAATTATCACCGTAAAAAACTTACCTTTAGGGGAAAACACATTCGGTCGAGTGTGGATGTACATCACTTTGTGAATAGCTGAAGAAATTTAGTAGTTAAAGAAGTTAGCCAAAAAATACGAACTGAAGCAAACTCGTCGCGTTAACTCAGATTGCTAGCTAACTAGCTAGCAGCTGATCACAAAAAAAAAACTTCCACATCAATGTTGAATTCTGTTCCACGCTTAGAAAATAAGCAAGTAACAAGCTAGCAACTAGCTTTAGAGTCCATCTTCAGTTGTGTTCGCTGTTAGGTGTGAGTTAAAACGCCAGCTCGGACTAAATCACCCAATTTCTTTGTGCTTCCCCCTTTTAGTCATTGAGTGGAGCTACATTATGGACATTTTCCTGCATCACTTCCTCCCTGCCTACAAGCACCCAACAGCTGATCCTCGCGTCTGCGACGCTAACGTACATCCTTTTATTTTAACCAATTGATGGAAGTATTCATATGACAAGGAAAAAGTCGATGTTTTGTAGATCACAGTAATATCCAAAATGAAAAATGACTCAAAAACCCCACTGTAAATTAATTACAATCGCTCATACACATTGAACTGTAGAGGTGTTTATATTAATTTCTGCCTTATTTCTACTTTTTATCCACTAACAAGTGAAACAAATACAACTTTGACTAAAAGTATATGAACTCTTTTATGTTTGTGTTTATTATTTAGCTTCTTCCCGATTAGTCATGAGTAAGCGTCATCATTAGGCGACTGTCCTAGCAAGCGGCTGGTAAATTAGCCTCTTCTTCAGATACAGACGGGTATGTCAATTCTTCGTTTGTGGTGTTAATTAAAGTAAGATTCGCGACAATTCGAATTCAAGTTGTTAATGTGACAGGCAGTAACATTGCCTTTAATTTAATGTCCCTGTCTTTGTACGTTTAGGTCAGTCACAATAAGGGCTAGCTTCAAGGTTGCAATTGATGCTAAAACATCAGTGAGTACAAATAACGAGAATGGTTTTATTTAATATACAACGTAATTCAGTCTGCGCGCATACTAGAACATACAGTTAATACCTCTCCGTCAGTCATGTAACAGTTTGTTTAATATCTCAGTGTTGATTTTAGTGACATCTAGCGTTGAATATGGCTAATATATTTAACTATAATTTAAAAATCTAAAACTACAGTACTGTGCAAGTCTTTTCTTTATATTTTGCAAGGAAAATTGAAAATCATTTATATAATAGAAATATAGTATATAAGGCTAAACCGAGTTTTGCAGGCCTTGAAGGTCAATATTTGATATGACCGCCTTTATTCTTCAACAAAACAACATCCTGAAGTCAGCTTTCTTGCCATTTTATTAAGTAGTCTCCAGGAATAGTTCTCCAGGCGTCTTGAAAGACATTCAAATCTCTTTTGTTTTGTTTTTTATTTTCTGTTCACCACACTGTTTCAGTCATGTTGAGGTCCATGCTCCGGAGGCCAATCCATAGCATTTCACAGAGAGCTGTAGACACTCACTGTCATTGTTCTCTACTGACCTCCTTTGTACATACATAGAGTAACAATGATTTGTAAATGAATTTGCAAATTTGGATTCCTCTCCATTAAGCTCTGTTGCCACTGATTTTTCAGTCCAGTTCTTGTGTAATTTGGCATACCCCAGGCTTCTTGAGACCATTTTTAATGTGGCTTCAGTGAACAGTTGATGGATCGACTAATGGGCCAGATGCATCTCTCAGGTCCTCTGTCTGGTCTTTCCTGGATTTTTTTTCCCAATTTCTTAAGGACGTGACATTCAGGTACTGTTCACCTGCTCTAGATAGTTTGTAAGGGATATTTTCATCCTACGCCAATTTAGTTTCCTCAATTTTTTTTAAGGACCCTTTGGACACCATGGAGAACTATGCCAAGTTTTCAGCTAATCGCTTTTTGGGAATCACCTTGTTAATGCAAAGATGCTGTGTTATCTTTGACATTATTATTGGATTAAACTCAAGACTTTTGCACAGTACTGGAAAGATGTTCATATATTCATTTACTAATTGCTTGCTTAGCATGCACATTATTGTTATGTTTCTCATTATAACGCACTTCATGTCTTAATTGTGCAGTAAAGCTCTTAATTAAAGTCCTAGTAGTTAAAGAAAAGAGCAATAAATAATGTCACATCTAGCTAACTAACCACCAGTGGTATAATCGAGTAATAAAGGCTGCAAGTATAGAGCATCCATCCATCTTCAGCTTATCTAATTCAGGGGCACGATGTGGGGGACGGAACACAAACAGATAATGCAGTAAAAACTTTATTTTGCAGGTATCTTTTGTTTTTTTTCCTCAGATTCGGAGCCCCGATGACTGCCTCCACCCGTACCACTGTGCTGTCACTGTACATGCGTGTTTTTCGCATTGCCCGAACCTGGCAAGCACAGAGTGGTGTTGCAAGTGACACGGAGACAGAGAGGAAGTACATACTGCAGGAGGCCCGCAATCTGTTCAGACGGAACCAAAAGGTGTGAACGACACTCTGCTCTCTAATATGCTTTTTTTTTTTTAAAGAGAAAATGGCTTTATGGCATCTTTAAGACTTTGTGTGTTGTTTTGTTTTTCAGCTCACAGAACAAGAATCAATAAGAAAGTGTATAGAGGAATGTGAAGCAAGGATAGAAATCGGTAAGAATGGAGAAAAGCAGCAAGTTGTTGTTTTTTATGTAGTGAGCATGTCAAAAGGCCACAATAGTAGCAACACCATTTTTTGATTTTCATGTGTCTCAGGGAAATATACTGATAATATGTAACCTTTCTAATTCAGTTGTATCAGTGATTTTGGGATGTCTTCAGCCTGAAAGCATGCAGAATGGTGTTGTTGACTGAATGTACTGAAACATCTGACGTGCACAGACATTCTGAAAGGGTTAACAATAATCCAGTGCCGCGTTTACGCAACTCTTACACATCACACACTGAGTCTTTGTCAGTTGAAAGGTTTTCAGCATGTCAAGCGTGAGTAAGCAGCAAAGCTGACCTGATGACCTGAATGATTTGGATTAAAAAAAATCGTGGTTGAAACTGCAGAGAAAAAAATAACAATACAAGCCTGCGGTAACAGCATGAGAAAAGTGCTATGTTGTGCTCTTACATACTTACCCAAACAATGATTTTTCTTGGCTTTTATTTTGTAATTTGTTTATAGTTTGATGTAACGTTGTCACTGACACGTTGTTATTTTTTAAAAAAATTTAAAGGTCTTCATTACAGAAACCCATATCCAAGAGCTGTAAGTAATTACACTTTATTAGACCATAATGGGTGAAAATTTTTGGGGGGATTTTATTTGCATACTCTGTGTGTGTTGCAGACGTATCTACCACCCATGGGACTGGCAACTCAGAAGGGCAGGAAGCTACGAGCACAACAGCGCCTGAGGAAACAGGCCAAACCAATTTACTTACAGTCACATGATGAGACCTGATGCTCGACATCCCCGATCTTTGTCAAGAGTTCAAGTTACCAAGGAGAGAAAACTAGAGAGCTGTTGCAGTCGAGATGCTGCAAGCACTCAATGATGCAGGAACGCACGTCATTCAGGATAAAGCCACTTTTCATTGTATTTTCTTTTTCAAAACACAATCATGAGTTGTAACTGTAGGTGAAGAGTGTCAGATTCCTTTCAGCTCAGGGAAGCTCCCACTGTACCACTTTCTAATATCATACAAGTTTGTATATTTTATTTATTGTTGAGTTCATTTGATTAATAAAATTGTCTCAATGTGGAGGATTTCCAGACTCTTTTAAACTCACTGTCAGAAATCATGAAATTCACTAAATATTCTCTAATAAGCAATTTTGTTAGGACCATATATTTTTTTAGCTTTTAATTTAGTTAATGAAAAATTAAACAAAAGGTGATTAAAGCACTTGTCAGATTGTACTTTCACAAGCATTGTATCCCCTATCTCTGTTTCCTTATGGCAGTACAGGATCAATTGATACATCAGTCTCTATTTCTCTAGAATTTTAGAGCTTTGTTGTGGTTCAGTATGGTTTCCTCTGACCCAGTTTGTGCAGCTGTATCTCAAATCTCGTAAAAAACCCAGAATGCTATGAGAGCAGTTTGCTTTGATATGTTTTATTTACCTCGAGCCCCCCATAATAATGACACAGAGAATACAGAGAAAGAACAGCTCGGGGCGTGCATCGCTTTCAGTTCCATTTGGGGATAACTCGCATATTGATTATAGTGGCAACGACCTGCAGGTGGGGTCAGTGATCCATGTCTAATATGACTCATGTTATTGTTGACTGAATACTGAGTCATTTTTCAGCACAGGCTAAAGAGCATTCGCTCTCCCTGTAAAATGATCACAAATATTCTGCTTTCTTTAAAAGTTTACTTGCTCTGATCACTGAACACCTCTCATTCACGGACAGCAGGTATTATGCATAGTGACCCATGTGCAATTTATAAAATACACTAAATGCACAATAAAGGATGAAATTGTGATTTGAATTAATAAACCAAGAAAGCCAATTAACTTTACAGCAAACAATCAGTGTTTTTATCAATAAGAGGAAACTTGTTCATCTTTAAAAGGGAAAATATTTCTGTGTTATGGTGGTGTGAAAAAGTGTTTGCCTCCTTCCTGATTTCCTATTTTTTGAATGCTTGTCACATGTAAATGATTTTAGATCATCATAGATAACAAGTAAACAAAATGCAGTTTGTAAATGAAGTTGTTTATTATTAAAAGGGAAAAATATCCATACCCACATGGCCCTGTGTGAAAAAGGGATTGCCCCCTTAACCTAATAACTGGTTGGGCCCCCCTTAGCAGCAACAACTGCAATCAGGCATTTGCAATAACTGACAATGAGTCTTTTACAGCGCTGTGGAGGAATTTTGGCCCATTCATCTTTGCAGAATTGTAATTCAGACACACTGGAGGGTTTTCGAGCATGAACCGCCTTTTTAAGGTCATGCCACAGTATCGCAATCAGATTCAGGTCAGGACTTTGACTAGGCCACTCCAAAGGCTTCATTTTGTTTTTCTTCAGCTATTCAGAGGTGGGCTTGATGGTGTGTTTTGTATCATCATCCTGCTGCAGAACCCAGATGCCCTTCAGCCTGAGGTCACAAACAGATGACCAGACATTCACCTTCAAGATGTTTTGATAGACAGAAGAATTCCAGGTTCAGAGGCAGCAAAACAGCCCCAGACGTTCACACTACCACCACACTTTACTATTGGTATGACATTCCTTTTCTGAAATGCTGTGTTAGTTTTATGCCACATGTAACGGGACTCAAACCTTCCAAAAAGTTCTGCTTTTGTGTTGCTTTTTTTGAGATCTCTTAAGTTTGTCAGAAAGGTTTTATTTAGGTGATTTCTTAATTCAGCAGGTCTGGCAGTAATCAGGTGGCAGTGAAACCGAACTCAACTTTGCAAAATATGTAGTTAATCACAGTTAACCAATGTTTTTACAAGGTGGAGTCAATCCCATTTTCACACAGGGCCATGGAAGTTTTGATTTTTTCTCCTCCTTAACAATGAACACGTTTATTTAGAAACTGCATTTTGTGTTTAGTTGTGTTATTTTTGTCTAATATTTAAATTTCTTTGATGATGTAAAACATTTAAGTGTAACGAGCATATAAAAATAGGAAATCAGGAAGGAGGCAAACACTTTTTCACACCACTGTAAATATAGGGTCATTAAGTTCTATGACTGATGAGCCTCTACAGTAACTTGGTACACTTCAGTGTGCTGGCTGGAGCCCAAAAGTACTTGAAAAGCCCTCTGTAGCTGATCTATTCTGTGGGGACCAGAGTACATTTTTATGTTTTGCCCCACTTTCCTGAAGGAAGTGTAAGAAAAAAAAATCAAAAAATGTAGATCAGCAAACATGCCCTCTG
Organism: Diplotaxodon limnothrissa; assembly: GCF_057381915.1. NCBI lineage: Eukaryota > Metazoa > Chordata > Actinopteri > Cichliformes > Cichlidae > Diplotaxodon > Diplotaxodon limnothrissa. Next base: position 13,475,125 of record NC_140603.1, on the reverse strand, counting down.
GTAATCTCAGTGGGGCATGCACTTACAGTTCAGTATTTTTCTCTGGTGATACCGTGCTGTGTGACTTTGAGCTGTATCATATTTTATCAGGTCCTTTTCAGTCACCCTGTGGACTGGGTCACCTTGACTATAAAATGCCTGTTCTCTTTTAAGACAGTTAGAGGTCATTCTGCTTATCCTCTAGTGTCACATTAGCCCGCATGCAGCCACAGGATGGAGCTCAGTGAACACCAAATTAAGGGAAGTGTGCAAGTGCTTTTGGGTGACGTCAGTTGAGCGGCTGACACATGAGGGTACAACCTCAGGCTGCGGCGTTGGCGTATTTAGAAGTGAACAGAGCCCTTGTAGGTTTAAATAGCTTTGGTTCAAACATAGAGGTACATAGCCCCGTCCCCAAACCCTTGGGGAAAGAAAAAGAGTGGGTTTCAGTCACATGGACCCAGTTTGTGACGCACGCGGAAAATAAGGTTTGTAAAGGAAACCTCAAGGGAGATCGCCTGTAAAGTAATCTCTTAAATAATGGGGGTCAGACAAGGAGACAGTGGTAAGATGAGCCTGTAACAACATCACAATTAACTAAACAAGGCTCTCTACAAAAAGTCAAACCTGCCAATAAGTGTGGGCGTTAAAATGTGATCATGATTGTGTGGATGACTGATGGGTGATTTAGGAAACAACAGAAGTGAATTAAAGCGAACCATATTCAAATGAAGAAATTGTAAATATTTCAAGCTCATTACATACAATATTTTTTGAAACCACGAGAAAGGGCGCACCGAGATGACTCTCCCCCCTTAACAAATTTAATAGAAGAGACACTGTGCAAAGTGAAATTAAACTCCAAACTAGGAAAGCACTGAAACTGATCTCTTTATCCACCAGGGGTCAGCCACACTTAATCCTTAATTCTTGTGCAGCTCAGCGAGTTCATTCATAAGAAATGTGACCTAGCTTTACCTGATTTAGTGGACCACAGTCAAGGTACAAGTGCCAGAATTGTTCAGGTAACACAAACTCTGTGATCTTTATACAAAAATCAGCTTGGTTATGATTAAATTCAGTCCGACTCACAAATAAAACATTTCACAAGAACCTGCAAACAGATGCTCTCTGATGAGGAATTCATTACCACTTCAGACTGAAATAAGACTGATGCATTTGTTTAATTTGTGGCATTATTGCTTCTTTTTTCAAACAGTGTTACCTGAGTGACAAAGTACTGTCCCTGTAATCCTTTTCTGCATGGCTTTATCAGTCTCTCACATAATTGGGATGTAATTTTGGCCCACTCGTCTTTACAATATTGCTTCAGTTCATTGAGGTTTGGGAACTTTAATTCATACACAGCTGTCTTAACTGGAGGTCTGGACTTTGGCTGCTCCATTACAACACCTTGATTCTTTTCGTTTTCAGCCATTCAGCTGTACGTTTGCTGCTGTGATTGCATCACAGACCCAGATGTATGACCCGGATTTGGCCAAGCTTTAGCTGCCGGACAGATGGCCTCACATTTGATTCTGGAATATTTTGGTATACAGAGGATTTCATGGTCAACTCGATGACAGCAAGGTGCTGTTGCTGCAAAACAAGCTCAAATAATTAGCTCTCCACTACCGTGCGGACATTTAGTGGGAGGTGTTTTGTGCCGATGTGCTATTTTTAGACTTTGCCTTTGACTTAGACTCCCCCCCCCCCCCCCCCCCCCCCCCCCCCCCCCCCCCATGGGGATCCTTAGAGTTTCATTTTATCTAATGAGTAGACTTTATGTAGACAAACAGTTACTTTCAGGGTGCTGAGAACTTTTTCTCAGGGGCATTTTTTCACTTTCCCACTAGTTACTACAGACAATCAATAAGCATTCTCATGAGGGTCTAAAACAACACCAGCTAACTATCAGGCACTAAAACAGGGAAGGAATAGAACTGAATGTAAACCATAAGCAAGTAAATTAAGTGATAATGCCGTAGAGTATCTACAGACTGGTTTTCAGCAAAAATGTTAACTCAGAAATAAACATTGTAACCAACATAAGAAAACCTTCAACCTAAAAATCCCAAACCTGTTGTACGACCCATTTTAGCAGTGATACTAAAAAGTGGAACAAAGAAAAAAAGTGGTTCTTATTAAAGGTTGTCTGGTGTAAATATAGATATTTAGAGATTCACCTGAGAACGGTGTCATTGCTTCAGTACCAGAAGAATACATGAGCTCCAGAAAGAGGCAAGTGATCCATCACAGAACCCCTTTCAGCCCTTCAGTCGGCGTGCATTATTTAGGGGTTTCAGAGAGACCCTGGGGGAAATATGGTGCGAGAAACAGTGGGAGCAGGAAAAGGGGAAATGATAGGGTAAAGAATAATGCAGGAGGTGGAGATCTAATGTTGTATTTAAGGGCCTACGATAAAGGTAATTAGATGCTTGTAAATGGGGAAATCTATCTCCTCGTCTTACTTTGTTAACCTGTCTTGATGCTCTGGTGCGGATCACATTATCTGCCATCCCGACAACACTTGAACCGTCATTAAATAAATATCAAGCTTGTTTTCACTTTACAAACGTAGTCAAAACACACAAGTTAAGGTGAATTCAGCTGCGCCACTTTAATGGCAGGTCATCTCTTCTGAGGTTTATAAGGAGAGACACTACTGAGCTTAACATGCTGACTTACTGAGCGCTATTTAACTGACTTCTTTTATATAACGCTTCAGCATTTGCTGCTCAGCTGCAACTGCTTTTGTCGCTTTTGTCGCGGTGGTCTCTGAATCAAAAAGTAGATTTGCGGATGTCGTTGTGCATTTGATTTGATTTAAGTCATTCTGCGCATCACAAATGTGCAGCTTGATAAACCTACAGAGACTGTGTGATGCTTTCATGTCATGGGTTTCTCTTCCTCAATAATATTCTACACTCTGTTTATCAAATATTAGAAATGATAAGACAACATCTACATACTTATACCCATATGTATGGTGCAGAGAGTGCAGTAGTTTATGGCTAAATTAAAGTAATTTCCTCAAAGTTTTACATATGCACGCCACGTCTTATGGCTTTTTTTTTTTTGCATGTAATCATTATTAGCTTCCATTTGAAACATTAACAATGGAGAACTTTCTGCAGATAATGAGATCTTAGCTTTGTCACGGCATATCAAAGTGTTTTAAAATGTATCATTAAAGTCATCTTTGAATTTAACAGACAGTGTGGGGGGAAAAAAGCCTGAGGTAAACCTTCAATGAAGACCATTTATCAGTGAGAGGTGTCAGTCTGGTACAGACTTGGTATTTTCATTTAACGTCTTACAGAGCGACACAATATGTACAATAAAGAGATGAGATGTTCTGTCATGACGAAGCACTTAATTGGCTTTTCATGTTGTCACAGACTTTTGTCTCATTTCCAGCTCTCTTGCTCACTCCCGTCCCACTCGCTCTTTGTGTTTCTCTTGGCTTTTGTTTGGACGATACGTTTCATATTGTCTCTGCTCATTGGGTAGCTACTTTGCGATCAGAGGAGGCGGAATGAGGTGTGTGTGGGTTGACTCGAGTAGTGTAGTGAGTATTGCTGAATGCCTGCAGCGCGGCGAGTGCAGACGATGCTCGTTTAGACCATCTATGAGCACGCCTTGAGAAGGGTGTGTGAGGGGAACGCGACTGCAAGTAAAGGTGGAAATAGGGGTGAGTGGGTGATGATTGGATATTGAAGAAATTGGTGAATATAAACACCTCATATATTGTGGCAGAACATCTCATCATGGATGAGCTAAGTGCACTGAGGACCACTGCTTGCTGAGGGCCATGATTGTGTCCATGACTACAATAACAGAGAGCAGAGCACAAACCTGAGAGTGCTTTATATTATTTGCTAACCAGTCATGTGCCCACAAATGTCAACCAGTGCCCTATAGAGGTGTTTAACAATGACTGTATGTGCCAGGATCCAACTTTAGTGTTGGGTCACAGGCTGACTGGCTCTGAGTAACTTGAAGAAGCCATCAAATATTTAGCTGGCACCCTTTTCATGATCATGGGTATGTAAACAAACATATTATCTGTGTGATTGACACACGATCTGTTGGCCTGGAACCATAACGAAAACCTAGATCGGCCCTTTTAGTGCAAAAGCAAAAGAGGGTCACAGAGAAGGATTAACTCTCAAATTAATTTTCACAAGATTTGATCAGACCACTGGGAATGTCACGGGGACACTCGGAAGGGCACGTTTTTGTTAAGTGATCAAACTCCTGACTGAACATAATTAGTTCTGAGAGATAAATAAGAATATGAAAGACAAATCTGCTTCACTTCTGCACGTTGCTGCTGACGCTGTTTTTGTTAGGGCACCCTATCTGCCCAAAAATGTACGCTCATTTTGCATTCTTTGGCCCATTATGCCATTCTGCCACGCTCCATTCATGCTGCTTTACACAAAAGACCACTTACTGCAGCATAACACGTTGATAAAGTTCAATTAAAGTGATTGAACACAATAATTTTAATTGTGGGAAATGCATGAAGGTGGATGGAAAACTCATTAAAGGCGGTGGATGAATAATGGAGGAGGGTGTGTTGGTGTTGTGCTAGCTTAGTTTACATCTTTGCTGGATGGAGCACTGTTGTAGCTCCTCGGGAGGGGGTGGTGTTGCGTGGGTGTGTGTGTTTTGGATGTGGTGGTCAGACACAAAGCAATGGGGGCAAGAGAAGGAGGAGGAGGAAGAGGCTTGAGGGGCAGCGTGCCAGAGTGTCTCAGCACTGTGCGGCGAAAGTGAGGAGACGGTTTCATTGAAAGGCTCAGCCAGCACCAGCTTCATCAGGCAAAAATGGAAAAAGGTTTGCCAGCCAGACAGCTCGCTGCAGGGATGCAAGGCAACCATGACCACTGGGAGCCATGACAGGAAACTCAACCTCCTCAATGTAGCTGGTGGAAAAACAAATGAATGGGAAGTGCTAAGCGCAACATGATAGGCTGCTTGATTAGGACACGTTTAATGCACATTTCTTTTTATAACATGCTGTATTTTAATGCAGTCTTTCATGATTCGCGGAATTCATTTTTTATTCTGGCTCCTATTTTAAAACTGTCTGACTGTGAAATAATTGCCATCACCTGTTTGCACTCTTTACTGATAAGTGAGGCTTTAGGTGGTGCTTCACACCTTCTGCCAGACGAAATATATATAGGGGAGCTCACCGCACAGCTCAGTGAAAGTGACAAAAGAAGCTTGTAGGTTGGTGGCTGTAGGGCATGGGTTTCAGGTGATGGTGATGCGTGGTCAGTGTGGTAACCGGAGATGGAATCTCCTTCTGAAAAACAAGAGTCCACACGTTTGCGATCCAGATAGAGAATGAAAGGAGGAAGACACCAGTGGGGATGCAAAAGTTGTTACAGACATAAAACGTGGTGCATCAAAATTTACAGTAGTGCTTGCATGCATGCACTCCTAACTGCAGCCATGTTCAGTGCTACTGCTCCACCTAACCAGTCATACTTCCTCTTCCAAGGGACGCTTACAAATGACTAATTTGTGGCCCAAAACACAGATTTAGTTTAGGGGAATGGAATGAAATGTAGAAAATTTCCAGTATCAAGTATTAATTGGATTTACATTCTTAAAGATTACTAATAGCCTCATTAACAATACTTTTAACTGGATACAAGTGTGGAGGAAACATTAGTCATTTTGACAGAACTATGCTCTCTCCCAGCCTTTATTCATCTCATTGGTCCTTTTACATGTTAAATACAAAAAACGCTTTTTATTTTGTCAGTGTGTTGTTATGGTTGTGCATTCAGAATGAAATGGGATTCTCATTTGCTGTTCATAACCTGTGGATGAATCCATTTTAAACAAAAATAAGGGCAATGGGTGCAAACTCACAGAATGACGGCGGCAGATATGAGGTTCAGCTTGGTGTTTGTGTTGGTACAGCACCAGTGCCGGGGCAGCTGGTAACCTGGTCAGAAACAATGCACTCAGAGTGGCAGATGATTCACTCTGAGTGCGATTGTAAAGCAGACAAAGAGAGCGTGGTTGAGAAAACACTCACCATGAGTAGGAAGACTAACAATTCACAGCTATGCATTTGAAACAGAATCACATTCATGCTCGCTGCAACTATGCTGTTGTTTGTAGGTTAACATTGTGGACATGCAATAATGTATTTTGATGCTTCCAAGTTGAATATTTTATATATATGTTGCATATTATCAATATAGTGCTGTAAAATTACAGTATCACAAATAACAGGAAAAAAAACAATGTTTCATAGCCTCCATAGTACCTACAATTTGATGAGAAATAGGTCAGCGTTTCACAAGGTGCAGTGCAAAACTTATTATAGAGAGGAGATCAAATAGACTAAACTGAAACTAACTGGCCATTTTGTTAAATGCATAAAGTGAACTGCTCATTAACACAAATAGCAGCAACAGAATGAGTAAGAAAAGTAACTTAAGTAACTCTGAATGTGCCATGGTTGTTGGTGGCAGACGGGCTGGTCTGAGTATTTCAGAAACTGCTGATCTGCAGAGATTTTCCCACAGAAAATAAAATGAGAAAAGTTCTCTGGGTGAAAAAAGTCAGAGAATGGCAAGACTGTGTCGTTGTGGAAGGCAGTAACTTAAATAATAACTTGCTACAAATAAAGTATGCAGAAGAGCATCTCTGATTGTATGATACAGAAAAACCTTGAAGCACATGAGCTCGAGCAGCAGAAGACCACACCGGGGACCACTCCTGTTAGCTAAAAACAGGAAACTGAGGCTACAATACTGAGGAGAAAAGATGTCCGGTCTGATGAGTCTCAATTTCTGCTGAAACATTCAGATGGTTAGGTCAGAATTTGGCCGCTCTGAAGTGAAAAAAGGGGTTTGAATCTAGTAATGGAAAGATGTACCCAAGTGTCCAGTGGGTGTATACAATTCTTCAACTCACTTGTAATGCACTCTTACTTTTAAGCAATTAGATTTTTATGATAAGTCATGGAAATCTTCTGAAAGCCAGACCATAAAAATCAAAAGCCTTCCAGTATTGCTGCAGTAATTTGCATCGCTTCCAGGGTGTCCCATTCTAACCAATTACATTGCACCTCTGAGATTTCAAACCTGTACAGAGCACAAACATAATATTGTTTATCAAAGAGGTCTGAATTTCATGTGCAGGATAATTGCTTTTGAGAAGAGACGGCTCTTTGGTGACAACCACGATGTTGACGAGTCCACAGCCCGAAAGCAGGGTGTCAGGTGGGGAGCAGGAGAACGCTCCTAATTTTTTTCAGCATTCATCAGACTGTACACTGGGAAAAGATCCTGAAACTGTCAGCATGGAATGTTACTGAAACATCCTGGGAAGGTCTGAGGGGAAGGCTGAGAGGAAATGACTAGAAATGTGGTGTATACCGCTGCCATCTTATGCTGGGAGGAAGCAATGCACTGAAAACACAACCTTCACTCTACAGATCTACTTCTCTGCCATTTCACCTAGAAAGGTGCGTTTTGAAGAATCGCCACTGCCATACTAGAGGAGATCCAGTGCCCTATGCAGAGCTAAAAGTACAGGGAGTTATAATGGGACTTCCAGTGAGAGATCTAAAAATAGCAGCTGCACTGAAAATGGACCAGAGATGCATGAGAAAATTATCTTCAATGTGAGGTTAGAAAAAAATTAAAATCATGTAAGGTTTTCTGGAGCACTTCTCACTCTGTGAGCGTCAAAGAATAAAATTATTGAGCTAGAAATCTGCAGTAATAGCTTGCCTTTAATCAAAAACAAGGTTGCCCAAATATTTGCATACAATTAATAAGTATATGATTAATAAGTTTAAAGGTGCAGACACTTATATTTTGGGGTTATTTAATAGTACAACAATGTTGCGCTCATAAACATGCATTGTTAGTGTGTAATTACACTTTCAGCCAATTGATATATTCTCATGAACTCAGAATTAAAATGGAGACACATTTTATTTTTGCAGAGAGAGAAGAATTTTAAACGTGACACTGAAGTTAGCTGCTTTCTGCTCGACAGGTAATTCAACCAAACAGTCCAAATGTAATGTTTTTGATCTCTCTTGGCTGAATGAAGCACAGTCACGGATATAATGCTACAGCTAGTTCTACTAGTAGCCTTTGAAAGGTTTATTTTATTATGACAAAAATATTTTTTAAAGCTATCCTTGTCACTTGAAGGAACAAATTAGGTTAAACTGTCATTTTGACACATGGAGTCTGAAAAGAGCTCAGAAATCTGCAATCTACTGACATCTAGTGGTGAGATTTTTCACATTGTACCTTTAAACAAATGGCAGGAAGGTCCACTAATAAATATTTGGTGCCATGTGATGCAGTCTTCGGACCACATTTATTCCAACCACAGGGATTTATTGTACCACATTATTAAGGCTTCCTGTCACTAACTTGTTGTCTTAAAGTTTGGTTTGTTTTGTGAGCACACAGCTGAGCTAGAATCTTAGTAGATAAAAAGGTAAAAGAACGTTTTTTATTTTTTATTTTTTTTTAACTGTGACATTACGAGACTGGTACTATTTCTCAGAGGAAAGTTGTTGCGCTGGATGTTTGCCTGTGTGGGCAGGTCAGTGGTGATCCCTGCTGTCATTTCACATCACTCTTAAGGCTGCCTCTCAGCTGTTTGAAAAGACGCGTCCTCTGGAAGGTCACTGCAGTATTTAAGTGGCAATAAAAATATTGTTTAGCACAAAAAGATACAACCTCATAAAAATCTAACAATGAAAGTGATTTGTGGGGATATTTGGATTCATTCTCATCCACGATTGTAGTGTTTTTGGCCAAAGCACCATCAAAATGTTGTTTCTTTCTAACAGGTTTTGTGAATTTATAACAGGCTGAATCATTAATCGTCTTTATTAATCCAAAAAAGCTGCCATTTATTCATATCAAACTAATCACACACTATTACTGTGTGTCCAGCCAGTCCAAACAGGTCATATGGACACAAGGCTGACCTAGATACTAAAAATACCATTGGCTGGAGTTAATTAGTGAAGTAATAAGATCAGATAGCTTGATTAGAAAGAAATGGACAGGAGCTGGAGCACAGGAAGACTAATCCTGCTTGGCAGCTGTGAGCTTAATCACAGATCTATACACAGCATCAATGAAGCTTTGATTCATTGACCAGAAAAAGTTGTGATCTGATAAACTACTACAACATGAAAACGGCATTTAAATATATGGACTAAAGCAACGAACAAGTTCAATGATTTCAAGTCAGATTTTAGATTTGCATTCAAGTGTCACTTCCTAATAACTTGCAGAGGGAACACATCATTACATCATTAGTATGAACTCAGCGCTACCCAGCTTCACATGCATTTTGATAATTTCTCTTTTACAAACCGCCCCTGGGCACTGGCTGGAGTAACCAACATTCATAAAAACGTAGCAGGTGTCCAAGAAGCAGATGGCAACTATTTGCGATTTTTAAGAAAAAGAAACAAGAACAAGGAAAACCTGCTAAGGCTTACCTGTGCTGTTAAACATTGGCTTGTATGCTTTAGTGTTTCTTGCGTAACACTTGAAGCTATAACTCGCTGATCTGTCTGTACACTTTTATTTATTAGAACCTTTAAATAAATACTTACTCCAGGTTGTAATTAAAACCTTTTGACAGAATAAGTGAGATCCTTAGAGCGCTTGACCCAGCTTCAGTTATGGCTAAAGAAGAAGAACGCCACTGACCCTGAAACATACTCAAAGTCCTGTTGTACTTGGGGACTCGCACTTATTTGACAGCGCGGTGGTTACTTTGCTGGACAGCCGCACACTCAGCAGTGCTGAGGTTTATAGAAGCACTTCGTCATTCCTCAGGGAGGATACAGGCACAAACACAAGGTGACACCCCATTTTGGATTTCAAAAAAAAGAAAAGAAGAGAGAGCGAGAGAGAAAAGCAGGAAGAAATTACATCTGCCTGAGTCAGTAAATGATTCAACAGCCCAGCAGACGCACAGCTCGGTGATACTCGATTGCTGCTAAATGAATCCAAAAAACTCCTCAAAGACTTCATTCATCCAGCGCCAGCTGACGGTGACAAACTGTTCAGTCCATTTTCACAGGTTTTCAGTTTCCATCACTGAGATGCAGATGAAGAAACACAGACAAACCAGACAGTATTACAAATAGCATTTAGTGTTTACTACTCCAAACATTAATAACATGCCGATCAGCTTTAAATATGAATAAAGTAAATTACATGTAGTGGCGCTCTAATCTCAGGGACAGGTCCTCCTGTTTTGTCAATATGCTCTTATCCAGCCAGTGTTGGTTTCATAAGGAGAAAAGCACTGCATCACTAACCTAAACTGACTGCTAGCTCGATTAATATTACATATACTGAAGTTTTCTTTAGGTCAGGTCCAGACTGACTGATAATGTGTCACTGAAGTCGCCAGTGAGGCCACATTTTATTAAAACAGATGGTTAAAAAGTCTTAAACAATTTGCAGATCAGAGTTCACCAACAATGCATCTATCACCTGACAACAGTAAGCTAACGTATGCATTTTAATGTTCTAGCAACTTTCATATTTACCTTCTCTGTGTGAATACATTTAGAAAAGGTCATATACCCTCCTAGGACCTGGCGTCCACATATGTGGACATCACATTTTGGATTATTTAGACCAAAATACTCAATTCTGCTCTACAAGGGCCTGATATCCACTTACGAGGACATTATACTGCTGCTGTTCTATCAAAAATGTAAGCTAATATCTTCATATGTGGCTCTTATTTTTCATAAAAACAAAAATAAGGTAAAAAAAAAAATCTGGTAATTCTTTGTTTTTACATTCATCGAGCCCCAATATGCCCAAATATCAAAGAGAAATTAAAAATGCATGCCGTGGAAGAGTTCGGGTCTTAGGAGGATACAGCACCACAAGCATAAAGTCACAAATATGAAGCCAGAGTGATGAAAAAAAGGAGAAAAAACACAGTGTAAAACGATTGAGTCTGTAATGACACTGCACACATTTGCACTTTTCAAATCAGTCAAGACAGAAATCATTTACAATACGCATATGAAGATGTGACGGGACAGAACACATGCTTTCACTGTGGGAACTGATAAAAACTTTATAACGCTGAAATGAAAAGACCACAAAAGTCTGGATAATTATACGCTCTCTTAAAGGTTACAAGGTGAAAAAGCGAGAAAATGTACAGCATCTTATTAGACTTCCCATCTCCCTGTGGACAGGCCGCTCTCTATTGTAGCCAAATGTGCCAGTGATGAAGTAATAATTGCTCTTGCCAGAGTGCCACGGTTCACATCGTGTGTGTTCCTGTGTGCATGTGTGTGTGATTAGTGCCGACGTTCCTCTCCTGCAGATCGTCTTAGCACAGCTCCAATTACACCGCAGTCGATTAGATTTTCCCTGAAGCAAAGGCTGTGGGGAATACAGAAGACCCAGAGAAACAAAAAAAATTGTGTCTGAATATCATAACAGCAAATAGCTTTACTGTGTTAAAAGGTCTCTGTTCAAATCCTCAGACAGGTGCCAGCCACAACACGCTGTTTATAACTGACATTCAGACTTTGTTACATTAATGTACTGCACTATAATGCAAAACTCATCTAAAGTAGAAAAATACTCCTGCCAGCCACTTTATTAACTACACATCAACAAGGCAAATCTCTAATCAATCACATGGCAACATCTCAGTATATTTAGGCATGCAGACATGGTCAACACAACCTGGTCAAGTTAAAAGTTGGAAGGTGATTTAACTGACTTTGAATGTGCCGTCATGGATGTTGATGATGTGCCAGAGTCAAAGTCTTTCTGAAACTGCTGATGTACTGGGATTTTCCACACAACCATCTGTAGGATTTACAAAGAATGATCCAGAAAAGAGAAAATATCCAGCAAGCAGCAGTTTTCTTGGAGAAAACGGTCAGAGGTCAGAGGAGAATGGTCAGAATGCTCCAAGTTGGTAAGAAAGAAACAGTAACAGAAGAGCTGCAGAAGAGCATCTTTGAACATGCAACACATTCAACCTTGAAGCATATTGGCTACAGCAGCATAAAATGGTAAATGGCCTGTGTTTGTATAGGACTTTTACTAGTCCCGCCTAGGGACCCCAAAGCGCTTTACACACCCAGTCATCCACCCATTCACACACACATTCACACACTGGTGGAGGCAAGCTACAGTTGTAGCCACAGCTGCCCTGGGGCAGACTGACAGAAGCGAGGCTGCCATATCGCGCCCCTTCTGGCCAACACCAGTAGGCGGTAGGTGAAGTGTCTTGCCCAAGGACACAACGACCGAGACTGTCCGAGCCGGGGCTCAAACCGGCAACCTTCCGGTTACAAGGCGAACTCCCAACTCTTGAGCCGCGATCGCTCCATAAAACCATACCCAATGCCTCCCCTCTCAGCTAAGAACAGGAAATTGTATCAATATTTCACACAGGCTTACTAAATCTGGACAATGCTGTCTGACTTGACAAGTCTTGATTTCTCCTACAACATTTGGACAGTAGGGTCAGAATTAATGTAAACACATGTAATTATCCTGCCTTGAATCAACATCCAGGCTAATGGTGTAAGGCAGGGGTCGGCAACCCTAGGCCCGCGTACCACCCAGGGTTAACTGATGGCACGACCATAGCTGGACTGGCCATCGGGCATACCGAGCATTTGCTCAGTGGGCGGATGGTGATTTTCCGTTTTTATGGGCCGATGATTTATTTATTTATTTTGTAACGGTATAAATAATGAAAGGTGGTGGATTGGCCAGATGCTGGCCGGTGTGTAAAAATAGCTCAGTTGTTTGGTGGTGGCTATAGATTCAGTGACATTAGCAAGTGGTGGAGGCCAGTAGGTGGATGAGGGAAAGGGGAGGCAGGAGGAGCATAGATAATAGTAGTTATTCAGTAATAGTAGTAAATCACACAGCAATAGTACATTCATGTAGTTGTAAAAAGCATGAGAATATATCGAGTAATCCAAAGTATTCAGAATACGTACTCACATTAAGTAACTTAAGGGAATACGTTAAAAACTACATTTTGGGCACGATGTATTCTGTAATCTGTAGTGGAATACATTTTAAAAGTAACCTTCCCAACACTGGGGATGCTATCATCTCAATATGGACCAAAATCGCTGAAGAATTTGGCCTTAATTCTTGCATGCCATGAAGAATTAAAAAAGATTTCAAACTGGAAATTCACAAATTAATGAAAGATTTTACAGATTTTTTTTTTATATACATTCAATGAAAATATCTGAGGATCACTCAGATTTCTTTTAAGTGAAAACACCCCAACGTTACAGTCACACACCACTTCATCCACACAAACTGTGACACTTAAGGTAAGCGCTTCAGAATGAAGAGCAGTTTGCACCACCCATGAACAGGGAAATCCACCAGAAAAAGAAAACCTCAAGACACCATGATGCAAAGCAACAAAAAGGCATTTTGTGTTTGGAAAACGGGTGTTACTCTCAGCTCTTAACAACTGCAAAATTTCTCACTTTGGAACATTTAATTGCTCTCTCTGCCTGCAGTACACATGCTGACTGCAGCTGAATGAGGCGAGTTCACACCCAGTCACTGGGTGAAAGTGGGTCATAAACGCTAGGGCCTTATACACTTTGTCAAAACATGCATGGCACTGTAATCTACTGCTCCATGCCCACTGTGAAGATGATGTAAAAAACAAGTTGATCAATAAGACGTAAACGACTTCTCCAGTGGAGAGAGCAGTCCAAGGGTGACTGTTGGGAAAAGGTTGCATGTCCTGGGATTGTCACCTCTCTGCTGGTGCTCTGCCTCGGAGACTCACTGTAGAGGCCCTGATAATAAGCTAGACTGACAGCAACGTACACTGTTGCTTCTCCTTTGCACCCCTCCTGCCTCTGTTACTTCAAAAAGTGCCTCGCCGTTAGCTCTAAGAGTCTGGAGAAATGTCTTGTTGTAAAAGACAATGGCCTCGAGTTTTTCTTTACACTTTCATTTTGGTGTCAGAAAGGGTCAGCGGTTCATCTGAATATCAAATCAGCTGAGATCAAATGGAAGTGAGAGTACTGTTATAGTTGGAGAAAAGGGGAGGCAGCTATAACAGTTTCTTTCTGCATTTATTGATCTCTGGATCTCTTCCACAGTCTATCTTTAGTCCTTTCTTTCTCCCCTAAAACCCAACAGCAGATGGCTGCCCCTTCATGAGCTTGGTTCTGCTGGAGGTTTCTTCCTGTTAAAAGGGAGTTTTTCCTTCACACTGTTGCCAAGTGCTTGATTGTTGGGTTTTCTCTGTATTATTGAGGGGGTTTTACCTTATAATATAAAGTGCCTGGAGGCGACAGTTGTTGCATTTTGGTACACTTTTGGTTTCACTTTCAAATGCCACAACACATGAACAAAATCAGTTATCAGTCCATAAAATAATCAGGTCTGCTCATACAGAAACACTTTGCTATGGGATTGTTGGGGGTTAAGGGGTGGATATGAAATGCAGACTGGTGAAACACAATCCGAGCGGATAGAGTGGTCCTGGGTGATGAGGCAGCTGAGGTGATGATGCTCAGAGGACAGTGAGAGGCCAGTGATCAGGGTGCCACCACACCCTTTTCCTCACCAACCAATTAAAGTAATTAGAGGACTGTTTCCAGTTACTGAAAGGTTAAATGGTCAATTTTCCAGCTGCCATCACAGTTATTTCTGTATGAGCACAGAGCACCAATATGCAAAAACGTAAACGCTCATACAAAATTTAATATGGAGAAATGAAATTAACAAAATAAATAAATATTAAAAGAATAAATAGACATTTTGTGGAAACCAAATGGGGAAATGACATATTAAAAACACATAATTAATAGCATCGTGTTTGTTTTTTATTTCTGATTTGTATT